>NC_089147.1:3326142-3646975 GCF_009819655.1 Sylvia atricapilla | reverse complement strand
GGGTGAAATGAAATGCTGGTTTTGAAAAGTTTACATAAAGTTAAGTGAGCAGGATAATCCCAGCCTCTTAGAACAAACTTCTCACACTTGACAACGTAGGCAAGAAGAGAAGTGTGAGCAGAGCTCTCCCCTCATGTGTCCTGTGTTTTTTGTCCCTAATTCATGACCAGCTGAAGTCCTTTGGTAGAGTTTGGTTAGGAAAGACAGCAGCTGACCCCAAAACCCCTCAGTGCCATCCATCCTCTCCCCAAACAGCTGGCTCAGCTGGATGGAGCTGTACAGGCCCCGTGGTGGGCTGGGTCAACTGAGATCTGTCCACTTTTACACGGTGGTGCTTTAGTGGAAAGTGGAACTGTAGGGCCAATCCAGCTCCACCACATCTGCTGACAGGTTATTCTGGCCTTCTGCTGTGCCTGGGCTCTTGTGGCATCCTTTGCCCCCATCATCACCCCAATCCAGGTGGGATTTCCCTGCCCTGTGTGCAGCATCCTGACGTAGCTCCAGGGACGAGTGAGCTGCAGCGATGGGCACTGTCCTCCCTCACAGGGTGGTTTGGGCTGGAAAGGACCTTAAATATGATCCAATTGCACACCTTCCATAGCCCAGGCTGGCCGTGCCAGGGGACACTGGGCTGCTGGGAGGGCAGGTCCAGGCAGCCAGAGCCAGCAAGGCCGTGGAAGCTGAGGAAGGCAGCACTGGCTGTTGGCCGAGCCGCGGCAGCAAGCTGTGCCTTTCTGCACTGGCAGCCCTGAGATCTTCTCCAAAATTGCTTGTCTGCAGATAATAATGAATAGTCCCTTTATGCACAGTAACTGAGTAGTGCTGGTGTCGCCTCCCTGAGAAAAATCAGCAACCCTTCTCGAAGGGGTGGAATTATGCTCCTTTGGTCATACACAGGCCACATAATTCACCGTAATTTTATTATCTCTGTGCACTCAGAACTACACCACATGGCTCTTCTGTAAGTGGTGAAGGTAAGAGGCTACACCAGCATGAATTTTCTTTAATACGATTACACCATGATAATAGGCTCTTAGAATAATTCAGCTTCTAATGATTCTGTTCTTCCTCGCTTCCACATGATCAAGGGCAATATGCATTAAAGTTGCAGAGGCTTTCTTAATTATGGACTAGTAAGTATATATTTTATCTATCAGCTGTAATATCCAAGGGAAATTTTTGTTTTTGTGGGAAAAACTTACTTGGTGTTGCCATTTCCAAGGCTCTCTGTTGAAGCTTGTGCAGGCCTATGATCAAATTTCTGCAATATAGTCGTGGTCTTTTTGTGGGAAAAATCCAAGTGTTGAAACACAATGCAGCCAACCAAGCTGTCTGGAAGGGGATCAACCTTGTAATACTTTAATCTGATTAGAAAAAAAAAAAAAAAAAAGAAGTAGTAGTAAAAATTATAAATTATTTCTTCATGCAGATGAGTTGCCTAACATCAGGCATTCAAATTAGGAAAGGTTGGCTCGACTCCCCCGGGGCCTCAGTTTCCCTTTCAGTAAAACAAATGAAAGAGTCGTTGGCACTTTCAGACCTGCCTCGGTGGGTTATCCCAGCTGGTTTGTGCTGCACCCTGGGAGCACTGAGAGATTTGGTTCCCTGATGTTTGTAAAACTCTCTAAGATCTTCCAAGAAACATTTCAGAGCTTTATTTTAACATTCCCAGAGGCAGCTCTGGGTAACAGCTGTCACCCAGATTATACCCAGTCCTTGGAGAGCACAATTTTATCCACGATCCTACCTGGCACTGAAAGCTTCCAGCCCTCCGTGGTGCAGCTGGCTTGACCTTCAGTGCTATCTGAACCTGCTCTGCCATGTGCCGACCTCCCTCCAATCTCTGCTCTTCTGGATGAAATACGGTTTAACGTGGCCTGCTCTGAACAATAGCTCCTCAGTTAAATTCATATCAGCATCGTTCCTGACACCAGTGGGGAGGGTGGAGGCCCAGAGCCACACATCTATTAATCAGGGCTGGGTGTCACTTTGCGATTCAGAGATGGTTTGTGTGGAAGGAAACTGAGCTCTGCAATGAAAGAGTTTTGAGGTTTGCCCTGAAAAGACTTGTCACCACTCGTGACGTGCTTCCCCACCCCAAGGCTGGGTCTCTGTGGCTTACAAGAGGGCAGAATTCACACCAGCTGATGAGTCTTGGTGGATTTTGGCCCTTCTTCGAGGACTTCTCTGGATCCACCTGGGGAAGGAGGGAGACACATGTCCCTGCATCTCACAAATCTTTGGAGTAACATAAAGAATGAGGATTTGCAGCAGATGAGACTTGCACGGGAGTTGTTTGATCTAAGGCTGCTCACCACTTGGGCATGGTGGTTTTTACCTGGCCATTGTGGTTTTCACCTGGGAATAGCAGCAGGAAACTTAATCCAGGTGGGACTTCGGGGTTGGAGGGGGAGCATCAGCCTTGCAAGCACTGCCTTGCTCTGCTGGCTGGAAGAAGGGTTGTGTAACCCAGCACTGTGAAAATCATCAGCTCCTGAGCTCTGCCTGCACTTGGTCTCTCCCTCCTTTTCCAGCAGAGGGGAAACAGCAGAATTTTTTCCAGCTAGATGAGGCAGAGGGGTTGGGAAGTGGGGAAAGATCAGGTGAGTTTTCCTCTGCAGTGGAAAGGCAAAGGCCTTTCCCCACTGCTGTTAACCAGGAGGATTAAAGAGTGGGTTCTTCAGACACTCCTCAGCTGTCGACCCTGAGCTGAACCCTTGGGTTAGGAGCTGACTTTTCATTTGGGGCTGACAGACTTGCAAGCTAAATCAGAGCCCAGATGGCTTAGAAAAGCCCAGAGAGCTCCAACCTGAGAGCAGCTCTTGCCACGCACGTTCCCATGCTCTTTCAACAGGCCGGGGCTGCTGTGCCAAGTGTGATTTCAGAGGAAGCTTGGAAAGAAAGTCCAGCCCCGTCTGTCATCCTTTATTTTTTCAGAGAACTTCTGGTGCCTTTGCCATGTGCAGAATAGCTGAGAGAAAGGGCTTTTACAAACCTCGGAGCTGGGCTTCTGTGCGTCCTGCTTCCCTTCTTCCTAAGATGCGTTCTCTTCCTCCGTGAGTCACCCCGTGCACGAGAACAAGAGACTTTTTAGGGCAGAGGAGACTAAACAGCAGAAGCTGGGCTCTTCAGAGCGGCTGTGCCGTGGCCGTTTGTTCATGGATCTGGGAGCATCTGTCATCTTTAGCCCCGGGGAGATCAATCCCGAGGCTGAATGGCTGCGCTGTGTTTGTATGCGTGGCCGCGCGCCGTGCCGGGTGGCCGCCTGCCACCCCTCGCCCAAGGTGGATGTGCTTCAGAGCACTTTGCACGTATAAAAATACTCAGTGCCTGTGGGTGAGCTGCAGACTGTGCCAGTCTGGCTGTTCAGACGTTTCCTGCAGTTTGCTGCGAGAGCTTGGAGCTCCAGGGCTGTGGGATTTGCCTCGTTAGCGGTAAAACGGCGCCCCAGGAGTCAAACCTGTCCTGCCGTGGGGACACCTGTGTCTGGTCATGTCCCAGGGAGGTGTCTCTGCTCTGATCTTGGTCTGGAAGGGGGTTTTGGGGACCTGGTGGCTGCTCCCTGCTCTTCCACGATGTTTTAGGGCTCTAAACACTTCCAAAAGTGGCTTTGCAGGTGTCCATCCAGCCTTGTCTCGACACCCAGCTCCGTGTGCCAGGCAAGCACACCTTGGCTCTGAGCAAGCACCCCTGCTGCTGCTTCATGGAGCTGTGAGATGGAAAACTTCTAATTAAAGCCAGATTATTGGTCTTGGCCCTTCTTGTTAGTGTTTTGATTTGGGGTTTTCATTTTTAAGTCCCTTTAAGATGTCTGGATAGATGATATCAAGGTTAATTTGTTTGTGATGGAAGAAATGTTTTCACATGGTGGCTAAATGTTGTTGGAAAAGAGCAGAATTAATAGCTGCTCACTTAATCCTGATTAAACTGGCAGCTGGGAGATATTGATCAGTGTGTTCACAGCAAACTATCCCTCTCTAATGCTTGGGGTAAACAAGCCTGGGACTGTGGTTACCTTAACCCTTCCCACATTGGCAGCCCCATGCACTGGGCAGGACCTGAACCTGTGCATCCTCCTGCTCCCCAGCAGAAGGACTTTGTCTGGGGTTAGCTCCCTGGGGTATGGCCAGGCTGGCTTTGCCCCAAAATCTCCTGGGATTGCAGAGCAGTCACCCAGGTCTGGGTGTTTCTGGGGAGCCCTCTCTGCCTGGGACCCGTGGTGGCCCCCACTCCTGGCCACTGCTGCAGTCACCACATGGATGCTTGGAGCAGATCAGTGTTTCACAGAATCCAAAAAAGCTGCTCAGGGGGTTAGCAGCAACTGATTTTAGGAGTTTAAATAAAAAACAGGGCTTGGCCAGAGCGGGCAGCAGCTTGGACCTGACCCCAGCTTTGCTGATGTTCCCCATTTCTGCTGCTTCCATCACTGTTGGACATTTCTGACACACAGTTTCTGGGGGCAGATGGCAGGATAAAGCCTTGCTCACCTCTCAGCCCACCTGTTTGATCATGCTCTCACCCCCAAAGTCATAAACCAGAAGCAATTTTGAGGCTGCCAAGAGAGGGAAGGAGGCTCAACAGCCCCAGCTTTCCTGCTCAGGCTTTATTACTCTCAGCAAACACATGTTCCACATTCAAGGCTGTGCATTCTTAATGCAGCCACTGCCAGGCTGGCCCAAAACAACACAAATTGCTCTGGCTTGGGTCTGTCTTTGCTATTCCCAAGGTCATTGCATTTTTGTACCTCTGGCTGCTGCACTGTGGTTGGCTTCTTGTTAACACTGACCAGGTCTGGAAATACCTAGAACTGACTTCAGCCTCCCAGGGAATGAGTGGGACTGCTGGAGTGGATGGAGAGTAACATGACGAGGAACGTCTTTCCAGAGGGCACTCAGAAATGTGCTTTTCTCAGGGAGATGAGTACTGCAGGGGCTCAGTGTTATCCTTGGCAGAAATTCCATTTAGAAGAGCACTATTCCTGCTGGAGGTACCATAACTGCAACCAGTACTGGATCTGGCCCAGAATTAATTCTTTGTGGTAGATCTTGGTACTGATCCACTGCTCAGTACTTCTGGGAAAGATCAGTGTTCCTTCTGTGAATGTTAGATAAACTATTTTTCCATGGGGTGAGTAGGAGATGCAGAAGGGAACTGACCTCCCTGATACCTTGGGCAGCATTGCTCCCAAAAAACAGCAGCTCCTTCTCCCCACCTTTGCTCTGCTCCTCCATCCTGGTGCTCTGCTCACCTCACACATGATGGGATCCCAGGTATCCGCAGGAAAATATGTCCCCAGATGTCCCTCCTCACGTGGCACGTGACAGTCTTGCAGGAATGTGCACTGTGTGCTGTAAGGGCAGGCACTGTTTCAATCACTGTCTCTGGACAAGCAGGCTCAGGCTTCCTGTTCTCTTGTTACCTTTGTTCCACCAAATGTTTGGTGCATCCACACGGTAGCTGACTTCCAGCCCGCTCCTGTGTCCCGTGTGCTGCAGCCTGGAGGATGGATTCCCTCCAGGATGCAGATGGGCCTTTACCAAGCATTCTCTTGCTCACCACAGGGCCAGCTCATCCTCCTCCCATCCAAGTTTACAAGGTACAAAGCCGTGGCAGATGAAACCCATCTGCCATAGGTGAGTGGAGTTAAGCTGTTTTACAGCTGAGGGAGCAGGCGTAAATCAAAGTGGGGAAATTGATGGAGTTCTGGCTTTATTGCTGGGGCTGTTATTCTCTTTTTCACACTGGCAGGAGCGTCGCTGCTCCAAGCTTGTGGTTCAGTTGTACCTTCAGGCTTCAGTGCCCTTCAGTGGGTCAGTGGCATCGCTCAGCTCTCCTTTGGGCTGAAAACCACCGTGCTGGCAAAGGCTCCTCCTGCCCCTCCCCAGGGACTCGACTCCTGCGAGCGATCCTTTGGCATATTTGCATTTGGATTTTCTTCATTCCAGCCTGGGCACGTTCTGGTTTTCTCTGCTGGCTGCTCAGCCATCGGGCCCACTCAGGACTGACCGCAGCATTTTTGTGCTTTGTAGGATTCTTTCAGGTCTCAGGGAGGTGCGGGGTGAGTGGTGGGAGTGTGTGAGGGCATCCAGAGGGATTTTGCCTCGTGCTCATTGGAACCTGTGAGCTGTGAACAAGAAGCTACATTTTCTCCTCAACTCCTGCCAAACCTTGGGCCTTTCTTCCATCCTCCATATGCTGCCTTGTTGGCCTGAACAGCCATCTCTTAATCTAAGGCTGTCTCGGGAGAGCCAGTTAGTAAAACATCCTTAATTAACCTTGCTGGGTTCAGCCTAAAATCAAACCAGACCTCCTGAGGTGCTGCTCCACTCGTGTCAGCAGCTGTTCTCATTTGTAAGAGAGAAGACACAGGTGATGTTTGCTCCTCACAAGTTGGGATCTGATGTGCCTCCCAATGCTGCTGGAACAGGGTGTGGACCTCCCATATCCCCATCCCTTGTCTCTGCTTTGATTTGCCAGAGCCTTGCAGTGGCTCATTGCGTCTCCTTGCTCTGTTAAAAGCTGAACTGGCTGAAGCTGCAGCACTGAAGGCAAAGTTGTTTTCCTATTCAGAAGCAAGAAGGGTGGGAATTTGGGGTCATTCCTCAACAGCCCATTTCCCTTGAGCAGAACAAGAGACTCTGCTCTTGGGTTACTTACCCCAAAGAGCTTCCCTGTGGGAGGTCTGGTCCTCTTCCCCTCCTCTGGGACAGAAACAGGGATGGGAGATAGAAGGATCTGGCCACATGGATTGAGATTTGGACAAATCAATGAATACATGGGTCAGTGGACAGATAGGTGGTTGTTTTAACATCTGAGGCAAAGAGAAATGCTCCCTTCTTTTATTATTATACCTGGAGACATGGAGCAGAACACTCTTCATTGTTAAGTTAGAAGACTTTAGGGTAGGCACCGATTCCAGCTTAGGTTTGGAAAAATCCGGTGGAGGCACAGAGTGGATTCATTCACAGCAAACGAGACCTGAGACAGTGGAAGGTGATGGGTGGGAATTATCCATCAGGTAGGACAACGCTTTTGAGGGAAAATGAAGAGGCTCCTGCTGTGACTGCTGAAGTGAGTGCATTATTTCTGTCTGTCTGACTCCTCTCCACTCTGCCTGGAGCGACGTGTGTTTGGTGGCCCTGCAGAGGAGGCAGCTCTGTCTCTCATGTTCACGGCGCGCTCGCGTTTCCCCCTTCCTCGTCTCGCAGCTCAGCGTCACTGATACGATGACAGAACGTGTTCGGTGCACAGAACTATTAAAAATGTAGCTCATATGGTGCTGATGGGAGGCTGACATCTCCTGAATAATTTATTTTAACTAGAAAGATTTGTAACACTTCAGCGTTAGCAGGACGCTTTGTTTTAACTCTTCCCGGGGCAGCCGCTTGTTGGGATTCTCTTCTTTGGGCAAGAAGTGGCTCAGCCTGTTCGAGGCCAAAGCCACCTCCCTCAGGGACAGTCAGACTGCTGGCCATGGTCTCTTGGAGTCTGGAGAACTCCAGAAGAACTGCAGCAGGAATCTGGAGGTGTTGGAAGAAGCAGTCACAGTTGGACTGCCCCTGCCTTGGGAATAGCGAGCTTTTTCCAGTGTGGAGGATTGAAACAGGCTGTAATTACTGGCTGCAAAATATTTACAGTAAGCAAGGAATGGCTGGCCACCTTTAGTTCCTGGCAGCAGTTCCCTTCCTTGGGGCAGTGACTGTAAGTACTTCCTCTGAGGAGTAGCTGCTGCCATCCTCCTCGTCCAGGGGGAAGAACCTGATGTGTTACTGAGCCAGAGGTTTGTGCAGGGTGTTTTCCAGTCTTAACACTCCTGTGATTCCGTGGGTATGGATGGACAGAACCTCAGGGCCATTGCTTTTGTGTATGCGTTCAGTAGAAACTTTGTGCAAACGTTTTTTTTTGCACACAAGCCAACAACCTGAATTTCTAAATTTATTCTGGCAGAGATGCAATCATGAGGGGGGCTTATCAGTTGAATTCTGGGTACCAGTGTTGTCAAGATCATTTCTGTGCTGATTATCTAAGAAGGCTCTTCCTCCCTCTTTTTTATCATTACACACAGAGAGACAAATCCTGCTGTCAGCTACAGGGACGCAATTCCCACTCAAGTCAAAGGAAACTGCTCAGAAATGACCAGGCTTTATCCCATGCTTTATACACAAATATATCACTGACATTGCTGTGCCCACACCCCGTGCCTGCTTCAGGCCAGAGGGGCTCAGTGGTGACTCACAAACAACTCCTCCTCATTTTCTCTCACTCTTGTTCCTCTTATTGCTGGTTGTGTTCCTTGCCAGGTTGTTTCACTGCCTTTCTCCAGGTTCCTATCAAAACTGAGTTTAACACCGTAGGTTAAGACACAGTCTGTCCTTAAGGGCTGCAAAATCCATGTTGGTGAGAGGGAATGGGAAGACAGAAATCCTGCTATTTCTGGCTTACACATGAAGTCCTGCAATGCAGAAGGTCAAACTCTGAAGTTCTTAAAGTCAATGCCAAAGTCCATTTCTGGCTCCCAGCTGGCCAGGGCATCATCCCAGTTTGTGGCTGATCCATTCTCTTTTTGGCCACGGATTCATTCATCACTCTGAATCTTCTCCCTGCCTAATCTTGGAGGGTCTGGAAACACCTCACTCTTCTGTATCTGTTTTTCACCTGAGGAAGATCTGAGGTGCTCACACAAAGGGGCAAGGTATTGTTACTCTCATTTTTCAGTTGTGGAAACCAGGAAAAGCCAAGTGATGTACCTGAGGTGTCAGAAGCAAAAGCAGGTTCTCCATGTCCTCTGTTCCTTCCCAGCCTCTCTCACAAACCCAAAGAGCAATAAAATGAAACAAAGGTTCATAGCAAGAAAAATTGGATTGGGACCTGCAGCAGCCCAAGACCAACCATGAAGACCCTGTGGCTCAGTAGCAACCCTGGAGTTAATGACCTCTGCAAAACTGTATTTTTATGTAACTAAATTCCAAGAAAAAAACCTAAGTTTTTATTCATTTTCGAGACATGAACTAGTAGGAGAGAAGAGACAGAATCTTTAGGTCAGATTTATCTAAATCCATCACCTAGCAAAAATTTATATTGCCAATAAATACACCCTAGAAACTAGTCCAATAAATTTTTCCAATTTTTTTTTTTTTTTTGAAACAAGTTGTCTTCCTGCTTTATGTATCATTTTAAAGGAAGGCAATTGAATATAAATTTTCTCCATCTACAGAGAAATAGACATCCAAATGCATGTATGTGTCTGTGAGTGTCCGTGTTTTGAGGGTAGTGCTGACATCTGTGTAGGGCATGTTGGACTGAGCCTGACTGACTTCAAGAGCTGCTGGAGTGGAAACCAGCACTGATCTCCAACCTGGGGAAAATTCTCCTCAATTCCAGCTTCTTTGTGCATTAGCAATTACTTTCAAATGTTTGAAACCTAATAGCGGTTGCCAAAATCTGCATTGCCTCCCAAGGAAAAACTCTTTAATTTCTTCGTGTTTAGAGGCCAAATATGTGGCTAAACTAAGCTTGATGATAGCTGAGGTTTGGTTTTGGGCAGATTGTGAATCCATGTACAGCTAGTGCCTGGAATATGCACACAGCTGGGACTGTGCTGGGGCTGCGTCTGTGGAAATGTAAAAATATTACTCTTAAAAAGAAGTTAATCTTTCCCACATTTCCTGCTATGGTTAGAGGTGATTTTTTTCTCATTGTTTCGTTCTCAGCTGTCTCAGTGCTTTGAGTCCTCCTGCCCTGAAAGTCTTTTCTTGCAATCATTTTGTGGCCTCACGTATTATGTACACATGAAAAATGGTTGGTTGAGTAAGAGGTTTCTTGGTTTCAACCAGAAAAGAAATACATGAAGTCACTAGAAAGCCGACTATTATGAAGAAAAGCTCATATATACTCATAAAACCAACCAGATATGACAGGCCTGGCTGCGAGCAGAAGTAAACTGGTTCAATTTTAAGACTTCATGTTTTAATGGCTGTGTAATACAAGTGCCCATTTGAACTCCACTGGCTCTGCCAGCTTCCCACTGCCTCTTTTACAGCACGGGGTGCAGGCTCAGGGCCACATGAAGGTGTCAGATGGAGGAGGATGTTTCCTGCAGCCCTGTCCCTGCAGCAGCAAAGAATATTGCACTGCTTCAACACTGCAAGGAGAGGGTTATAAAATTATCATGCCTGTAAATTCCAGATGCAAACTATGTGATTGCAAAGCCCTGCTCCTCGTCCTTGGTTAAAATGACTCTCTCCTAAGCCTCCTCAACATCTGCCTGGCCTGGAAGTGCAGTTTTCCCTGTGCTCATGAACACCTTGTGCTGGGACTAAAAGGTCTTTAAAAAAATAAATAACAAAACCCCACTTGTGCAACTGATGAAGTGTTTGCTTAGGATTAGGTGCCATGGTTAATATAAGCATTAAAAAATGTCTCTGGCCACTGTCCTGTGTCACAGCAGCCTCATATTTCCTCTCCTCTGGAGACGGATGTGCATCTGGTTTGAGTGGCTTTTGTCCTATTCCCTGGCCACAAAAAAAAAAAAAAAAAAAAAAAGAAAAAGGCATACTGGGCTTCTAAGGATGGAAAGTTATGTGGTGGTGCTAAATATATCAGCGTTCCTTGGACCTGAACTCCGGCGAGATAGTGTTGTTCCAGCAACACTTCCAGCACTGCAGGCAAGGCTGCCTGTGAGGGTTTTGTTTTGAAACAGGGAGGTTCATCCACGTGTAAGGGCGGCTCTGGGAGGGTTGGAGCACCAGGCTGCCCTTGGGAAGCTGCATCTCCAGGCAGGGCTGAGCCCCTGGATGCGTCTCCTCTTCCCCGGGGCGATCGAGTTACACGCCTCGAGCTTTGCCATAGTAGCAAAGGAAGGGGAGAGTACAAAGGTTATGGAAAACAAAACATTAATTTTCTTGACCAGCTGTGTTACAGGCAAACTGCAGCTTTATTTATACCCGCGGCGTGGTGTCCATAAATCAGGGCTGCTCTCCAGCAAGGCATTTAATGAGAACTATTAGATGATTTCATGATGCACTCATTGTTACCGTCTGATAAAAACCAGCGGTCCCTCCGAGCACCAGGACTTTGCAGTTGTAGCTTTTCGTGGGGGAAGGAGGTGTGCAGGGGAAGCCAAGGCCACAGCAGTGTCAGATGAGTTCTGCAAACCTCTCTGGGCACATCGTGTGGGAACCATCCATCGGCCCAGCCTCCTTGCAGATTTCAGTCAGGGACATGGGCTGTTTACACGAAGAGCTTTTGGAGTTCCTGTAGCTCCATCTGTAGAGAAAATACCTGATGTGGTCTCTCCTCCACGTGCCACAACGAGTCACAGCATTGCTGTGGAGGTGGGTGCTGCTCCCCCAGCCCGTGGTGCATGAGGAATCACAGGATGGTTTGGGTCACAAGGGACCTTAAAGCTCATCTAATTCCAGCCCTCTGCCATGGACAGGGACAATTCCCACTAGCCCAGGTTGCTCTGGCCTGGAGCAGGGAGTCAGGGAGCTCCATAGAACCCTGCACAAACCCTGCCTGTCTTCCATGCTGTTCTTGGTATTGGTGACAGTCCAAGCCAAAGGGACCATACAGTGTGGCATCCTGGAGGCTCCCTGTGACCCTGGGGCTTGTCCACACGTGGTGAGGGGGACACAAGTCTATCTGCAGCCCTTCCCCCAGATTTTCAGGCTGGAAAGGCTGGATCTGATGTCTGCACAGAGCCCCATGAGGCTCCTTTGTCACGAGCAAACCCGAGCACTAAAATCACAGGGATGGCTAATTTATGTGAGAAGGTTTTCTATGAATCAGTGGGGAGGACGTTGTGCCCAGGGCCTTGCCCCTCTCCAAGTGCTTAATTGCTAATCAGAGGCTGGATTCAGCAGCTCTCATTCTCTGGCACTTTCTGTCTCCATCAATAAAACTGGAGAGGCTCTTGCTTTACAACAAAGATGTTTATCTTGCCCGAAGTTGTGGGAAGCTGTGGGAGGCTGTCCTTTCTTACTGCAGAGCTCTAATGGGGTAAACAGTTGCTGTTACTTACTTTGCAGCCAGATTTTTTTTCTGAATGGGGGCTGGGAAGAGGATTCCTTAATTAATCCTTTGGGAAAGTGGCTGGGACTCTGGCTTCTTGTTCTGGGTTTGTATCTAACTAGCGTCTCCCAGATACAGAGCAGTGAAACCCAGGTCCAAACATCACCTTGCATTTCTGCATCCTTCTGATGGGTAATTTTTCTTCCTCCTTCAAGCCACCTGTCCCTTTCTCTGGGATGGAGCAAGATGGTCTTTAAGGTCCCTTCCAAGCCAAACCATTCCATGGTTCTATGATATTTTTTTTCCCCCCACAAAAACCAAGTGCCCTTTCCTGGGGAGGGAGCAGCTGTGTGTGAATGGCAGCATAGTTTAACATTGACTGGGTAATTATTAAATTCAAATATAAACAATCTTAAAACCTGCAGAGTATATTGCATATGTGATGAGCTGCTCAAGCAACTTGTACCAAACACATGTGGGATTCTTAAATGTTCATTGCTTTCTCAAGACATGCCCATTTGCAGGGACTTCAGACAACTCCAGGCTGCCCTGCTGTTTTTTCCATCCATGTGAGAGTATGAAATGAGAGTGAGGTGCATAAATAGGTCTGGAGGAAGGTTTTCCATTAGCTGCAGGTCATAATTTATGGTGGGAAAGCAACTGGCAATTAAACTCTTTACATTGCTGAGCATTAATGTATAGTGCTGTAAGTTAGAACACTTCCTTTAATGTTTTACTTGGTGAAGATGAAGTCTGCTAAAGCCCTTTCCACACAAGGGCTTGGGTGGTTTGTTTCAAAAAATTCTTTCAATTTTTATATATTATAATATTAAAACATTATTTATATATTTATATATATTATATTTACAGAGCACACACTCCCCCAAAGCCACTGCTTCATTTTAGACTGAGAAAAAAACCTCAGAGGATTGATCAGCCCTCCACTGATTGCTCTGTGCTGCTTTGAATGCAGTTTGAAGGGGATTGGGTTATTGTTGGGTTGTTTTTAAGTCCATAGACAAATATCTCCACCCTGAAATGCCTTTGGAATGTGGCAATATGTGCAGACCACAGTCTTGGCTGTCCCACCTCCAGCACAAAGTAGACCTTTGAAGTATTTGAAGTATTAGATTTTCTCAAAGGTATCGAGCATGGTATGTAAATAAACTTCATTTAAGCCAGGTTGAGTTACAGAAGCACAGCTAAAACCAGTATTATGGGCTGTTCGTTCTACAAAGGATCAGTCTTCACTTGAAGCTGATGCAAAGGGAGGAAACTGGTCTCAACCACAATGCTCAGAATAAAAGCAAATACTGCAGATACCAAGAAGGTGAAGCAGTTACCATGCCACTGCTTTTGTTTGTTTGGGGTTTTTCCTCCTCTGTTCTAAAGCTATTTAGTCTTTTTTATTGATTTCATGGTTAAGTGTCCCAAATTCAGTCTGATGCTAAGGAATGGGGAAGCTTTGGCAGCAACACTGGAGGTGAAGAAGCCCCTGGGCACCCCCTTCATTCCCAACCCTCTTGGGCACCCCGCACAGCCTGATCCTTGGCTCCTGGGTCTTGGAGCTCAGGAAGGGCTGACTCAGAAACCATCTCAGCCCTGCAAGAGTGAATGTGGCAGGGTTTGAAGGCAGAAGTGGTGCCTGCTGCTGTTCTGAGCGTTCCAGGTGTGGTACAAACTCTTCCTGCTGGATGGTTTTGTGGTTCCAGGCTGCGGTTTGCACGTGTGATAACAGCCAGCAATAAACTGCCATGGGAAATGTCCAGTCAGTCCCACAAAAACTAATTTATCAAAGCTCTTTGGAGGTGGCCACAGTGTTTGTTAACCATTTGTATTTATGAAAGTGGAAGGGGCTGACAGAGAAAATGATGCCGGAGGATGTGCAAGTTAGCACAGGACACAGACTGAACCTGTGCAAGTCCCTGAACTGAAACCAGGGCATCCCAAATGCTTCACTGCCCAAACACAAGTATTCACCACTCAGTTGTTGCAGATTTGGGATTATCTCTTTGACAGCATACAGCAAAATCCCTGTTGATGTGACTGGGACTCGGTATCTGACAAAACTCTTGGAAGGCTTCAGCCGGGGCTTGGCTCTGAGTCTGCACTGAGCACACAGCAAGGGACACACGAGCAGCCTCCATCCAAGGAGCTGGAACTCGGAGCTGGAAGGAAGCAGGTACAAGCCTTGGCCTGTTCTCCCTGTCCAAGCAGAGGGCTGGGTGCCAGGAGCACGGGGATTTAATCCCTACACCAGCAGTGTTAGTCCAGCGCACTTTCCGTAATCCGTTCTCAAGCACGAGCCTAGATGTGGTTTGACACCTTGAAAAATGTGCTCGCTGGCTTCCCCCAGCCCAGCACTCCCTCCTGCGTCCTGCTGGGGTGGAGGAGAGCCAGGAGGAGGAGGAAGAGGCCACAGCCATCCCTGCAGCACTGGTGTTTCACGTTTCCTGCAGCCCTTCCAAGCAGCCCGGGATCCTTGGACGCAGCGCGGTCGGTGAGCGCAGCGTGTCCTCATCCTCTGACAGCTTCCCACCTTTGTGAGCCTCATCTGCAGAGGACATCCTGCCTTCCTCTGCAGGGAGACGGCCTGGCCTCAGGTCCCCATTGCCAAGTAAAAGAATGAAAGGGATGCAGTGTGGGCTGGCTGTTGCTGGGCCATACAGAACTGTGGTGTTCTCTGCTGGATTTAGGATCTCCCTCCCCAGCGACCCCATTCAGTATCCTGGAGGCTGCAGGCACACAGTTTTCTTCATTACCTGCTTAACAGCTCAGCAAATCTGGATTTTTTCATCTTTGTGAAACAAAGCAAAAAGCAAATCTGATCAGCTCCCATCACCTCATAGAATTGTGGAATGGTTTGGATTGGAAGGGACCTTATAAAGCCCATCCAGTGACACCTCCTGCCGTGGGCAGGGACACCTTCCACTATCCCAGGCTGCTCCAAGCCCCATCCAAGCCTCTTGAACACTTCCAGATATTGGTAAATATATCCCCCAAGCAAATGAAGTTTCATTTCCTTGGCACTGTGGCCATGGAAGGGAAGGCAGGCAGACATTCAGGCTGTGCAAACTTCCAAAGATAAGATTATGAAGATCTCGTTTACAGAGTTACTTAAGCAAATGATCCATAATTTGGAATAACTTCAGTAAGGTTTCTGCTTTAGAAGGGGCAGGAGTTTCTGAAGAGTAGGGCTGAATTATCTGAGTGGCTCTGCTTGCTCAGGTGTCTCTGAGCCCTTCCAGAGGGCATAAATGTAAAAATATTACTCTTAAAAAGTAAGCACTGACTCAAAGCTGAGGCAGAACTCCTGGGGTTTAGTCCAAAAGTATATTCCCTTTTGTTATATCAGTTCAGCATGAGCACATTTAGGAGGTGGGTTCCTGACATCCTTGAGTGAGGTTGGATGTAATATTCCTATCTGGAATCTGGTCTGGGAAGAGAAGTCAGACAGACCCCATGCCATTGCCCTGGCCAGGCCGAACAGTTTCGCAGACAAAAATATAAATTGTGCCTTAATTTTCCAGTGTAGGTGCTTTTTTTGCTTCCCACGTGAGAAAGGTTCTGGAGCAGGGTGGTGCTGGATCCCAACACGTGTGTGAATTGGCTGTTCCTGCCCTTTGGAAGGAGAACTGGCTGCGTGTCTGTCTGCTTGGGTTTCCTGGGAGTGGCACAGATAGCTCATAGTTTCATTCTCATTTAAAATTAAAGCTGATTTAGTGAGCAGCATCTGGAGACAAATACTATTCTCCTTAGGGTAGCTCAAATTCTTCTTTGGTGAGAAACAGTCTTTTAAAGCTGTGACTTGGAGTGTCTTGTCTCCAAGGTTGCATTATCAGTGCCAATCTGGCCTAATAGTTTTTAAGTCAAACGTTTTTCTCCAAAGAGCATTTGAAACCTTAAATTAAGACTTCTTTCTTTTATAATCTGCAAAGCTCCTTTCTTGCTAGAATCTGCATCTGCCAGAGTTCTGTGACTTAAATCTCCATGAGACGCTTTGCAAATGTAGAAGCCAGCATTCATTTTACACCTTTCCTAGGGATTTTGTAAGTGATGTATTAAAGGAAAGCAATGAAATATTCTCTTAGGCTAAGGTCTTTAAAAGTATCTAACAGAGTAAGATGTCTGAGCCCACTGAGCTTTACATTCAACCCTTGAAATTAATCTTTCTCACTCCTGTGTAATATTAAATCTGATTAATAACTAATGCATCAGCTCCATTTAAGACGCACATCTGTTTGTGTGCATGCACAAAGAAAATATTTATGTCCAAATTCTTTCTCAGGGGCGTTTAAAATTATTTTCTACTGAATTGAGTAAGGTCATCTGGCAAAGCCGAGCAGGTCATCAATAATTAATCCAGGCAGGCAGAGCTGAGTCTCAGGGTGCTTGCAAACACCCTGTTAGACTGGATCGTTTGGCAGAGCAGGGGCAGCTCTCAGATTTTCTCAGAAAACAAGCAAATGTGCGTTTAACTTTGGAGGGGGAGAGGGAGGCTTTGCTTTTATTGGAACCAGCTGTGCTGTGCTTTGCACTGCAGCACTTGGTGCATCCACATGTGCAGGCAGAGCTCCTGGTGCCCCAGTGCTCCCCAGCCAGGGGTCACTGCACTGGCACCGACATGCCTGGCATTCAGGGCTCTTTTCCTCCTCACAGCCTGCAGGAACGCAAGGGGCTGGGTTTATCTCACTAAACTTTTATCTAAACTGTATGAAAAGTTAGGTTCTTTACACCTAACTCTGGCTGTCCGAGAACTGGCTCTGGGGTATGAGCTTGTCATCTGGTTTAAATAGAGTCAGTAGGGAAAAGAATCATCTCTTCCAGAGGTTATTTCCTATCCAGACTTGTTATCTAAGAAACTGGGATGAACATGGGATGAATAAGAAGGGGGAAGAAAGCTGGTGGAGGGTCTGGAGCAGGAGTCCCATGAGGAGCAGCTGATGGAGCTGGGAAGGGGCTGAGCCTGGAGCAAAGGAGCTCAGGGGGGACCTGGTGGCTCTGCACAAGTCCCTGCCAGGAGGGGACAGGTCGGGCTGTGCTCCCAGGGCACAGGGACAGGAGGAGAGGGAACGGCCTCAGGCTGGGCCAGGGGAGCCTCAGGGTGGACGTCAGGAGGAAATTCTTCATGAAAAGAGATGCCCAGGGCAGTGGTGGTGTCCCCATCCCTGGAGGGATTTAAAGGACCTGCAGATGTGTTACCTGGGGACATGGGTCAGTGGTGGCCTTGGCAGTGCTGAGGGAACAGTTGGACTCAGTGATCTCAGAGGCCTTTTCAACCTGTGATTCTGTGGTTGTGTGTGTACTGTCACCTGTCCTGAGGCTCCCGGGGAGGTTCAGGTGACCAGCCTGGGCAGAGCATCTTGGTTTTGGACAGCCAGCTCTGGGTGAAATGGGTCTGGGCCAGCCTGATGGGAAACCTCAGGTGACTGAGGGTGGATGTCCCTCTGCAGCAGCAGAAGTGGTTTGTGCTCTCAAATGTTTATTGTTTCCTCTGGTGGCCCAGTATCACCAATGTACTCCATCACTGTGTAAGATGGATGGCAGTGGTTTCCATGGGGCTGAGGGTGTCAGTCCCTGGTGCAGCAACTCCCTTCCACCTGTGTCTTTTCAGGAGTCAAATCCAGCATCCCTCACCCAGCATGGAGCCAGGCTTTAGAGCCATGATGGCTTCACCTTGGGGTTAGGGTTGGGTGAGACCACAGCAGCTCAGGGCCCACAAGAGACCTGGATTATGGGCAGAGAAGAAGGGACCAGAGCCCCTTGAGGCAGAAGGGACTGACTGGGTGTCCCCCATCCTGTGCCCACCAGGTTCCAGCTCTCCCTGCCGTACCAGCTGTTCCCAGGACACGTGTGCAGCTGTTTTGGGATTAGCTGGCTGGGAACCAGTCCAAAACCAGATCAGGCATGTGTGCTGCTCCCTCTCCTCCACCATAATGCTGGTATGCACACTTTCAATGCCTGGCCCCTGCTGAACTGCTCTGGCTGTGCAAGATGAGAGATCTGCGCAGTTTTGACAGGAAAATTGCTGCCCAGATGCCGGAACACCAGTGCTCTGCTTGTTTAAATATTTGTTCAAACCAGCTTGACTTTCCAGTGCGTTTTTCCATGAGGGATTTTTGGAGGTAAGGGAAAGAAGTCAGTACTAATAAAATCTCATGCTCTGGTGTAATGACATGAGAGCATTTAGCCAGGAGTACCCTCTGTCCCGACAGCAGCGCTTCACGTCACGTCTCCCCATCACCATCCTGCCTTCCTCCGTGCCTCTTCCTTGCTGTACAGATGTGTGTATGTCCTCTGCACAGACTTTCAGGACTTTGAATCTCCAGAGCTCTTAATCTGGCATGTTCACATGTGCTGGGTTTCCTGAGGGAGAAAATAACTAGGGATGGGTGGAGGAAAAGAGCTGCCGTCACTTCCTCAGCGCCGTGTGCTCCGTGTGGAGGGTGCCCTGCTTGCTGCAGAATTGTCAGGAGCTGGGGCTGCTCAAGGGTTAATTTGCCATCACCACAGTGAATGTCATGCCTGGGGAGTGCTGGGAGTATGGGAGATACTTGTGCTGACTCTCTCCCAAGCTTTTTATGTGAACCCCACGGAATTTTGCTCCTGCCAGCCTCCAGCTCCTGATCTGTTCTCTCACCTCTGGTCATTTAACTTCTTCATTTTAACAAAATCCCACTTGCTCTCCTTGAACCTCTTCCTATCTTTGGTTACAATCCCCATTTCCAACCTATTCCTTGCTTCCCAGAGTGATGTCCTGCACCAGATCTTGGCAGTTTAAAAAGACCTGGTGGAAAACCTGGTAGAGCAGAGTGCAGCAGGGACACCGAGCACTCCTCATGCACCTCTTTGATCCCTACAGTGCTCTCAGCAGCTTCTTCTAAAGAGTTATTTCTGGAATTGTGTATCTGAGATCCTTGGCTAGAGCATCTCCATGCAGCCAACTGATTAGAAACTAACAAATTCCAATTAAACATTTCCAATTAAATTTTCAGCCCATATATGTTTGAAAAGTACAAGTGTTGACCCCAAGAAATGTTTTGAAATTCAGAAAAACAAGGATCTGGGGGATGGCAACCTTCCAGTGCCTAAAGGGGCTGCAGGAGAGGGAAATTGGATGGGGCATGGAGTGACAGGATAAGGGAGAACTGCTTCCCACTGCCAGAGGGCAGGGCTAGATGGGATTTTGGGAAGGAATTCCTCCCTGGAACAGGTGCCCAGAGCAGCTGTGGCTGCTCCTGGACTGGAAATATCCAAGGTTGGGCAGGGCTTGGAGCACCCTGGGGAGGTGGAAGGTGTCCCTGCCCATGGAACGAGATGATCTTTAAGGTCCTTTCTAACACAAACCATCCCATGATTCTGTGATTTCTGGCATCTGGCAATTTAATTTCGTTTTATTTTTAGGTAAACCGTGCAGAAGGATAACTCCCTATGCCCTCAATCTTAGTATTGTGATGTGTGGAGATATATTACCTGGAGAGGTGTTGGATTTAAGCTGGTTTATTCTGCTCAGTTAAAACTGCAGCACTTTAACATGAACGGGAACAATTAAGTCACAAGCCCACAGACTTCCTTCAGGTGTTAGCAAACATTTTGGCTGTAATTTGGGATGTGTGAATTTAAAGGAGTCACAATTAAACACAATTAGTGACGTGTGAAGTTCTGGGAGGCAAGAGGAGATGAGGATTTTGGGGGAGGATGCTGGTTTACTCTGACATAGGTTTGCTTTGCTCAGAGCTCTCCAAAATCCAGTCTTTTAACCACAAAAGCCTCTCTTCCTATCCTATGGATCTGTCTGTGATATGAGAGGGTCCAGGTATGGGATTTCCTGGAGTTCTGGGAGCTGCTCCAGCCCTGGGTGCTGTTACTGACTTTGGTGCAGCTTTTTCTCTAATTTTATGATCAGGAAATGTGCTTTACAACTATCCCTCTGTCCATCAGGGACCTGTCAGTCACTGTGATTTATCTGGGTTTTCATTGCCAAACTGATTAAATTGCATGTTTCACAAAAGGAAAAAAAAAAAAAAAAAAAAAAAAAAAAAAAAAAAAAAAAAAAAAAAAAAAAAAAAAAAGAGTGAGTTTCACTCATGGCACCAAGTCTAATAATTGCAATTTTTTTTTAAAAAGCAACCAGCAAAGGTTACAGTGTCTGTTTGCATTCCTCATAAAGAAAACCTTGTTAAACCCAGTCTTGCATATTTTACAGCCATGGTAAGAGCCACTGAAGAATATGCTGTCAGGAGAAATGGTCTCAGGCTTTTTTGTCTCATTTTATGGAGCAGGAGTTGGTGCTGGTAAATCAGGGAGTTGGTGGGAAGTCGGAATGGTGACACAGAGATGTCCTGGTCAGAGGGTGAGTGGTGGGATGGGGTTTGCTGTGTGACAGAAGTGGCACTGCCGGGGAGCTGTGGGACAGCAGAGCTGGGATCAGGTTTGCCAGATGACTGCAGCTCTGTGGCACTGGAGTGTGGGGTCATTTGTCTTCTTCAAATTCACTTCGGTGCCTTGCTTTTGCCCTGCTTGGTGTTTTTCCTGCCTACCCCGATTTCTGAAGGGCTGTGTAAGAGCTAATTTTACCCTGTGATACCCATCAGGTGGCAATCCATCCGCTCCTGCTCTCTCTCTCTCTCTCCAGTCAAGTTTCAGCAGGTCTCAGCCTGAGCTGGAGCCCAGCACTGTTCCCATCCCTGTGACCATGACACATCCATGTCAGCTCCCAATGTCAGCTACCTCCCCTTGGGCTTTTAGCTGTTAAATGTTTTGCCCATGCAGTAACCCAGCTGTTTCCTTTTCTGTTCCCTGTGTGTTTTGCTGGGGAGGAGCACAAGGGAGGTGCTGGGAAGGTCATTCCAGCCAGTGTGTGAAGTTTCCTGGGACAGCATGAGGGGAAGGGCTGGAGCTCACACATCTCCTCTTAGCTCCTGGTGGGATGGTTTGCTCCCAGCTCGTAGAGACTCTGTCACATTCCAGGTTCTGCAGATCCAATTCCTTTCCCAGCAGTGATTCCCTGTGAATTCCCAGCCTTTGGAACGGGCTGACAGCACCATCCAATCCTCTCCTCAACCCACACACCACACCTGGAATCCTGGCTGCTGTGGGAAACAAAAGAATTAACTCAAAGTCTGTGGGTTTGGGGTCACTTTTTTATGTGTCATCTTTCCTCTGTATTTGCCTCAAAGACTCCTAGCAGTTCCTGAAAGGACCAGGCGAGCCAGAATAGATCCCTTCATCCCTCAGAGATGTTCAGCTGCATCTGGCTGAACCGTCCCAGAAAACTGCACAGAATTTGGAACAACTCCAGGCCATTGCTGATAGCTGAGTCCAGGCAGGGAATCCAGCCTGTCAGGACAGACTTAGCCAAGTGGAAATCCGACCCACACAGTAAGTGAACCTTCTTACTCTTGCAGAAGCTGATTTTTTTTTTTTAAATCAGCCCCTTACAATTTGGTTTTACGCTTCACCAGGAGGAAGCCATCATTTTCTAACAGGCAGTAGTTCTGATACTAGACTTTCCCTGATAGCTGGAGCTTCTCTTCCCAAGTGAAGAGTTAAAATTGCAGAGCCAGTTTCCTGCAGCACCCTGCTGCTTCCTGAAGTCTCCAAGTGCAGCACTGATCTGAACTAACCAGTTTGGTGTGGGCTGAGGGTCTGGCTCAGAGCACAAGAGCTGCTGCAGCCCTGCAGTGATAAATGACCCCTGGGAGAGGAGGATGTTCAGTCATCTCCTGAGGAGCATCTGATGGATGTGAGTAACTGGGCCCTCAAGAGCACTGTCTGAGTTGCATCAGGTTAAAAATAATTCATATTGTTCACGTGCTGTGATGGCACTGGCGCTTTTGGGTGGCTTTTCTTTTGAAGAACACATTCTCCTAACGTCACCCTGTGTCCCCATAAGGACCACCCCAGATTTCAGAGGGATCCTGTGCTGAGCCACTCCTTTCCCTGCCCCCTCTGTATGCCAGCGAGGTGGCCACCAAAGGCAGTGCAGAAGTGTCCCATTTCACAGTGCCATGGCCAATTTGGGCTGGAAAACTGTGTGCATTTCCAGGCCGTGGTGCTCAGCCACTCCAGGGAATCCTGCTTTTCAGAAGAGAGTGTTTCCCAAGGCTGTAGTTGATTTTTCACCAGCAAGTTTGTACACTGGCCAGGAGTGCTGACAGCTCAATGTTCAGCTGCAGTATATAATTTTCTGTCATTCTGATTTATGCTCTTCCCTGCAACCAGAGTCCCGTGTGAGAAAAAAATCGGAAGGAGTCTGTCCTAAAGTTAGCTCCATGCTAACTTCTTCAACTGACCTAGCAAATTAAAGATATTTTTAGATTTATTTATTAATTTCTTTATTTCTGGGCTATGAAAGAAGAAAGCATTAAAAAGTAACCTTCACTGTCAGTTCTGTGACCTGCAGTTGCCGTGGGGTTGCTGTCACTGCAAGAGAAGCTGAGCAGGATCCGTGAGACCAAGATCTGCTCTTGGCTCAAGCTTCCACCTGCACCCAATGACCTTGTCCAGGGAGGCTGTGACACATCAAAGCAATGCCCAGGACATCAGGGTCGAGCTCCAAAACACTTCTTCCCCTCAGGGGCCCTTAAAACTTTCATTGGCTGGTGTTTCTTTTAGGAAAAAGCCCAAATTCCCCAGAGAAGGGGCTGGTGTAGAGCCATGGTCTCTGCTCCCTCTGGACAGCAGAATAAGGGCTCATCCTCCAGCATCTTGGGTCTGCCCAGAAGGTTTATGGCACAGCTCTCTCTTTTGCCTCACTTCTGTCACCCAGACTTGGGCTCCCGAGTTGTTTTGCTGCATTTGGGGTTTTGTTTCTTGGCATTAGAGTTCGGGGATTATTGCTTGCAGTTCCCTTCTGTCGGATGCTTCAAGAGCAGCTCTGAGCCAGAGGGGGGGAACAAACCCATCCCTTGGCTGGTTTTGTGAGCCACAAAATGCCTGTGAGACAAAGGAAGGGGCCACATGAAACAGGAACTGTGGTGGCACTGACAGGGACAAAAGCTCCACGCACGGCCCTAGGAAAAGGCAGGAGAGCAGGGAAACGTGTTTATTCCAGCTCTCTGCTTTCCTACAGAGTTCAGACAACTTTATTTGGTGTGTTTTAATAGTAACTTGAGTGGATCCAGGAGTGTGTTGTGATCCTCTGGTATTTAGGCAAATGGGTAAAAAGA
The DNA here is from genome assembly GCF_009819655.1 of Sylvia atricapilla. Taxonomy (NCBI): domain Eukaryota; kingdom Metazoa; phylum Chordata; class Aves; order Passeriformes; family Sylviidae; genus Sylvia; species Sylvia atricapilla. Next base: position 3,623,792 of record NC_089147.1, on the reverse strand, counting down.
CCTTATTTCTTATATATACATAACACACACACACTCTTTTCAGGGACACGTGAAGTGTGTACAGGACTTTTCCTTGATGACTGGCATTTAGCAGCTGAGTTACAGATGGATTTCTGTGTAGTCAGCACAGATATTAATCACAAAATCCTTTTAACAGATCAAAGAGTGCTATGTAATTGAAAATTTCTTGTAGAGGCATTTGTTTCAAGCAGTTCTTAAAATTTCCTCCTAATGTGTAATCGAGGAAAGGAACATTTTTTTCAGGGTGTAAAATGCAAAGAGACGTTTTGTTTGTTGCTTTATTTAGTTCTCCACTCAAATTAAGGATTAGTGACAAGAAATTGCTATTTTACTGCGTGCCCAAAGTTATTTTTGTGTTCATCAAAGCCACTTGGTTAAATTAGGAGTGAGCAATAATTGCCTCTGAAAGGATGGATACACACTGGATTTTTACTTGCTTTATATGTGAAGGTTTTTCTCCATCAGCAAACTCTTTTTCAGTTGAGAAAAGCCTAAAAAACATCGTAATTATTATTCTCATTGCTTCCTGGCCCTGTAACAAGATAGAATTTGGACATTTAAAGAAAGACCCATCCACCCTTTAAATAAGATGCAGAATCTGTTTCATGGAGCCTGATGCTGGGCATGGCTTTGCAGGTGACACAAGGAAAGATGAACATCAGCTGAAAATATAAAATCATTTTATTTTTCTTGGTTCCTAGCACAACTTTGCAGCAAGTAAAGCCTCAAGCACACGGTGTGGGCTTCCAAAAGAGGCCATGCCTTTGTGAGGAGCTCACGGGCTCGGATGTGAGGAGCACAGCTGAGAAAAGAGCAGGAAGGAAACAGCCCTGGGGAGCTTCAGTGCTGGGACTGAAGAAATTATTTGATGCTTGTACAGACAAGCGCTCACCAAATCCTGCACATCATTAATAATAATAATAATAATAATAATAATAGTCATCTCTCTGCCTCCCCTGCATCCGATGGGAAATGCGTCTTCCCCACGGAGAGGCTGTGCTAAAAATAAAGGTTTGCCCTTCCCAGGGAGCAGGAGAGGTGGGAGGTGGACATTTGGGCTCCCATCTCTTTCCCAAAGGAAGGTCATTAAGTGTATGAAGTACATATGTTTTCCCTTCAGCAGCTGTTGGGTTTCTCAGCCCAAGAGCCATAACAGGACCATGAGGTTTGGGAAATTTCTGCCTCCCACATCTGCCCCCCTCCCCGGCAGCAGTGCTGCTGAGTCAGCAAAATGGCACTGTGCAGCTGTGCCTCGTTAGGCCAGTGCTGCTAATGAACTATTGGCAAAAAATGGCTTCAAGTCACTCTGCTTTGGGGTGGTGATTTGGTGGAGGGTGAGACTGAACCTTCTGCTGATGGTGCTTCAAACCACTGGTGGGTTTGCAGGAGTCCTGCAAAATTAAACCCTGGCAGAACCTTCCTTTTCACTGAAGTGGTGAGAAGACTTTCTGTGTCTCTGAATTGAAAGGGAATTGTTCTTTTCTTTCCCTACTTCTAGGTAAGAACTGTGGGAGAATTACTTATTTGTGATTTTGTAGGCTCCCAGGCTTGCAGTGAAGAGTCCTCACAGAATTTCTGTTCCGTGCTGCTATTGCCTGGATGAAGAAGTGCCATGTAAAATGCAGTGCATTGATTTGGATTAGTTAATTAACTGAGTGTAGGTTCTCTTCCAGTTGAGTTTGCAAAGTTTTGCTGAGCTCATTTGCACAAAGGACATAGGAACCAGTTGGGCGTGTGGGAAAGACCTGGTTATGGGAGAGAGAAAGGGGGAAAATGAACAGGAGAGGGAAGAATGTGAACCTCAGGGGTGCTCCATTGGTGCTGCCTGGGCTCTGTGGGCAGCAGGATGACCACATGGGGCTTGTTTGGGATCCTGCCCTTGCCCAGCTGTGCCCCTCTGTCTCCTCCCAGGCCGTCCGATGAAAACCACCCCGAGGTGAAGCCTGATGCCTACGTGAACAACCTGGCTGAGGCCGTGGACATCATCCTCCAGCATCTGTGAATCCCAGCAGGAGCAGGGGTGGACCCTCCATGGAACCACTTCCTCCTCTCCCACCTCCATCTCACCTTAAACCCAGCCCAGCCTGGTCCAGGGTGGTGGGCGCTGCCTTCTGAAATATTCCACATAATGGTACTAAAATGATCTGCTGACCTCCCATCCAGGGGAGCACCAAACCTGCTGGCCTCTGGCAAGTCTGGAATGTCCTGCCCTTGTGCCTGTGGGGGGCCTCAGCCTCCTCTGGGTGATGCTGGGGGGCTGTTCCCCCTTTTTATCTTTGCTCACACTGGGGACCCAGCCTGAGAGTGAAAAACAGGGAACCCAGGCACCTTCCCAGGAATGGATTTACCTGTTTAACCCACGGGTCCTGTGCCTTTTGGGGTGCCTGGGATGGGATGGGGGCTGATGGAGGCCACCAAGCTCCTGGGTGTGCCTTGGGTGGCACAAAACCCCTGGGGAGGGGGACAGCCCCACATGGCCTGGCAAGGCAGGAACTGTGGTTCTGCCAGGATCAGCCCACCTGGAGCAGCCCTGGGTGAGGGCACAGGAATCCAGTAACACATTAGGGAATAACTGCTCCATCCTGTCAGGAATAAACCTTTTCCTTTGGATCTGGCCTCTTTGTCCTTGTGTTCGGTTGGATCTGCGCTGGCAAGGATGTTTACAGACCTGAAATGCTTTTCCCGACCTGGAAAAGCTGGAAAAGGCCATGGCACTGATGGTCTTTGCCTTCCCTCTGCGGGAAGGGGGTGTTGTGAGCAGCCATGGCTGTGTGGGAGGGGATGTGGGGTTCCTGCCTCTCCCCAGTAAAATCCTGGATGTGCAGTCCCTGTTCCAGGGAGCTGTGGGGGAGTCAGACACATCTCCAGCTGAAAATGGACTTCTCAAGGGCATGTAGTGATAGAACAAGGGGGAATAGCTTCAAAAGGGTGAGTTTAGATTGGATTTTGGGAAGAAATTCCTCCCTGTGAGGGTGGGGAGGCAGGGTGCCCAGAGAAGCCGTGGCTGTTTCATTCCTGGGAGTGTCCAAGGCCAGGCTGGACAGGGCTGGGAGCAGCCTGGGATTGTGGATGCAGGGGTGGAATAGGATGAGCTCTAAGGTCCCTTCCAGTCCAAACCATTCTGGGATTCTAGGATTCTGTACTCACTGAACACCCCCTGGGACTGATCCTGCCCTACATGCCTGCTGAGACTCTGCTGCACCAGATCAGCTCCAGCTCAGCCCCCTCCTGCTGCCAGAAGTGCTCAGCACATCCAGGCCCAGGACAGGCACGAGATTTGCCTTTTTTCCCTAATCAGAATAAGGATTTTTTTTAAAGGACCTGCTCCCTGCCTCCAGGCATTGCAGCCCTTCCCCGGGGGTTTTGGTTTCTCTCCCTGTCAGTTTTCAGTGCAGCTGCTGCAGCGTGTGTGGTAACACCTGGCCGTGCTGCACCTGCCAAGGGCATGGAAGGGGCTCAAAGTGGGTCAAAAAATTAAAAGGTATGGGGTTGTTCCATCGAGTCCTCTGCCCACCCTCACTGACATGTGGTAGTGTTTGCAAGGGTCACCTTTTAGAGGCAGAAGTCACCTTTTAATCAACGTAGCAGCAGCTCTGTACCCTCTTGGGCAAGACTGTTTGGGCTTTAACCTGCTTCAGATCTTCAAGGGGCCATGGAAATATGTAATTATGTTTGTGTTACATATATTTAATATATATCCATACTCTGAGGCAGCATGTGCTGACCCCTGTCTGCATTCAGCCACTGCTCTCTGCATCTGCAAGCAGGAGGTAAAGGGTAATTCCAGCTCTGTTTCCAGCAGTCCCAACAGCTGAAGATGACCCCTCTCACTGAAGGACACCAAAATGATGTTCCCTGTTTCTGGAGTGTTGGAACACTTGTTTTTCAGAGCTACCAGCTGGCCCTGGAACTGCATAGCACGCCTTGGGGACAGCAGGGGAAAGGGGGCTGGGAATTAAATTCTAATAAAATAAACTACATCTGGGAAAATGACCTTCGTGCAATTTTTTTTTTTTTTTTGGGTCTGTTTTTGCATGTTTTATCCTCTGGGTAGTGGTTCAGCCAAAGTGTATGGTACTGTCAGCATCCACACACATGGAAGGATGCTGTAAACCCTGGTCAAACGTTCAGGCTGTGATGGATCACTGAGAATTTCTTTTTTATCCCCTAATTCTTCCTTTTTTGTTCTATTATACTAAGCCTATCACTTCAATCTGATTAAGTTTAGGCAGATAAACATCCTGCCATCTGTCATGAAAGTTTTAACACTGTTTGCTTGCTGGAGGAAGTGCAGCCGTTTTCCTTTTTGGGTTACAAAGGCTGCAGGGAGATACTGCCCTGTTTCCCCAAGAACTTACTTAACACCCTCGTGTGCCCTTGGCCTGCTGTGGGCTCTGAGTTTAGATTTGAGTTTAGACTTTGGTTTAAGAGGCAGGATATTATGTTTGTCCTTAAACACAAAGAAGGAGGTGCTGCTTGCCACTTCAATTTGCATTTTGTTGTTTCTATCTGTGGCTGTGTTACAGCTAAATGACAGGCTGGGGAGGGTGGGAAGGCATGGGAGGTGTCCCCCCACCATGGGGAGAGCTCAGTGTGTCTGTCTGCACGTCAATGTCACAAAATCCATGTTCTTGTGCAACCCATGGCTGGGACACCCCAAAGGAGGGTCCTGGTTGAGAGGTTTCCCGACCTCCACCCATTTTTTGGGACATCCCTTCCCAGCACCTATAGAGATGTCAAGGAGGTGCAACCAGGAGAGGAGAGGAGAGGAGAGGAGAGGAGAGGAGGAGGCTCCATCAAACTCCAGCCACAACCCCGAGGGTCGGCGATGTCCCCAAACTCCCACCCCAAACCCTACAGACGCGCCCGGCCGCGGGGACAGCACAGAGAGGCGAGACACGGGCCGGGGCTTATTGAACCAGGAAGCTTTATTTACACAGTAAAAGTAACAAGCAATTTCCTGAGATTGAGCTGCTCTAGTGCAATCAAGTCATGGAGGGGGCAGGAGCAGCCTCCTCACCCACCCGCAGAGGGGACACCTCGGGCAGCCCCTCCCGGGACACGCACGGCCCGCGGCGCTTGTGCAATTGCCAGCGAGACTTGGCTACTACAGGTCATAGCTTCAGAAGGCTTTGTTTGTATTCTTCTTCCCACATTTTTTTTGTTTTATTTCGTTTTGTTTTATTGTGTTTTTTTTTTTTTTAATTTGGCCATCCTCTTCTTTTTCTTTCTTGAACACCGAACCCACACACGCCGCAAAGCACTGCTACAATCCTAGAACATCCTACGTCAGTCTGCTCGCCTGGGCAGCCAGGAGCTTGAAACAATGCACTTGAAACACAACTTTATTGGCCAAACAGGCTATGCTAGCACGTGGAAAAATTACAGTCTATTTTACAAACGCTTCTTTTCGTTGGTTTCTGGTTTTTTTCTTAATGTACTTTTTCATAGGACAGGCTCAAAGAGCTACATCTGCACAACACACAGCAAACTCCCGTGTGCCTGCTAAGACTTTCCATGTTAAAATCCTATTGTTTTTGCAGGATGAAGAACCTTTATTGCTGCTGCCACAGCTTTGGTGTCATCCCAAAACGGCTGCTGCCCAGACTGGGTCACACCTTGGACAAGCCACTGAGTCCCTTCACAATAATGAACCTATTTCAGCTACCTAGCAAGGAATAACATCCCTTGTCTGCATATTAGTTTAGGATCACATTCTGGCAGCTGGCAGGGGTTTGCCAGGGGTTTGGGGAGTTCCCAAAGCATCTGTGTAATAGGTGAAGTCCTTTACAAACCAAGAGCAAGACTCCCAGGGGATGCCCTGCTCTCCCACTGCGTAGGGGATGGATCTCCTGACACCAGGGGAGCAACGCCACTTCTGACTTTACAATCAACAGGATGTCCCCTGAATCTGAGGCACATACTATATTATATTTAATATTTTTAATTACTTTATTTATATATATATTTATATATATATAAATCCACAAATGTTTTACCTCTACAGAGAGAGAGAGAGAGAGAGAGAGAGAAATTTTAAAAGTAAGGCTTTCTTAAACTCAGAATAAGTACGTGAAATCATACAAACCCAACAAGAAATACCCAACAGAACACCACCGTGGCCTCAAAACTGTCGCTAACTGTAGTCTGTGCCTACGCCAACGTGCCCAGTGTAAGGCCATGACTCATTGGAGAAGCGTTTTTAGTAAGGCAAACGGGTTGTGCTGAATGTAAACTGAATGCTACAGCTACGTCCAGGACAGCTGGGCCATTGGCCACCAGGTCCAGGACAGCTGGGCCACGGTCCATTGGCCACCTTCCCACTCTGAGGGGGTTAGCATGGCACCAGGAGCAGCCCTTGGAAAGAAAACAGAAGCCCTTAGGAATTCCAGCCCTGGGGATGCCCACGTGAGAGCCCACCCGGAGCTCTGCGGCGGCAGCTGGGCGTGGATTTGGGTGGATTTGCCCTTTGTTGCTCAGCTGAGGAGGTGCCTGTGGCCACCAGGAGCTGTGAGCCCCGAGGCCAGGACGTGTCAGTGGTGGGGAGGGACGGATGGAGCATCAGGAAGACTCAAAGCCAAGAACTGTGCTGTGAGGGTGCCACTGCAGGGGCACGGACAGAGGGGCAGCAGCCTGGGGAAACACTGGCATGGCTGGACTCTCCACAACAGGAGGGATAAAAATCAACCCAGGAGATATTTTCTTCTAAGTGATGCAACAAGCGACACTTTAAAAAGAGCTGGAGGGTTCTCCAAGATGAAAAGACATCCCTGTCATCCCCTCCCCAAATATCTGGGGCTTGTCCTGCTTGTCTGGAGGGAGTGGGCATGGCCACAGCCACCAGCAAAACCTCAGCAGTGCCAGGACAGGGGTAATAACCAATGGGTTCCACTGCGGTGGGAGATGCCACACGCATCCCAAACCGCCGTGGAAAAAAGTGCACTAATATAACCAGAAATGATGAATGAAACCTGTACCAGCAGCTCTCAGCCTTTCTGAGCTATGGACCCTCAAGGCATTGACAGTGGGGGTGCTGAACCCCTTTAAAAACGTCCTCTCTTCAACTGCTCTTGGTATCAATGGTTTTTTTCCTTTCTCGCATTTGCAAAGCTCAGGAAGTGACCCCTGAACTTGAAGGAACCAGCAGAAGGAATCCAGAAGATGCTGGAAGCCATTTGTACAGCTTTCCTAGAGCTTTAGACAAACAAACAAATAATAAAAAACCCCAAAAACAACTCAGAGGGCGAAAAAAAAAAAGTGTCCTTCTAAACCTGTTAGCAAGTGGACAGCTTATTTTTAGCAAAGAGAATTCATATCATACAAACATAATGGTCACCACTTTATCTGTGCTTTAAAAAGGCACAGGAAGAGGAAAAGCTTTCAGTGCTGCTACCTGGATTTTCAGCCTTTTGCCAGCTGACTTTGTCAAGTAACCCCTCCACGACATGCCTTGGGCAGGCAGCCCTTCACAGTAAAGCCAAAAAAAAAAGAGGGTGGCAGCCGTGCCCTGGGTAGCAAAGTGGGCACTACTGCTGGTAAATGGGTAAACAGCCCAGCCCTGCTCAAAACAGAGAGTTGGGAACCCAAATGAGGGTGGCACTGAGCCTGAGTAGGGTTTTTTTTCCCAAAAGAGTTGAGAGAGGGGGCTGGGAAGAAAAAAAAAAACAGGGAAGGAAGGCATTTGAGCATCCCCATGCAGCACCCAGCAAGTGCTGCTGCGGATGCCGCCCCACATGGGCCAGGGATCTGTTTAATTCCTCACCAGGAAAAGGAAAACTAAAAATAAAGGAGTAAAAATCCAGCTCTTGCCATTATTAAATTCAAGCAAAACACTTCACTTGTGATTTCCTTCTCACGGCACTGCCAGGGACACGGAGCCAGGGGGGTGCTGGGGCCGCTCGGGATGGGGCTGGAGAAAAGGAGCCGCGGCCACCCCGGCGGCCACCAGCCAGTGCTCGGTTTGCAAATCTCAATATTCTGCTTTTCCCTCCCTTTCTCTAGCCCCAGGGGTGCTGGTTTCTCCCTGTGCACCCCTCTCTGAACGAGCACAGCTATGGGAGCACAGCCAGCTACATCAGCTCTACCCTTACCCTGGCAAAAGCCGTTTACTCGCGGATTCCGAGTTTTTTGGCGATCCCCGTGCCTGGTTTCCCCGTGGGACAGGCACTTTCCTCTGACTGGCTGATCTCTGGCTACAGTAGTTACAAAGAATTTCAAGATTTACACACGCATGCACACGAATTCCTCTAAATACCTGATGAAATTTTGGCAAAGCTGCTTGGTCCCCTCCAGCTGGCAGGAGGGGAGCAGTGACAGAATCCCGCAAACTCGCTGGCAACGAGGAGCCCTCCACGGCTCTGCTGGCAGCCCCAAAGCCCCAGGGCGAGAAGAGCTGCTCCCTCCTCAGTTGTTTTCTATCTGCTCGATGTCTATCTCGCCGTCCAGCTGGAAGAGGCTCTCGGTGCCCGTTCCGCTGCTTCGCCAGGCCGCCCTGTCCTCCTCCTTCCCGGCGCTCTCCTCCTCCTCCTCGCAGGACAGGTCATCCCTGCTGGCCTGGCGCTCCTCGGGCCTGGCCCGTGGTGGCTCTGGGACCGGGGTGCAGGCGGGGGTCCTGCCCGGCATCACCTCCGGAGCCCCGGGGAGCCGCGGGCAGCCGTCCTCCGCCGTGCTGCTAAGGCAGGTGAGGCTGTTGAAAGTCTGGCGGTTCTGCAGAGGCAAGGGGAGAGAGGCAGCTGAGGGGAGAATCCTGAAGCTGGGACAGAAGTTACACCAGCTGAGTTAGGAGTCTTCCCGACCCCCACACCGGAGCTCCCTCGCTCAACAGGAAAGAAGCAGAGCAGCAGGAACACTCAGCGGGTCCCCAGGAGAGGGAGAGATGCTGCAACCTTCCACGTCCCCATCCCTGGTAGATCCTGTGACCCCCCTGTCCCTGTGAAAGGCATCAAAACCAGCCCCATGCCTGCTCTGGATCAGTCCCATCACCGTCTACACCCCGTGCATCACCCAGTTCCACACGTAAGGCAGAACGGAGCTCACCAAAAATGAATGAACGTTTCCAACAATTCCCTTTATCAGCCAAGAAAAACTTCAGCCCTTTCTTTAAGTAGCTGGAGCTTGTGTCCTGCTAAACCCTCCTCTGTGATGGCTCATGTTTCCCTCACTGAAGACCAGGTGAGCACAGTTCTCTGAGTCTCCACGCCTGGTTACCTTGGCCAGAAACCTGATTTCGTTTATGTAGTGTCACATCTTCTAAACAGTTTCAAACTCTGAGAACGACAAGGAGCACGCAGGCATTCCAAACCCTCAGGAGCAGGGCATGCAGAACCTCCCAGGGGTGCAGTCTGGCCACGAGCAGTCCTCACCTGCCAGGGAATGCCTTTAGCCCAGGTTGGTTTGTAAAAGAGCAAATTAAACGCTCATTACTGAGTGCCAATGGAAAGAAGGAGGCAATGCCAGTGGCAGAGTGTGTGCTCTGAGCAGGAGGAGCCTGAGGAGGATCTCAGCAGCCTGTGGAGCCTCTCATCAAGCCAGTGTGTGATGGTGCATTCACTTCTCAGTCATTTGGGCCGGACACTTCCCATGGGATAGGCCTGAATGGGAACTCAATAAAAACCTGGGAGGAAGGCAACCCCCTCATTAGCTAGAGATGTTCACCTGCTACTGGTCCATTTTGGGTCCCTCATGACAAGAAAGAGGGGCTGGAGAGTGTCCAGAGAAAGGAATGGAGCTGGGGAAGGGTCTGGAGCACCAGGAGCTGCTAAGGGAGCCAGGAGAACTTCAGCACCCAGCAGAGCATTGGGGACACAGAGTGACAGGGCTGCTGCCTGGATCTGCTCTGGCTGGCCCAATTCAGGACCAAACACACAGCCTGAGACACAACCTTGCTCCAAAACATCCCCACTGGCTTCCCAGGGAATTAGGCATGTTTGCTTGAGGCTTTTTTCATTCAAATCCAGGTAAGCTGGGAGCAACTCCACCAAAGTAACTTACCCCAGGCTGTAAAGGAAGGAAGATCACCCATTTACACAGTCCCTAAGAGAGATGCAGGGGCTCTCTATCACATCTCAATCAGTTCTTAACACACCAAAGGGCCTTGTGCTGTGCTGGACTCATACAGGACCATTGCTCAGAGGCTGTGGGTGCTGCACCACCCCATGCACACCATAAAAAGTGTCATTGCAGAGGCTTCTCTATCTAAACAGAGAAGTTCCCGCTGCCCCAGGAGGAGTTGGCCACTACCCAAGCTGAGGGCAGCTACATTTCTCATGGCCTTCAGTTTCTGAAACCTTCAAAAACCCACAAGCCCCAAGCCCGTGCGAAAAAAGAGGCATTTGTTCTATATTTATGCAACTGCAGCCAGTCCTCACGTCATCCTGGTCATATTTTTTACGTCCCAGCCATGCCTCTGTCGTCTGGGTGCTGAGCATGCGACAGCTTCCAGCAGGGAGCTGCACACTGTGGTTAATGGACAACTTGTAATTACCACTGGAGAAGGCCCGAGGACATAGCAGAAATATTTTCTAAGCACTTCACAAAATTTGCAAGCATATTTCCACCAGTTATTTAGGCACTTGAAAAGCCTAGGTCTCCCATAAGTCAACAGCCCTCTAAGAAGTGCAAATCCCCTCTACAAACAAAACTCTGGCACTTTTGGGAATGTTAATTTTTTTTTTCCTTCTTAATTGAGCTCATCTCTTGGATCAGGCGCTTCCCAGGGTTTGGTACCCAGGTGTGGTGGACATGCCGGGCTGCTACAGGTGGGATAGAGCATCCTGAGAGGATGGGAGATGCTCTCCAGTGCTTCAGAGGAGATGAGTGACTCCTGTGGTGGTGAGTGAAGGAGGATGCAGGCTGCAGAGAAACTCAACAGCTCCACAGCACGTTCCTCCCCTCCAAAAGAAAAGCGTTTCCAAGCTCAGACATGTCTCAGGCAACAGCCACGAAGTTACTTGACTTTCAGGGAAATTTTGCATCCTATGGGACTTTGGCAAGACAACCAAGCCTCATTTTCCCTGCTCAAATCCACACAAGCTGCAACCCTTGAGTCATTCCAGGGAATGCAAGGGGATGGAAAACCCCTCCTGATGGTCCCAGGGGTGCCAGCGCTGCAGCAGCTGCTGGTGGAGGAAGGCCACGTGCTGGGCAGAGGAGCTCCCTCTGAGGCAGCTTGGACAGCTCAGAAAGCAAGTTTTCACATGCACTGGCTGCCACAAAATCCCACAGCTCACCTTGCCAGCGGCTGGGGTCAGGAGGCTCCCGCCAGGACGGTGATCAGCAAACCAGCATTCCATGGGCTGGCTGTAGAGCAGCCACCACCATCAATGCAGTGTCTGTCTGGAGCCCTTCCAGTTTGCTTAGCTCTTTTTTTTTATTTATTGGGTGAATTTAGCATGTGCTGAGCTGGCAAAACCGGGCAGTGAAGTCCCCTACTGATGTCAGAAAAGAGCAGCTTTGGCTTGTTCCCCATGGTCAGGCAGCTCTGGGCCCCTCCGAGCTGCTCCACAACCTCGGCCTCCAGTGCCAGGCAAAAAGGGGTATCAGGCACCTCAGATCCTGTTGGTCTCAGGGAAACTGTGGGAATCCAACACAGAAGGCTTCTGGGAGATGTTTCTGGCCATCCTGACTTCACCCAGTGAGCACCTGTAACACACTTACACCCAAACCACCTTTACAGACCACCAGGACCCATTTTGGACCATTTGAGGTGCTGGTTTTTCTTCCCCCAACCCCTCCCAAAGCTGCCTTAATCCAGCACGCTGGGCAAGTCCTCAGAGAGAAAATGAGGCATGGCTAATGGAAATACTTGAAAAATCATCTAAAAATGCATAAATAAGGAATTCTTGGTCGCTTGGGAAAAGCTGCTGGGCTGCTCCAGAGCAAAGCCCTTCTTGCATGCTGGTGACCAAGCTCAGGCTGCTTTGCTTTCCCACAGAGTTTTGTGATGCTCCACACTGTGCAGGGACCAAGATTAGAATTAGAGAAGGCTGTAGGAACTGACTCACCCCTCTCATCCATCCTTTTCCTCAGGTTTTCCCTCCCCTTCGGCACATCAGGCACGGGGCTGGAGAAATCCCTCAGCAGCATTCCTCCGTCTGACTCTTCCCATGGTAAAACACCCAGCGGTGAGCTCTTCCCCAAAACACCTCCCTGCAAACACGGTGCCTCTACCAGAACAAATATCAGCACGACTGGGATCCCTGTGGTGATCAGGGCTTTTGCTCAAACACCTTTTTTTTTTTTTTTTTTTTTTTTTTTTTCCTTTTTTTTTTTTTCCACCCTGCCAGGTGATTGCCGCAATTTTCCCGGGAAAGGTGTAACGCTACAAGCTGTCAGCAGCACCGGCCCTACCTCCCAAGCTGTCATCACCTCCTGTTAGCACACTGGGCTACAGTTGCTTCAGAAAGCTGAAAATAAGCGGGTGCCAGAAGGGAAGGGGGGAAGCGGGAATGGTGAGCCTCTGCCAGCCCTCCCGAGCCAGCAAAGTCACCTCCACTGGGGGATTCTCTGCCTGGCTCAGCTTCAAATCACTCTCTGAGGCAAACATCTCCTGGTAAAACGCCTTCAGCCTGAGTTGTTACCTTTGTGTCGTTATATCTAAACGCTTTGGTTGTTCACATTACGGTAAACCCTGCCTGGTGTTTGTGCCAGCTCATCCGTGCTGCTGAGGAGGAGGGACAGGTGCTTGAGACCGGAAAATGAGGCTGGAAAATGGGTTTGATTTGGTTTTTAAGCTCTGCAGAACTTCGTTACGGCAGTGATTTGGGCCATGCACACACACACACACACATCACTCGGGTTCAAAGCCCTGCACTGCCTTTAAGGCACCCACAATCTCCTCCAGCTCCATTTCCAGGCTGGTTTCCTGGTGAGTGGAAGTGGAAGGGACACAGGGAGGGAGCTGCAGCAAGCATGGCTTAATCCTGAGCCTCCAATAACCAATTCTCCTCTTTATAACAAAGGAGCATCTCAGCAGCTTTGCCAGCAGGTCCAGGCTGCAGCACTGGCACAAGCACATTCCAGCCTCAGTGATGCCCCAGCACTCCCCTTGCTGCAGTTTGGCCTCCCCAAAAAGAGGGAGGCACCCCCACCTTGCCCCAAGGAGCACTGATGACCACTGCCACACGTGTTTCCCAATATCTACACTTGGCTCTGGGGGAAGGTCAGGAGGCTTCTACCAACCCTGTCCTCTCACAGAAGGAACCTCTGAGTGATGAAGTGTTGGGAAAGAAATGCTGGAATACCTGAGGAAGGAAAACACAGGAGGCAGTGATGGAGGGGTGTGGAAAGCAAAAGGAGCCCGTGTGCCTGGTGCAGAGCAGAGCTGGGTTAGAAGCAGTGTTGCTATGTCAGGGAGCTCAAACTCATCTGCTCCTCTATTTTCTTTAAAAAATTTATCAATGGAGGCATTTATCATATGGAGTACTCCACAGGCAGCCCCACAGCCTCCAACAGGCCAAGGTGCTGGACAATGTGCCTGCAGGAACATCCCAGAAGAGGGGATGGCTCCCTGCCCTGCCCCAGGGTTACCCTATTCCTGCCCTGGTCTTCAGGGTCTGCCTTCCCAGCTTTTCCCTTCTCACTCACTAAAGAACAACCTTTACTCAGCCCCACAATCCTCATTTTGCAACAGGCACCAGTGCTTATATGGTGCATTCAAAAGCTTCAGCAGACAATTTTGCTTTTATTCTGTTTGGTGTGAAAACCAGCTTTCATGAGCAGGCTCAGAAATACCTATTATCCACCCAAGTCACTTCACACCACAGTATTAAACAAACAAAACAAAAAAAACCCAAAAAAGAGACTTTAAATCATTAGTAGTGATGCTGCCTTTGGAGCCTGTGGAGATAATCTGGGTTTACACACAGCTCTGCCCTTGCCTTTGGAGTATGTAGCTGCCTCAGTGACAGTGAGGATGTTCAGGGAGACTCCATAAGTGCAACAGAAAAAGCTGTTTATGACCCACCTGTGGGAATCCCTCTGGTGCTACAGAGCCCCGGGGAGATGCTGGAGAGATGAATCCCAGAAATCATGGAGAAATACAGCAGGCACAGCAAGGCAGGGAATCAGAGAGCAGTGAACATCACTCTGGGGCTCCACTGTCCCACCCCAGCACAGCCTCCCAACCCATCCCTACTCATAATAATAACTGGAGGAAACCCTCATTTCCTGCCAAGAACAAATATTTTCCCTAACAGACACTGAACCCTTATGCTATGAGCTGGAAAAATCCATTTTCTCAGACAGGTCATTAGTGATCACTTGGTGCGTGGTTCATTTATTTACAGGTTGCCCTTCTCAGCCTTTCACCTCTGCCTTCTCCTCTGCATCCTCTTGGGATCCAGATCCCTGGAGCACCACAGGCCCCTCATGCCAACACCCTCAGCACTGCCTGGAGCCCAGTGGGGACAGTGGGCTGCTCTCCCACTCATGGTTTTGCAATCCCATGGGCTTCAGTGGAAAAGGATAAACCCAAACTTCACTTGTCCTCAGAGCTGGTAAAACTCCAGGATTTGGAGTGGCTCATCTTTGGAAAAATTCAGTGATTTGACTTGTACCAAGTTAGGATGAAACATTACTAATATGCAATTATTCTTTTTTATTCAGCCCTATTCCATTTTCATACGTCATAGTTTTCAGCAGAGAAGTAACATTTCTATTATGCCAACTGTGGTTCTCACGTCAAGGCCTAAAATGATAAGGCAGAACCTTATAAAAATTAAAACCAAACTTCATGTCACTGTTTCAGCAGCACTGAAAAGAGAATATCAGCAAGTAAAGGGATAAAATCACATTGTGGATGGCCAAAAATCCAAAATGTGTGGCACCTGCACCCACTGCCCCCACCTACCAAGACCTCCTGCAAGTCCAATGCAGACTTGAAATACACCTCACCTTTCTGACACAGTCTCAACCTTGGACTAACCCTGAGCATCTTTCTCTGAAAAGGAAAATTTATTTATTTATTATTCATTTATTTATTTAGCACTATTTCCTGAAATGCTTTGCCTTCCTGGAATGCTTTGGGAGATTTTTGCAAGGCAAGTGCTTCCAAGGAACTCCCAGTAGCTCCTGCCTAACTCAGGAGTTCCTAGAGTGCTGGGGGCTTTTTGTAAACCATCATGAAAAATATTTTTTTGTTTTTTTGAGCCAAAATGCCACTTTTGAGCACTCCTTCAAGGGTGAATCTCTGTGCTTTTGAAAGCTTGCTTTTTTTTTTTTTTTTTTTTGGAGTCACACAACATACAAGGCTGGGGACAGGAGGGTTAATGAGCACGTGGTGAATCAGATGTGCATCCTCGGGATACAATTGGATTTTGTCCATGTTTGGGACAGACACTGCCAAGCTTTGTTTGTGTTCCCAGCCCTGTCCTCCCATGTGAGTGTGAACAACGGGTGCAACACTCAGCCCCGCATCCCTGGGGCTCATGGTGGGATGGAGCTGGGAGCAGGGGATGGAGGATGGAGACAGGAGCAGGAGATACAGCCAGGAGCAGGGGATGGAATGGGATGGCACTGGGAGAGACCTCAGAGCCCCTGCCTGTGCCTGAAGGTGCTGCACCGGAGCTGGAGAGGGACTCCAGACAAGGAAGTGACAAGATAAGGGGGAATGCCTTCATACTCCCATCAGGCAGAGTGAGATGGGATTTTGAGAAGGAATTGTTCCCTGTGAGGGTGCCACAGGCTACCCAGAGCAGCTGTGGCTGTCCCTGGATCCCTGGAAGTGTCCAAGGCCAGGCTGGATGGGATTTGGAGCAACCTGGGATAGTTGAAGGTGTCCCTCCCACCTTCAAACCAGTATCTCATCACATCTGACAGTTTCTTTTGATCCTACCAAAGGCTTTTTCCCACCAAGCCACAAACTGACCTTTGCAGACTCTCATTCCTGTTTATTTAAAAAACACTGGGGCTTGGAAGCTGGAGTCTCTCTCAGAAGTTACATCAATAGCAAACTATTTCCTGGGATACGTATGGCATTTAAAACCTCCAGTTTTTTGCCTATCACTACATTTGGAAATATTTGTCACCGGCTCAAGTGGGTGCTGACGCCAACCAAGACCACTGCCACCTCTTCTGCCCTCTCCAGCAAGCCTGGAAGGTGCCAAAATTTACACAGAAAATCTTCTTATGTGAAAATTAGAGATTTTTACCCCTCAAAGAAAAACTTGGGTGCTCAGAGAGGAGAGGTGCCTTCTCCCACCCTGCAGTTTGAAACTTCTTCCCACCCAGTGCCAAGACCAGCCAGAAACGTTTCATACTGGTGGGCTGCTTACTTCAGCTCTGGGAGTGTACACACTCCTTTGTGCATGGATCCTCTTGGAAGCTGCCATTATTCCTAAGTTTGGAAGGGAAAACAAGGCAGAGGGGCCAGCCAGGCTCCCAACCATCATGAGCATTACACACTGCACTGTGTCTGGAGACCCTCTGGACCTCCAGCCCAGGCTGGAGCTGATTTTAACCCTGAAAACCACAAGAACCACACGTCCTCATTTCAGGGGGATGCTCCTGTGAGCCCTGGTGCAGATGACTCCATCCTCTGAAGGCACGTGCTCCTCGCAGGGGCAGTGAAGTCACCCTGTGAAAGGCTCTGTCTGTCCAGGCAGCCAGGGAACAACGTCAATGGTCCCCTTGTGCCCAGACCCTTCCCACAACAGGCACAAAGTCTCTCTCTAACTCACCCTCATCAGGCACACCCAGGGCTTCACCCTCACCACCTCCTCAGCTGCTGCCCACCGCTGCCAGCACCTTCTTATCCACCCATCCCTCACAGGGCAAAAGCTGTTTGTGAACTCATAACCACTCATAACCCCAGGATGTTCTCCATAAGCCATGGAGATGCAGAAGAATATTGTATTTTAATTGCTTATTTATCCTAGAGTAGCTATTCTCTGTCTCATATACTGCAAGATGTTACATAATACAGAACTTCACAGAGGAGAAATGCTTTGACAGCTACCAGGGAATTCTCAGTAGGTACAGAGGTACAACCTTTGTAGAACATAAAATGGATATTAGAGGAAACTCAAGAGGAAAAAAACCAGGAGTACGGGATTTGTTAGGAGAGATGTAACTCTTCAGACTGCAGCTTGTCTGAAGGCTCACAGAGGGACTAAAACCTTGAAGAGCCATCAGAAATAGGACACAAGAGCCACCTTCAAGTCTTGATATTACCAATACACAGGTCCTACAACTGGGAGGAGCCAGTATCTCATCACATCTGACAATTCCTGTCAGCAGTGCAAAGCCTTACATGCCACAGAGATATTTGTGCCTTTCTTTTCACGGAAAGTTGTATTTTCAAACTCTACAGCACCACCCTCCATTTCCAGCCAGGGCTACTTCTGTTTGGGGTTTGTGCTGCAGGGAACATGGCTGGGTTGAACAAATACATATATACATTAAAAATTAGAAAAACAGAATGGCTTGAGTTGGAAGGAACTTCAAAGTCCATCACAATCCAACTCTGACCTGACTTGGGCAGGGACACTTTCCACTACACCAGGCTGCTCAAAGCCATATCTAACCCGGCCTTAAACACTTACATATATTCTTGAGATAGATATATATATAAATTATCCACTTAAAAACCACATCTGTATAAAGGACAGCTGTGTTTGGAACCGTCCCAACACAAATTGAAATCTCTCAGTGGCCACATCAAAATTTCGGACGGCAGGAAGCAAAAAGGGGAAGAGATAGCGAGGCTTTGCATGGCCACAGCTGGGGATTATTGCAAATTCCCACTGAGGGGGGCAGTCACTGGTGTGAGGGACGTGTCATGTGTCCCCTGCAGCTGCCCAGAGCCTGGTGAGGGAAGGCAATCTGCACACACCAACCTCAGGGCTGGCCTATGGCTTGGCTTCCCGTCAGTGACTCAGCCAAGCCACCAAACCCAGTGTTTGTGCTGCCACGGGACATTTCGGCACACCCCGCCCCAGATCGCAGGAAAAGTTCACGCTGCGATGTCAGAAAGCAGCAGATGTGGAGGTGGGACATGGCAGGTTCCTCTGGAGAAGAATCCACACACCATGGGGAAGGAAAACCCAGCGGGTGTCTCTCCGCTACACAGCGTCCCTGGCAGAGTGTGATTTTGTTTTAGAAAATCCATCTTCTCACCTAAGTCACACAGATGCTTCTCTGAGTGACTTGCAAAAGGTAAAACTACTCATTCCTGCCAAAATCAGCCCAGCTGGAAGGATTCCTGGGGTCTAAGCCACCTCCTGCCACCTTTGCAACATTCCTCATCTCCCATTTATTTTAGATGCACCCACATCAGAAAAAGAAAACCTTGCTCTTTGAAAAACCTCCCAGTTCATAGAAAAATCTGATCCCAACCATTTCTGATGATGGCCTGCCGGTACAGACACAGTGCCTGGGGCTGTGAGGCCAAGGGCACTGTGCCTGGGAAGGAAAGCTGTGAGCAGATTCATTAACACCCTGGCAGAACAGCTGCTGGGATCAGGGAGGCGGGATGTGTCCTCCTTGGCCTTGTGCTTCACGTGGAAAGAAGGAATAAAAGCTGAGGCTGGAAAGCAAGCCCAGACTCTACACTGAAATGAGAGGATGGTTCATGTCCTCATGTTCAGGAGGTCAGAGATGCCAGGCCAGGTACCCAAACTCTCCTTGATTGGGGTGAAGAAAAGAAACCAGCTTCTTCCCATCTCACTTGCCTCTGGACTCAGGAGAATTAAAGGACACCTCCTTGTCATCCACTCACCTGACTGAGCCCCCCTGGATCACTCCCAGATTGAAGGCAAAGAGGCACAAGGCAAAGAGTTCATGTGCACTTAAAAGGAGCAGAAGGATTGTCTTGGTGCCTGTGGCTTTTAACAATTGTTGCTATTTCAATGACAACCATGTGCACGGTTTGGTTTCTGCCCAAAGTTGAAGCCTGTCTGGTTTGGTGCCATATGAGTAAATAATAAAGGGAGGGATATGGGCTCACCTTCCTTCTCTGGGCTATGGGAATTGAAGACAGAAGAGACACAACCAGGATTTTGAGGAATGAAAGGCAATATTTTCCTAAGTATTTTCACTCCCAGCCTAACTTCAACATTTAGATTTCTCTCTTAATTAGCCCAGTTATGTAGCCATGTAATTGCTTCCAGGAGTGGCTCCCTCCCCTCCTGCCTGGCCTAAATATCCCTCCCGGTATGAAGAAAACATTTCTTTCAGGTCAGATTATTTTTATTTTGATTATGGTACCAGGTTTCAGGCCTACAAACACATGTGGTTACCAGCACGAGTGAAAAATTAACCAATCTGCTGCCAGAGCCAGATGCTGATCCAGTACCCAGCATCTCAAAGCTCAGTTCCCACTTTGACATTAGCACCCAGGGAAAGCCCCATGTCTCAGTTTCCCCATTTGAAAAGTGAATCTTTTGTGGGTAACTGGAAAAGTCCAGTCTGGAGACTTTGGCTGTCCTTTGCTTTGCCCATTGCACGAGGTGTTTCTACCCCATATAAACCCAGACTTGAGCACACGTGCAGCCGCACAGACACTTGCCATTATTTCAGCTCTTCCTCTGAAATCACCCAGCTTTGCAGTCTCCTGGGCTGGGAACATTAAAAGCAGCCTGGGGGATACCCAGATGTGCAGGGTTTTCTCAAGCACATTTATTCCCCACGAGGAATTATTTGGTTTTCCTGGCATTCCCATCCCGGGGAGGGCTCTGACCATGCCCCACCAAAGGCAAGAATGTTCCCCATGACTTGCCTCATCCTGCTTATCCCTCTGTGCCAGTCCTCCCACGCCAGGAGCCGCCTGCCAGAGCTCTCCACAACCCCTCAGCTCTGGAACCCTGGCCCTTGCACGGCTTTGCTTCCTTCCCACTCTGCTCCAGCCCTGCCCCACACCCAGCAGCACATCCCTGCCTGGGGGATTCACCCGCTGCCACGGGCACCTGAGCCTGGCTGGGTTTGCTGCCTGCAAACTGAAAATATCCATGGGACCTGCTTGGACTGGATCCCACTGGGGAGTTCCTTAGTGATGCTGTTGTTGGTTGTTGGTTGTAGCAACCGCCGGGCGTGCAGCAGCTCCGGCCACCCAGCCTGGGCCACAGGGACAGGAGGGGCCGGCAGAGGGGAGCCACTGACATTAGGAGAGATGCTGCACCAGGGAACACCTTTCCCTTTCCTACAGAGCTCGTGGCAAACAGTGTGGAGCTTCCCACCCTTTCCTTGTGGTTCTCCCAGGGGATGAACCACCCCAACATCGAGCAAGGCTGAGGGTTCAGGCGTTGCTTTCTCACTCTGGAAGACGTTTGGATGTGGAGGACAGCAGCCAGAGAAAACAAAACTATTCCTCAAGCTGAGGGTTTTCCAGGAACATGGACTGAGCTGCTTTTGGACATCCCAGTGATTCGATTTTTTGTCATCTTTGGATCACACACCCTTGTCAAAGCCATGGCCATCCAAATTATAAACATGTGCCTGGGCTCTGCATCCACTGGAGGGAAAGAGAAGCTCCTGCTGACCCTCAGGATCTCCCTGGCCAAGCCCTTTTTTTCAAACCAGCCAACAAACTTTCCCCCTTGGGCTGATGCAATGGAGAAGCTGCCTCAGAACATCCTCAGAGGGCAACAAAGGTCTTTCCAGGCAGAGCCTGGACAGTCTCCTCCTTCCCTGTCCATCAAACCAGAAAACCACAGAACGATCCGGACTGAAAGGGCCCCTAAAGCCTCATTCCACCCCCTGCTATGGGCAGGAATGCCTTCCACTGGACTGGCTTGTCCCAAGCCCCATCCAGCCAGGCCTTGAACACTTCCAGGGAAGTGAAATGATGCTTGTCTGCTTGTGCAGAGGGAATCAGGGGACAGTTGTGCTATTCTGCCCTGTGGCTAATAAAATATAACAACACATGTACGTGGTTTTTACTGTCCATCCAGATTATTGTCTAATAAAATAAGCTTGGCATAATAAACCCTGTTGCTGCGATTTGTGAAAAGACAAGAGCAATCCTCATGGTTTTTGCCTGATTTTACCCAAATATGTGACTCCTTCACCCTTTTTATCCTCTAAACTCCTCTGGAGGATGAAAAGATGATCTCTTCTTCCAATACCACTACACTCCTTCAAACACCCTCTGCACTGCCAAGCACAGAACACCGTAAAATATCATGTTCTTGTAAGGCAAAAATGCACACACAATGTTGGATCCCACCCATATGGAGAATTTCTCCCAGCAGTTTCCCTGCAGACAACAAGGGGATGCACCAGACAGGCTTTGCTGGCCCCAGCACCACAAAAAACCTTTAGGGCAAACAGGTGACTCTGGGATGAAGCACAGCAGGCTTCCATGGGCCTGCAGAAGGTGACAGCCCACCCTGGGAGGTGGCCAGGGTGTCCCTGCTCCCGCAGTGAGAGCCTCAGGGCCTTCACACCCTCCATCATCTCCATTCCACACTGAGCTGACTGTGTCATTGACTTTGTGACTGTAAATCACTGATGTGGGAAATGTCAAATCATGAAACTTCAGGAAATCTTATGAGTGTGGAAGGGAAACACTGTCCTTCAATGCAGCCTCTTGCTCTGTCTCTTGCTAATGTCCAGTCACTTGGTCCAGCAGGGAGAGGAACAAGGAACAAAATCCTCCCTGATTCGTGCTTCAGATCTGTTATCTGGCTCAGTGCAGCAGATCGAAGAGGGAGGTTGTGCTCTGTGTTTGCAACTGAAAATGAAACGTGATAACATCTCCAGAGTGGAAAATTACAGAGCGTAAGAGCAAGTAAAGGCTGTAGCAGTAAGAATTCAGCATCTGACGGAGCCAGCGCTGGGTGTCTTGGGGTGCTGCCTTCGTCTCACCATGGCAGGCCCAAGGCTGCTCTCCCCTGAGCTCAGAGTGTGGGGTTTAACACATTCCTGCTCAACACTCATGTGGGAAGGAAATGACAACACGGTGGACTTGGCATGCCAAAAAACCAGCGCGAAAGAGAAACGAGTGAATTTGCTAAAGAAATCCGTTTAGAAGGGATCAGAACCCATCTTCTGCCTGGACAGAAGGATGTGTTTCCCCATAACACGAGGGGTGATGTTACTCCTCGTGCCTCACACCCACCCTGGATGAAGCCAAAGGCTCTTGCGCACAGCAGACACCACCCGAGCGCCTTGCAGGAGCGGCCCCGCCGCCTCTTACCTGGGTCATCTTGGCGAGGTCCAGCGAGGGCCGCTGCTCCTGGACCTCCTCCGGCCTCCTCCGCTTGATGCCGACCTTCTTGTCGTTGAGGACGCAGGGCTGGGAGCGGCTGCGGGCCAGGCCGGCGGCGCGGCGGCCCAGCTCCGGCGTGGAGGCGGGCGTGCTGCTGGCCGACGGCGGGCCGTACTCCGAGCACGAGAAACGCTCCTGCGAGCAGGACAGGGACCTCTGAATGTCCGCCCTGTCTCCGCCGTGCCCTCCGCCAGCCGATTTCCCGGGCAGGCGGCCGGCCAGGGCGGGATGCTCGCCGCAGAGAGGGTTGGAGCGGGCGGGCAGGCTGAAGCTGGAGCTCCTCTGCATGGTGGCGAAGCCATTGGAGTAGCGCTGCACGCTGCCGCCGCTGTAGCAGCGCCTCTTCTCCACCGGCGTCCACACCTTGGAGCCCAGCGGTCTCCAGGAGGTGCCGCAGGACGACATCTCATCGGAGAAGGACAGAGAGCGGCACTGGCGTTTGCTGGGAGGAGCGGAGGGGTGGCCGTGCGGGTCGCTGAGGCTCAGGTCCTTGATGAGGTTGGTGACGGAGCAGGTGGCGGCCGCGTCCCTCGGCCAGCGCGGGCCCTCCTCGGCCTTGTCCGACAGGCAGTCCCAGATGCTGGCGCCCGGCTGCTCGAGCTGCAGTGGACATTTCCTGCTGAGATCTCTCCATCTGTCATTTTCTGGTTCAGAAAAGGAAAAAAAAAAAAAAAAAAAAAAGAAAACCCACACGCATTAGCGTTAATTAATTCTGCGACTCGCTTTCTACGTCCATCAACAAAGAGTAGCATATGGGGACGTTTTCCAGTACAAATTAATTAACTCTTGGAATATGGTTTCCTGAACTGCCAGCAGAGCGGGTTGTGTGGTGTAGATGGAGAGAGAGACAAAGTGACAGTCCCAGCAGGAGCAAAACTGCTAGAAGAAGATAAAAACATGCCTCTGAATATTCCAGGTTGCTCGAGCTGAGGGGAATTCAGCGGGGTAAAATGTTGTGGCTATTGGTTTATCTCTGTGCTAAATCATGTGTCACATGTGGGCGGTTTGTCCTGGGCTCCACAACTGACAATTGCCTGGATTTACAGCTGAATTTTAAAAACATGGAATCACAGAATCGCTGAGATTGGAAAAAGCCCTCTTGGATCATCCAACCATTCCTCCAGCACTGCCAAGGCCACCACTAACCCATGTCCCCAAGGGCCACATTCACATGGCTTTTAAGTCTCTCCGGGGATGGGGATTCCACCACTGTCCCAGAGCTGCTATGCCAGGGCTGGAGAGCCCTTTCCATGAAGAAATGTTCCCTAAAATCCAATCTAAACCTCCCTTGGTGCAGCTTGAGGCAGTTTCCTCTTGTTTTATTACTTTTTTACCTGGAAGGAGACCCCCACCTGGCTGCACCCTCCTGTCAGGGAGTTGCAGAGAGTGAGAAGGTGCCTCCTGAGCCTCTTTTTCTCCAGGCTGAGCCCCCTCAGCTCCTTCAGCTGTTTGTATCAGACTTGTGCTCCAGACCCTTCCCCAGCTCCCCACTGATAGCGGAGAGAGGATTAAGGAGGGTGATCTCATTCCCACACTTATCCCACCGACAGCAAAAGGAGAAAGCAAAGCACCCTCAGGGCTGGGCTGCCCTGCAAAGGACGGCGCTCTCTGCAGATACACCTTCAACGCTCAACAGGAAAACCATGGCAGGACAACCCCACCGGCTGCTGCAGTGGAAAAAACTCATCAGCCAGCAGCCTTTACCAGTGCCTGTTTTTGTCGTTGGTTGCTGCAAACAGAGCCCAGCCGGGCTGGAGAACCGTCGCTGCCAAGTTTCACATGATTGTATCTAACCCGTGCAATATTTTGGGGGGCTTTTTCGGGTATTTCCACTCAGGCAACTGAAGGATGGATAAAAAGCCATGCCCAGCCCACAGCTGCAGGTACCAGCCTGGTAGGGAAGATGCAATGGTGCAGAACGCTTCTGACTAAGGTTTCAAGTCAGGAGGTCAGATTTGGGGCCCCTTGCACCACTCCTGGCCGATTTTCCCATTTCTCCCTGCCTCCAGCTGCTGCCATAACAGCTCCAGCCACAAACAGCCTGGCCCTGCCCGCAATAACCGCACGGCACTTCAACTGTTGCTCTCCTCATTTTAATAAACACAATGAAAAGTGAGAAATCTGCGCTAGACAACTTCATCTATGTTTAGATCTTTATTATTTTTCCTCTGTGCTATGCTGCCAGCAGAGAGATTTCTTGGGTCAGGTCAGCAGACAAAAGAAACAGAAATAGAAGCCGATTTTTCATGGCAAGCTGCCACGATCCTCTGGCCGGAGACTGTACAAAAGGCCTTGGTGAGGAGGATACGGGACACCTTCCTCTTTCACCCCTGCTTCAGCACAAACAGCTATAAATCTTCCAAACCTGGCAAAGAAAATGGTAAAAGCACCACTATTCCCAGCACCAGCTTGGGGTTATTTGCTTTTCCCCTTGCACGATGTGAGCTGGCACAACCTGGCCCCTCCAAGTGCCCAGCCATCACTGACCAGTCCCAAAACACCAGATAGCCCAGAAAATGGGTGTTCTGTGCAAATAGGAAGTAGGTTGCCTTGAAAAAAATTGAAAACGGAGTAGCCTAAGGGCCAAGGGTATAATTAAAGAACTCTGGAAAGCCTTATTGAGGAAAAGCAGCTGGTTTTCTGCTCAATTTTTAAAGACTAAGATTCCCATCCCAATATGTTGATAACGATAATTGCACTGGAACCATTAATTCTGCTTCAGGTAAACATGTATTAATTTTCTTAAGCTACAAACCTCAGCCTGATTTACCCTGAGGCAGCAATTTGTTCCAGGATAAAACCCACCATGAGAACCCCTTGGTCCGCAAGTGGCTGGAAAACTCTCCTTTACCTATTGGAAAACAAAAGGGCAACGGGAGAATGCTGTAAGTGAAGCCTGAAGGGCTCTTGCCCTGCTTAAAGTGGTCCTTCTTGGCTGTTGGTGTCCCTGGATGAAATAGCATCTTACTTCTGGATTTTGACTTAAAACTGCAAAAATGAACGCTGACACCTCCACAAAACCCAGCTGTTCTCTCACAAAACCTTCGCCGCGTCAAACGATCCCTCATAGTGCTCGTGGACTGGAGTCACACCCCAAAATTGAGGAGATGGTTGTTGTCTCCATCCTTGAGAGCTTTGCAGTGCCCCACAGAGAACAGGATCCACCCTCAGAGCATCACAGCCAGGTTTCCAAAGGCTGAGCTCCAGGTTTTGCGGGATGCATCAGGCACTTTGCAGCTCAGTGATGGCCCTGGGCTTTTGAAATGACTGCTGTGCTCCTCTGGTGACACAGAGTAAATTTTAATGACCACTCGTAACCACAGAGAAGGGTGTAAAACCAAAACGCTGACACAACTTTAACTACAGCGACACAAATGTGCTGCTATAATATTTTTACAGTTCCTTTTTATACATAATGCATGATCCTTCTGCTCAAGTTTCCTCTACGTTCTTTTCCCATGAAATAATTTACATTAATACATAATTTATTATGGCAACTTGTAAAGCAATTAGGAGTTTCAATCAATTTTTCTTATCCTTTTTGGCAGATAAATTCTGTTTGGAACCTAACCCAAACATTTGTCTGCGCACAGGTGCACATCCAATTCCCTTTTTACGTCCCACGTTGTTCAAGTTGAATTTTGGTCTCACAGTCCCTGTGCACAGGGGAAAAGGCAGCCTGCATTTTCCACTGCCCCCTGTTTATATTCAGGAGATAATTTCTAAGTGTGGAACACATTTAGTGGTTGTAATTAGCTGATGGCAGTGACAGGGAGATTTCCTAGTGCAGAAATAATATGGAAATACGATGGGCAGAGCTGTGCTTCAATGGGAAATGAAAACAGCAGCCCCAAAATCTGCTCTGGAGATTAAACACATCTGTGGGCTGTAGGCTCCTTGTGCCAACAGCCTGCATGGGGGAGGGAAATCCCTGACCTTGACAGTGAAACGTGCCCAGCTCTTTAGAGGAGAGGTGTCCCTGCTCCAGCCACACCTCACCAGAATTCCCCAAGCAGCTTTTTTCTCTTTGCAAGGAGAAGCTCTTTCTCTTTTTCTTTCTCTTTTTCTCTTTGACTGTGTTTGAATGTGCACCAAGACGCCCTATGCTGATGGCCTTTCCAAAAGAACCCCAAAATTCCAGAAAACCCTGGTTTGGAAAGAGGAGGCATGCAAACCTGGCAGATGCTTTCAGGATGCACTCAAGGGCCATCACTCCCATGAAGGGATTCAAGGTTGGACTTGATGATCTTGAAGGTCTTTTCCATCATTAATGATTCCATGAGCTGGCTTTTCTCCTGGTTTCTCGGCTTTTCTCCGTCACCCAAGGATGGTGAAAAGCCACTTCCAAAAAAAAGCTGTGCAACAGTGAGCCCAAGGCTGCAACCCTGCCCTGGCATGCTCGGAATGATGGAGTTGCCAAATGTGGTGGAGGAGTGATGTGAGAATGCCAAAGGCCAGACAAGCTGACCTGTGTGCCCCAGCCCTCACCCTGCTCTGCTGCAGCACTCAAGGAGGACAAACTCTGAGAGAGCCCTCCAAGGGAAAATGGAAATGATGGCTGATTTGAGAAGAGCGCTTCCCAGAGGATGAGTGCAGGATTTGTCCCTGATGGGCTCAAAGCCATCCTCCTCCTCCTCCCTTTTACAATCAGGGCCGGGGCTGGGATCCTGCATGTGCAAGCACCTTGTCACAGCCTCAGTAAAGCCCTGCCTGCAGCTTCCCTCAGAGATAATTTCTTGCTTACATAGAAAACAGGAGGTCACAGCTGTCAGCACACACCTACTGAGCTTCTCTTACTAGGCCAGGTTGGACAGGGCTTGGAGCAACCTGGGACAGTGGAAGGTGTCCCTGCCATGGCAGGATGTGGAATGAGATGATCTTTAATGTCCCTTCCAATTCAAACCGGGATTCTACTGCTTTTGACTTCCAATATTGGAAATTTTCTCTCTTTGGGTGGATGGCAAAAGACATGGGCAGGGACAATGTCCACTATCCCAGGTTGCTCCAAGCTCCATCCCACCTGATCCTGAGCATTTCCAGGGACAGGGCAGCCACATCTGCTCTGTGCCAGGTCCTCACCCCCCTAATGTCAAAAATTTTTAATGTGCTGCCTTTTTCTAGCACAGTCACTGCTATTTTCACTGGAGACCAGCCACAGAGACTGCTGAGGAAGGAAAATGGGAAAAAAGGAGGAAAAAATTCAAAAAACTATCCATCAACAGGACAATTCTTACACTCCTGGGTGTCTCAAGGACCCATCAAGGAGAAGAAAAAGCAGTAGCTGTTGAATTTATAGTTTTAGGCATTTCACCTTTAATCTTCCTTCAGGCAAAGGCCTATATAAAGATAAAACCCAATCTTTTTACTAATAGTGTTATTTCACTGGCAGAAATATTTCTCACAAATCTAAAAGCCAAAAGATTATTTAGGTCACCCTGAGAATTGGACCTAACCATGCATCATTCAATATATCAAGTCTTTAATAATGTTTACTCAATATACTGAGTTTGGTTACAATCTCTGATCCATTTTCAGATTCTTGCAGTGTTTAGTACCTTACAAAAAAAGCTCCAAGGTTTGGATGATGCTCTCCCTGGCAGAGGCTGGGCTTCCCTCTCCGCTGCTCCCCCATGACCATGGGGTCCAGAAATAAGCTGCCTCCCTGCCCAAAGCTGCACTTGCCCCAAAGACTTCAGAAAGACTCTTTTCTACAATCCTCTTTTGTCTAAAAGCCCCCAAAAATCAGCCAATTTCCCTCCAAACCTCCAACATAGATAGGACTGTGAGCCTTTGCCTCATGTTGCCTGTGCTACCAGTCCAAACTTCACTGTGTTTATTTATCTCAGTGCTTTCCACCAACAGGGACTTGGCCCTTTGACCTGAAATATTTTTTGAAACCCAAGTTTGGCATTTCAATAGTAATTCATTTAAAAAGTCAAGCAAGTTTTTGTACTGGGTTAGTCTGTGGTTGTGGCCCACATTTGGGGACATCAAGAAGAACACCCAGGGAAGATAACTAAAATAAAACCCAAGCCAAGCAATGCCCTCACAGGAGGGTTCCTCTTGAGTGGGCATGACAGAGACCACCACAGGGCAAGCTGAGGTCAAAGAGGTGACATTCAGTTCCCTGAGAAGGAGGATAATTTGGCAGCCATGAAGACCAGCACAGCAGAGCTATGAAAATGCAGAAGGCTCTGTAAAAGCTCCTAAAGACAAGCTGCTTCTCAATTAGGCAGAGACTCTGTGTATCTGCTGAAGAGTCTGCCAGTGCCACAGTGCAAGACAAAACCATCTGATTTGGGTTCTTTCTTCCTCCCTCATGTTTGAAAGGCAGGAGAGAGGGGAACGGGCTCTCTCTATCCCTTCTTGACTTTGAAGCTTGTGATTTTCATCTGAAAAAAAAAAAAAAACCCACAAATGCTCTCCATGTCCCCACACTCCCAGTGGCTGGAGCTGGGGAAACATCTCCTGTCAGTGCATGTGCCCAGCTCTCATTAACGCTAATGAGAGTTGTGTCCATGAAGAAATGGGGCAGCCCCTTTGTCTGTGGAGGATTGGCTTTCACAGCAAGGAGCTTGGCTCAAACTTGACCTACAATTTTAATTGGGTTTTGAGGCCTTGCCCAGCGATTGGCTCCCCGCTACGAACGCCAAACAGCACAACACAACAGCACATCCTCTGGCACTATCGGTTTTTCAGGATCATGGGCCAAGGCATCAATCCTCCATCCATTTTGGTGGCTGTTCAGCATAAAAATTGACAGCAGGCTCTGACATAAAAGGTATCAAACATATTATAGCGTGGTTACTGTCAACGGCAAAAATGAGACATTTTCTTTATTGAGATCTGTCCAATCGCTTTGGTAGAACATCTTAGTGATAACGCTGTTATTTATTGCCTGCATCATGCAAACAGTCAAGAACTGCAGTCTTGGGCTGGATGCTCAAACACAACCTCAGACCCCAAATGTTTAGAATCTCAACTGTAAGAGTAGCTCTACAAATAAGCAGATGTATCAAAGGGGAGGGGAAGGGAGATTAGCAATTCACTCAGCAGTGGCAATGGGGCACAACAACCACCTCTGGGGAGGAGAGTGGCCCAGGTGTGGTGGGGTGGGCTCCTCTCCATCCCTGCTGTGGGGGCCCACCCCAGAGTCTGCAGGGCAGTGGATTTGAGCGACATCCAAAGGTCAGGACATCCTCCCACCCATCACGGTGAGGAAGTGGGAGCAGAGGGAACACGGAGAGAAGTTTCTGTTACTTACCCATCACGCCACAAGAGAAGAGGGTAGGTCCTTGACTCATCTTTGGAGTGTGCTGCAAACAACCAGAAAAACTATTCACTTCTCGCAGACTCGACCTGGGCATCAGACACCACCCTGCCTCCAGCCTGGGCAAAGCTTTCCATGGCCCTGTCCCAGCAGGAACCAGACCCAGTCACCTTTCCTCAAGGGAATCAACTTTAAATAAACGCTGTGCAGAATCCTTATCAAGGCCTGAGCTTGCAGATCAAGGGTCCTGCAGCCAGCCCTTACCTCAGGGAAGAGCTGCAGTGAGGTCCCTATCCCCAGGACCCAAAACTCTGGAGAAACTAAAATGGGAGCCGCAATTCAGTGGTAATCCTGGACTGGGCAAGAAAGGAGCAAAAGTGGTATCTTGAACCTCATCCAAGCCCATTAAGACCTTCTCATCTAGGTACAAAGCAGCTATTTAACTTTTTTAAGCATATAATGTGTTTCTAAGGCAAGGCGTCCACACCTCAGCGCTTCTGAGGAGTCTGCGCTCAGATTGTGCTGATTTGCACTAAAAATAGGGGGAAATGCCACTGCATGGATACAAAATAATCCTGGTTGCTTTTCACACTCTTTTTTTCCAAGAATTTTCCTCTTGACAGCATAAGAGACACCATCAGACTTCTAAAAATGAGCATGGATGGGTTCACATCTAATAAATCAATGTTATCCACAGCTGCATGCCATTTCAGCTATGCCTGCAAAAACACACTTCCATGCTAATTGTTCCTTTATTACCCCTAAAAATATCCATATTCTGGCTTCTGAAGTGTCTATCCTGGCAACACCATCCCATCTGACTGAGACTTTACATCATCTGAGGGAAGCACCAGCACGGCCCCCACGTTCATCTGCACTGCCATAATTGTGTTTTATCTGGCATTAGGCCACTGCACTCACACCTTCCCTCCTGATCCAGGTTTTACATGTTGCCTGCTCACATAACTATGGAATCTCAGAGTGGTTTGGGTTGGGAAGGACCTTAAAGCCATCCAGTTCCACCCGGGCAGGGACACCTTCCAGGTGTCCAGGTTGCTCCAAGCCCATCCAGTCTGGCCTTGGACAATTCCAGGGATGGAGCAGCCACAGTTTCTCTGTGCCAGCATCTCCAATGCATAACGAGGACAACAACAGTAATGTACCAAATGATGGCATCTGAGCAATCCAATCAAGGATCCAACTTCATATACAGAACGCTGGAAATAGTGAATATAGAGGGATAGGGAGGCATAAAACAACTGCAGGGTGTAAATGTGGAGAAGGTAAATAAGGGTCAGTCACCTTTGGAGCATGGGCCTCTTTTCTAGGCAAAGTAAGGACATCTCCATCTGTCAAGCCCCACCTTATGATCCATCAGCAGAATTAATCAGGAGGCAGAGAGGACAGGCAGCTGTCTCCAAGGAGCAGCCA
Organism: Sylvia atricapilla; assembly: GCF_009819655.1. Taxonomy (NCBI): domain Eukaryota; kingdom Metazoa; phylum Chordata; class Aves; order Passeriformes; family Sylviidae; genus Sylvia; species Sylvia atricapilla. Next base: position 3,592,866 of record NC_089147.1, on the reverse strand, counting down.
AAGCGGAGCAAAGATGGAAGTGGGACAAGCCCCAGAGAAGGCAGAGGCTGTGCCAGTGCACATCTGTGTGCCAGCCCCAGAGACCAGACACTGTCTGCAAAGGCAGGAGGGAGAGCAGTCTGACACATGTCCCTTATGGAGTAGAATTACCATTTTGTAAGAGTTTTGTCTTTATACCAAATTGGGAGCTGAACCAAAGGAACCCACTGGCTGTTGGCATTTGATACTGCCCCAGTGCTCAGATCTTTATTTCCTTTGGGTTTCACTTTTTGGCTTTCCCCATGAAGTCAACAGAAAAACTCTTGCTTTCTTTAGTGGGTCAGCCTTCTTGTGATTGTCTGCCCCAATTTAACAGTCCAGGCAACCCAGCAATTCACCTTGTGTGCCCAGGACTATCCCTGCACTCCTGACCCAGCCTCAGAGCTGCGGGAAGCACTCGGCAAACACGTGAGAGCAAAGTTTTGTGTTACAGCTCTGCATCTCTACCACCTGCCATCAGACACCCTGAGCACCCAGCCCTTCCCTTAGGAGTAGAAGAAATTACTCTCATCTGCCTCTCTGCAGCCAGTTCCCCTTCACCTGCCCTCCACACTTCCCAGGGCAGAGTTAGCGTTGAATGTTCAGGCTTCCCCCTTCCCACCCTGAGATGCTGCCTTCCCAGCAGGAGCTAACACTTCAGCAAGGGTATTTTTTTAATGTATCAATATCCTTCCCAAATTTCACCCTTTTAAGGCAGGATTTTCCACTGCCTCTGGCTTGCTCACCTTCTCCTCCTCCTTTCACTGCCAGGGCAGCCTGCCTTCACCCCAGCACACTGTGCTCTCTGCTTGGGGATCCCAGCTGGACAGTTTGTCACCCTCAGCAAAGTCAGGCATTTATATTTCTTTTATGTTCAAGAATGCCCATTTATGGCTCATCCTGCCAGATGCTTCCTGCTGTGTTCCTGCACACCCTTATCTGAGGCTCTCAGAGCACCCTGCCTTTTGGTGGAGTTTCTTCTCAGACCATGCCCATCTCTCCAGGAGAACAGAGGGGGAAACAACCACAACCTTGCTCTGATGGCTCTTCATCACCCTGCACCTCCTCCTCATTTGCTCTGACCCTGCCTCCAGCCGTGTTGCCCCTTATTTCCCCCCTTCCAAAGGCACACTCAGCCCTCACAGCATCCTTTAATTTGTCTGCCACCCCTCATTTGCTGTTTTTGATGTTGCCTGCTCGTTCAGCACGGTGGATTTGCACCTCTCCAGGCTCCCAGCGAGATTATGTACCACAGCACTGCCCTTCAACATCTCCCACTTAATCCTGCTTCCCGCTTGCTCATCCTCCTATTAATGATGAGCATCTGTTCGCTGTCGGTGAAGCAACTTCTCACCTGTGTTATTCACAGCATTGATTTGATTGGTTTTGTACTGTTTATCCCATTGGGTGCTCAGTGAAATCCACATATGCAAAAGCCTCAGCGCTCCAATCATTTACTAATCACCTGCTCCTTGGATATTAATGCAGCTTTGTAGAAATCAGTGCTACAAAACCATCTAGAGATCCACCCTTGCAGGAAAGAAAACCCTGATTACAAAGCTGCGGCAAAGTTCTTGGCAGCGAAAAAGAGCTTTGAACAGATATTTCACAAAGCTTACCAGCTCAGTCCTGCATGTTACGGAGTCAGCACCTTTGTTTTCCCGAGTTTTGGTTAAGATCATCACCATGGTAATGCAGTCCTGCCTCGGAGTCCATCAGGGTCCAGGCAAAGGGTGCTGGCAGCTGGGGGCTGGCAAAGCTCCTCTTTCAGTCCATGTTCCCCAGGGAGAGGCTGGGCCCTGCCGGCTCCTCGGGGGATGTGCAGGGGCAGCCTCGGGTGTGGAAAACTCCCTGCACAAAGAGACAGAGAGAGGAACAGCCTTAGAGGACTTCCCTGGAGGGTGGATGCACTGGGCAAGGGGCAAGCACTGCCCAAAAAAAACCCTTGATGATGGTTGCTTGAGGGGTGTGGTTTATTTTAGGATCTTAAATGTTGTCGGTGTCCCTCTGCTCCCCATCAGCACAGAGGTGTTTCACAGGATGGGGCACTCACAGGAGCTGCTGGAAGGTACACGAGGTGATCCACAGGGACACAAGTATTTCAGTCCAATTTATAAAGTTCCCTCTGAACTCTCCATTTGGAAAGGGGATTCTCATCCCCTATACTGAAGATACAAAAGACATTGAAAGAGGAGCTCATTAAAGCTCCAGCGTTGATCTCACAGAAACCCTTTGTCCCCAGATGTCCAGCAGATGTCCAGCAGAAAAAGCCTCTCCAGCATCATTATGGCTGTGAAATCCCCTGCATGCACCTATCCCACCCCAGTCACTCCATGATTCCCAATCTGTGAAAAGCCCTTTAGGGAAAAGCACAAGGCAAAGAGTTGCCTGCAAGGAAGGAGAGAGAGCTCCTTGCCCTGAAATCCTAAGGGCCACACCATGCCTCTTGATCTTCACCTGTTTCTTAGGTAGTTTTAGGTAAGAAAAGTTGAGGTTGGGCAACAAAGAGGTTCTTGAAACAAAAACTGCAAGCCAGCTCACACAGCACTGCCCAGCCCTGCCTCACCTCCTGGCATCCTCCCCAACAGACTTATTCTCTTGTAAAGCAGACAGATTGCAACTCAAATCTGATTACTGAAATCAGCGTTTTCCCCAAATCACTCCCCTAATCCTGTTTCGCTGTTTTGCTGCTTTGCAGTTAATGCAAACAACCAAACCCACCATTTGCGCAATCCAGAGAGCACAAAACGCGGATCTTGTACCATCCAGTCAAGCCAATTGTGGCATTTAATGATAATAGATGAAAATATTCCACTAAGTATTAACCCTTATTCCGAATTGATATGGCTGCTCTTCCCAGCTCCTAAATCTTCCTGTCCCTGTTTACTTGGATTAGAGCTCGCAGTGGTGTTAAGAGTAGCTCATTTAAAGGCCAGCTGGCTGGTAAAGAAAAATCACCTTCTATTATTTTATGAGGACAAAGTTCATGCAGAGTGCAAAGCCAAGATTGGGAATCAATACATTTTGTGGAGATTTACTGTTCCCGAGGGTGCCTGGTACAGTCTCCGGCTTTCTGTGGGATATCAGTGGACTCATAATTTACAGTTTACTGGCAACTTCGTCATAAACCTCTGGGCAACCCAGTGACCAAATGAAAACTGTCAAATAGAAAAGTAAACATCTCCGAGTGTCAAAATGACATATAATTTGTGAGCAGGGTTAGACGGGATATTGGGAAGGAATTCTTGGCTGTGAGGGTAGTGAGACCTTGGCACAGGGTGCCCAGAGCAGCTGTGGCAGCCCCTGGATCCCTGGAAGTGTCCAAGGCCAGGCTGGATGGGGCTTGGAGCAGCCTGGGACAGTGGAAGGTGTCCATGGCAGGGGGTGGAAGGAGATGGTCTTTGAGGTGCACTCCAAACCACAGCGTTCTGTCATTCTGTGGTTTCTGTCACAATCTTAGCTGTCCCCGATCCTGACAGAGACAGGAGTGCTTGCTGCAGTGACAAACTCTCTGTGCTGGGAGGACACTGCCACAAAGATCAAACAAGGGCTCAGAGCAGCATGAAAGCAGCTAAGCACACTCACCAGGTATGATTTCTTCAGGAATAATTACTCTTCCCTTAGGTGAAGGTTAATGCTGCAGCAGCAGCCTCAGATACACACCCGGGCAGGAGCAGCAGCAAGTACAGGCAGAGGCTCCCTGCCCTGACACAGCATCACACCTCCCTGCTCCTCTGCATCCCCTGCAATTAACACAGCCCTAATGACAGGCAGCGCAGCAAAGTGCTGGCAAGCTGGCAGCCACCACCACCACCCCCCAGCGTCGGGGCTGAGGCACACTTGCAGCTATCAGCGATTTTACCCACTGCCTTGTTGGGTTTTGGAACCATCCCCATGGAGAAACCGCAATAAAAAAGGGAAACTTTCCAGTGAAACGTGATCTCTGGCTGCCCATCCTGCCTCGCAGGGCTCCTGACGCACAGTCCTGCCCTGTCACATCCTCTCCATGCAAACAAGTGCCATGGGACACAAACTGCAGAGCCAGGATGGACCCTATTGATGCTGAGGAGGAAACCACTGTGTATTTATAGACTGGATGCTTTCACACACACACACACATGCTAATAAAAAAGGTACTCTGCAGGGACCATTAATTACTTTAAAAAATGTATTTCCTCATTTGCAATCAGATAAAGGAACTATCTTCATCATGATGTCAAGGTTAAGTTTAGACTCCAGCCATGGCCACTGGGATTGACACAATCTCCTGAGCTATATGAAAAGCCCCTGAGAAACTCTAGTGCACAGCAATCCCCAAATTTTAGCAAACCCTGTTTTCTACATGGTTCAGAACAGACCAAGCAGAAGCCTCATGTGATCTTTGCAGAGGCAGAGGTGGGAAGAGGTTTCTCAGAGCTGCTTTCCAGACAGTATCACAGCTATGGAGTGTTGGGCTCAGAAAAAAAATTGAGTGAAATTATCCCACTCTCATCCACAGGCTGGGAAGATAAACTCTGGGGAGAAAAAACCTGCTCCTTACGAGGCACAAGCACAGCCTCAGAGCTGCTCATGGGGGATAAACAGCCCTTCCCTGCAGGGAGGTCTCACACATGACTGGTGTTCACACAGCAGGCTCCAAGCAGCACTCACAGCCGTGCCCTGCTCACCTGCCACGCTGAACTGCACGGAAAAGACCTCAAGATTCAGCAAACTGTTTGCCAGATGCTCTGCCACAGCTGGAGGGAGCATGAACCAGCATCACATGCTCATGCAAATGATGAAAAACTTCCTCACAGAAAGGGTTACCAAGCCTGGAGTCCCCATCCCTGGAGGGATTTAAAAGCCCTGTGGATGGGACATGGGTTAGTGGTGGCCTTGCCCCTGCTGGGGAAACAGTTGGGCTCCATGATCTTAGAGGTGTTTTCCAACCTTACCAACTCCACAATTCCATGAAATACTCCTCATGAAGACAACTGAGGACCAGCATCACACAGATTCCCACTTGCTGTGGGATCACCACCCTCTGCACAGAAAACATTCAACCCCTGTCCAGCTCAATAATCCATCTCCAGACACTCACACTGACAGAAAACCTGTTTACAGTGGAAAGGGCACACGGGAACGAGGAGTTGGAGCTGTATTTTGCATACTAATACACCTTGCAAGCAGAACAGGGTGGATTCTCTCAGAATATAAATCACCTGCCCCTGCTGGATTTTTAATGCTGATCAAAGTGAAGAAGCCATGGCCCAAGCAGGACCCCACTCCCTACCCCTGCCCCAGCAGCATTCCCTGTGCTGTGCTTGAAGAAAATGGCTGAGCAAGGAGCCACTGTGATTTCAGGAGTTTGTTCAATGCAAGTTGTGTCTGAAGAACCAAACCTGATCCCTCTAAGCATGATTCTAGGGCTTCCCACCATCCCACTGTTGCCAGTGAGACAGAAATTCCCTCCACTCTGCACATCTTGATTTCTCTGTGCAGTCAGACCCCTGTGGGGACCAGGCACTACACAGCCGGTCATCCCCACCCAAACCCCACAGGGGCTACAAAGTACTGGGGGGAATGGCCAAAACTGGTGACTGTAATTGAAAATTGTGGTGTTTAAGGCTTTCTGCAAGCACAACACAGCAATATTCACCCAAAATAAAAATCACACCTTTCTCCCTATCCTTCCTTTTTTTAGAAATGATTTGGGGCTACACTGACTCTCCTCATTGCACAGCCTGTCTCACCCTCAGGGCTTTGGACAATGCCAAGGAATGCATCTTCAATTTCTTGACTTATTTAGTCATGAATTTGGAAAAAATCCATGAAGTCTACCATTTGCATGTAGCTAAATTTTGGTTTATTTCCTCACTCAGGCAATAATTTGTATTCTGCGATAGGGCTGAGTGGACTCAGTTCTGGGCAGTTTGTCCCCCTTCCTTGAGCACTAATCTATGTCATTAGAGAATACTGAGTTTACTTAGGGGGTAAAAACCTCCAATAAATGTGCAAGATGCCATCCAGAGCCCGAGAAGAAATCTTTACACTCTGAAAACGCCCCATGGACTAGTCCTGAGCCAACAGGATCATGAGTCAGCTCACGTGACTTTCAAAGGATGAAATTTCCACGGGGGAAGCTGCTTCAGGATTGTCCCCTGGGCCTCTGTGGAGAGCAATGGGCTGCCCCAGGATGCCCAACCTTGGGAGGAGAAAGGCTGCAGCCCTGCCCATCTCCCCCTGAGCCTGCAGCCAGCTCCTCCTGCTCCACAGGGTCTTCCCCAGCTGCTGGAAGGGCAAACACCATCCAGGACACCATGGCTCTCACAGCGTTCCACTCCTGCCCAACTCCTGCCTGCCAAAAACTTGTGCTGCCCCATGCTCCAGGTACTCAGAGATTACTAGCCAAAGAAAAACAATAAGGAAATGTCTTCCTCTGCCTCCTGCTTGCATCCAGACTAGACTTTTCCAGGGCTAACAAGACAAAGACACACTTTGGGCACTAATTAGGAAGTAAAGGACTTGCCTGCACATGACACAGCAAAGGGGGAAGCAGTGTGTGAGGTGAGCGTGGCTCCATAGGTCTGTGCAGCTTCAAGAACCAAAATCACCTCAGTGCTTATGACCAACAGCTTCACACAGGAACACAGGTTCTCACCGACACAGCCCAGAACTCACCTGTCCTGCCAATGTAGGACAGCCTGGATGGAGCCAACATCTACAGCCTGGATGGAGCCAACATCTACAGCCTGGATGGAGCCAACATCTACAGCCACGCTGGGAAATCCACAGCCAGAAGGAGCTCGAGGTCTCCCACGACAGCACCCTTCCCACAGGGCCACATTAGGAACCAAAAATGCCATGTGCAGCCACCAGGGATGGCCACATGCAACCTGGCCCATGGAGGCTGAGATTAACCCTCACTGCCAGGAACAACAGACATACCAGGGTCCTGCCCACACCCCAGATGAATTACCCAGCCAATAAAACTCTATCATTTCAATGAGTATTAGAAATAACTCTATTATTTCAATCCAATCTCCTGCTCCACGTGCCTGGGTACTGCCTCAGCCTGACACCAAACATCCAAACAGCCCCAGTCTCTAGGGAGGGCCTGAAATCCAAGCTCCTACCCACATCTACATGCTTGGGTTGAACCTCAACAGCAGGCAAGCTCTCACAAAGAAAGGAATGAGAGGAATTAAGGAGAACTACACATCATCTACTTGAGTACAAGGTTTATTGCCCCCCCTGTGCTCTTAGGGAGTAGGAGTGGCAGGGGAATGAGTCCTGTACACACCAGCAGCGGGAGGACTGAAAGGACAGGGCAGGGGCAGAGGTGCTTTGTCTCAACATCTTTAGCTCGAAGGAAATGGTGCTGGCAGTGACTTTGCCTTTTCCTCCCTGGCAACTGAAAAGGAAAAGAAGAAAGCAAAATTAGTCACTGCAAAACAGCGACCAGCAGGAGAGAGGAGCAAGCGAGGAGCCGTGGGAAGAGGCAGGACAAGGGGGAATGGCTTCAAACTGAAAGAGAGTAGGTTTGGATTAGATATTAGGAAAAAATTCTTCCCTGTGAGGGTGGTGAGGCCCTGGCACAGGTTACACAAAGAAGTTGTGGCTGCCCCATCCCAGGAGCTGTGGGCCATGCAGACAGAGCCTACAGCATGGTCCCGGTCCCAGTGACCACAGAAATCACACGTTTTCTCTGAGCAAACCTGTAATGGTTGCCTATTCCCCTCATTAGGGGACTGCTTCTACCTTTGAGTAGTATTCCCATGGAAGTATTGGGCCAAGTATTGGGTCTCTGGAGGAGAGCAGCTGAAGCAGCAGCAGCAGTCCAGCCTGCTGGCCCAACAAACCATCTCACCTTTCTGTGGGTTTCCCCCGCCGCCCCAGTTGTGAGATTTATTACAAGAATTTGCAGTGGTCTGTGAGACACTGTGAGTGTTGGCCACGCTCCCAAAAGCTGAGGAATTGCTGAATTGAGAATTGCTTTGGCTGCTTAATCTCAACAGCTAGGGATGCTGAACAAGGCAGCAGGGTCTGGGTTTACTTTTAATTACTGCTCAGAGCGTGCTGCTCGAGTAAACAGACACACGAAAACAATTCTTGTTTCTTCCTTATATTCTTTCCCCATATACAGCCTGAGATGTCTGAGCTGAAGACAATAAATGGCACCACCACACTGCTTTTACTGACTCACTTCTCAAGCACAAACAACTCCAAATAGCACACGAACCCCTCGGAATACCTGTCTGTATGAAACAGCCTCCATCTGCTTACAGACACACGCTAATGCTCTCAGGGTTAGAATCACTGAATGGTTTGGGTTGGAAGGGACCTTAAATCTCATCTCATTCCAAACCCCTGCCATGGGCAGGGACACCTTGCACCAACACGTGTCCAGGTTGCTTCAAGCCCCATCCAACCTTGCCTTGGACACTTCCAGGGATGGGGCAGCCGTAGCTTCTCTGGGCAGCCTGTGCCAGGGTCTCCCCACCTTCAGCTGGGGGGATTCTCAGCCAGCCCAGGTTTCCTTGCTGGCTCCAGAGCTCTCAGGGTCCCTGTGAGAAGGAAATCCTGGAGGTGCAAAGCAATTTCAGCACTGCAGCACCGACTGTAACGCTGCTGCTCATCAGTGAGCACTGAAAACCCACCCAGATGAAGCAGGAGCAGGATCTGGGACATCTCACTGTGTAATTGGGGAACACTTGCCAAGACCCACAACATCATCATCGCTGTCAGAGCCAATTTGGATGCTGCATTTAAGTCAGACTTCTCCCTTCTGCAAGGCTGAGATGGAGAACAGGTAGAGGCTGACAGCCCTTATGGACATGCCTGGATTTAAAGCAGGATGTATGGATCAACTGCCAAGCTCCACATTATCTTCTACCCCCTCCCCTTTATGGATAAATAGAGGACTGCACAACCCTCACGTGAAGCCCAGCAAAATGATCACTTAGAACCTTCCAAAAATTGAAATGATCTCCCTGAACTCAGGAGGCAGGATTAAAGGAATTTCAGATGCTTTCAGTGGACAGGGTGCCACACGTGCCTGCTGTCACCTGCACCCTCACGCTGTTTGCATTAGACCAAAGTACTCTGGCTCCTGGGCAGGCTCTGGGGGTTCATTCTTCAGCTGAGAAAAGGCTTTCAAAGAGCTCTTGGGCTCCTGAAAGACGAACCTGGAGCCTTTATTAATCCTCCTAGCGACCCAAAGGCACTTTTCCCTGCTGTTTGTCCCTCCGTTGCCATCAACACCAGCAAGGGGAAGGCACAGTGGAGGGAAGGAAGGAGCCCTCCAGGGCCAGAAACCTTTACCCACACTGCCACCTCCGTGTCTCCGAGCCCTGCATCTTCCACAAATCTCTGTAAGGAACGAGCAGCCAAACATCTGTGAGTTGTCTGAATTAGTGTGAATTTGGCAGACTGAAGAGCAAACTCGCATCGCCCCGCAGCCTTCGCATTTCTTGTTTTCCTCGGGTTCATTAAATACACAACAATCTGTTACCAGAAGACGGTTCCTACGTGCAGGGGCTGCCAAGGAGTTGGGTTTGGTGGCTCTGGTGGAGATGGGGGAGTGTTTGAGGAGCGAAGGGGGGGCTCTTCTTGGTGCAGCAAGGCAAGGAGAGGACAGGCTGCACCCACCCTGCCTCCCCCAGCCGCCATCCACCGCGTGGCAAAGGTTATCTCTGCTGTCAGAGCCATCCTGGAGGTGATTCTGGGAAGCTCCAAGGGGAACAGAGCAGAGTGTGGGACAAGCAGGAGGAGATGCCTCCAACAGCCAAGGATGTCATCCTGCAGCATCATCCCAGCTGTGGATGTGCAGCATCCAGATGCAGAAACCAGGCTCTTCCCGGGTTATTCACACCCCTGAGCAGAGCCCTGGGCAGGGGGCATCCCTGATCCTGAGGAATCTGGGAGGTTCCCAGATTCTGGGGGGTTCCCAGCACGAGGCCCAGGCATGCAGGGAAGGCACTGCCAGCACCCAGACACAGACTGGGCTGATGCTGGGACGGGGAACAGCTCTGGAGGCTTCACCTTCCCTCAAAGGAAGCCTTTCGCTACGAGGGAAGTCAAAGCAAACACCCACTCACCATGTTTACCCGCCTAAATCAAAGCCAAAGCAGCACTGAAACGTGCCCGACAGCATTTCCACAGACTCATTCATGGAGAGTTTGGACTTGGCTTTTAGCTGGTGTTTTTAATATCGCAGGGAGACGCTGCCGAGGCTGGAATAATACGGAATCTGTTGCTGTAACACACTCCCGGCTCCTGAGAGGTGTCAGCAGCACGTAGAGCCCAAACCTTCTGCAGGTTTGGCTCCATCAGGGGATCCCTGAGGGCCAGCAGTGAGATGCTTCCCGTGGGGAACAGCTCCAGCAAGCCTGAGGTACCACTGCCCCAAAGCAGGGTATCCCACCAGGGCATTGCCCAGCCAGAGAAGTAATGCCCACAGAGGACAGTTTTCCCAAAATTGGGATGCTTTGTGCCCAGAGATGCCCCTGATTCCATTGGAGTAAAGCAGGATGAGCTCCACTGTAGCTTAGCTGCCAGAAAAGCCCAGATTTTGCAGCCAGTCTCGGAGATGAGGAAATTTTTTTAAAAAGTGAGTGGAAATGCAAACAGCCCCTGGTTTTATTTGGGCTGGCAGGAAAACAGTCCTGCCCTGCACCCCTCGAACTCATTTATGACAGTGTGAATAAGTAGTAATAACGGGGAAAAAAGAAATTAAATATCTGTGTTTTTCACCCCGTAGGTCTCCATCTCTGGACAGTCTCCATATATCCCTCTTTCTCTCGTGCCATGGGTGAAAATCAGGATTTTCCTGAAAATCACATTCCCCTGTGCCACAGAAAGGGGAAGCCCCAAAGGACAGAGGGCTTGGCCCCAGCACCAGAGTGGTGTGAACCACAAAAGCTCACTCCTGACACAGCATCCCGAGGAGAACTGACCTAAATGCTGCATCCCATCCTGCCTCCAAAGCTGCCAGGAAGGGAACCACGCCAGGTATTTTGTCAGTGCACAAACATGAATGATTGCCCAGGACAAATAGGGCAGCAAAAACGTCCACCTTCATCACACGGAAAAAAAAAAACATGTATCAACTTGCAACCCCTAATGAGTGAAGGAATTAATGAATCCTGGAATTTGTAAATCATTATGAAGTCCCTAAAATAATGCCAGCACCTTAAATCAATGAGACTGCGAGTTAAACATCAGGTTCTGTTAGACAACAAGGTAGAGGGGGTTTTATAGATATTAAGGACAATAAGAAGTCGCACTGACAGCAGCAGAAGGAATGGTGGAAACATTAGTCAGGATGCAGAAAAGGAAGAAATAGACAATATAAGCATTACTGTCCCGAGCAGAAAGGAAAACAACACAGTCACATTTGTCAGGAATAACCTGAGATGATATTAAACAGCAGGCACTAAATATAGCTCCTTCTTAACCAACAGCTCCAAATAAATGTATACCTTCAATTTTATAAGATCATGCCAAAAAGTCTCCTGAGCCATCACCGCTGATGGTCCCTGGGGACAGGCACAAGCCAGCCTGGGAAACGTGGTGGGTGAGATCTCAAGCAAGGTTTCAGTGCAAGGTCAGGGAGTCAGGAATCACAATTACAACACCAAGGAAAGAGCTCTCCCCTCACCTGAAGGCTTTGTGCAGGTGAAAGAGAGAGCTGGTATAACACTGGTATAACACAGCTCATTAAAGTGCACAGCAGTGGATGACAGCTCCCGATAACGCTTCACTGGCACATCTCAAACAGACCTGTAGGTAACTGCTGACACTGGCTGCAACAGAAACTACACTGCTCCCCTATGCCGTGCAATATTTCTGGCAGTAATCAGGAAGGAGACAGGGAAAGCAGTGCCCTGTAAGTGACTGGAGACCAGCAAAGTGCAGAGAGCAACGTGGTGATACAGAACGGAGAGCAGCAACCAGCACAGTTGGTTACAGAGGTGTTAAGATGCACCCTAAAAAAACTAAAACTGCTTAAAAGCCACTCACCTCAAAGGCAGGGGCGTGTGCCCAGGCTCCTGCACGGTGCAGCAGGTTACCCAGGCATGCAGGGATATCTCCACAGGCGGGATGAATCTGGGGTCTCCAGGAGGAGAAGGGATGGCACAGCCTCTGTGCTCTGCACTCCAACCCTCTGCAGGCACCTGGAGCCTCCTCCCACCTCTGACCAAGGTCTGGGGGGCTTCAAGACACAGGTACAGTACAAGAGTGGGGGAACGTGGAGTGACAACTGCTGAGGATGAGCTGGCTGCCTCAGAGAGGGCAGGAGAAGCTGAGCAGGTCCCTGGGAGGGAGCAGACCAGCAGTGGGACACCTCCCAGCACAGCGGGAAGCTGGAGCTGTGCAGATCCCAGGGCAAGGGCAAAGTGCAATTTTTTTTTTTTTTCCTGAACAACACAGACAATAATCATTGCAATAAACTACAGCAGCACAAATGACTGCACGGGGCTCTCAGCCAGCACTACAACTTTATCTCTGCACTGGGGGCCTTTCTAAAAGACACTGAATCATAGAATCATTAGGTTGGAAAAGACCTTTAAGATCACGGAGTCCATGCTCTAGCAAGAATTAGCTCAGACAATTACTGAAAATGGTGATACACGGAGCAGTCCCAGAAGCAGGGCTCTCCTGGCTCACTACACCCCGAGTGGGCTGTGGCATCCCGTGCCCAGCAGCCCCCACACCCCAGGGTGGGATGTTCAGGGATCAGGAGGGTGCAGTGACAGAGCAGCTCCTCCACAGACTGGCCTGGCTCTTGCCCAGCTCCTCTTGAAGCTGCCACCTTGATGGTGTATCCTGGGGTTCACAGGACAGGCACAGGGAGGGCATCCACAGCACAACCCATCGCACTGCACAGCTGCAACTTTTTTCTTCACATCGAGTTTCAAAACAGCACAAACCATTGAACAACCCAGAATGTGGGTGAGAGTTTCTAAATGAAACATTTGCATTTTGGCAATGCACGTCTTCATTAACCACGATGCTTTCATTCTGAGAAGTACCATCCACTGCACTTTATAACTTATATCCCTTTCATTTATAACACAGCTGATAGCCCAATAATCACAGAATGGCCTGGACTGGAAGGCACCTTAAAGAGCATCTCATTCCACCCCCTGCCGTGGGCAGGGACACATTCCACCACACCAGGTTGCTCAAAGCTCTGTCCAACCTGGCCTAAAACATTCCCAGAGATCCAGGGACAGCCACGGCTTCTCTAGGCTTTCCTTTTTTTCTGTTTTTCTGAGTTAACACAGAGTCCACAAACTCAAAAAATGGATATTTTGAATGCTTTCTGTATCTTTATAATTATAACGGCTCTTCAGCTTTGGCACACAATTGTAGCTTTTGGCACCTAATTCGTAATATTAAAACTTGTCCTTTCAAAAATATTATACAATATTCATTTGTACCAGCTGGGACAAAAAAAAAAAAACCCAAAGCACTTGGTAACAGGGATAATAATATATGAACTTGAAGTAATTTCATTGCAGTGACAACTATTGCCCAGCACACCAGAAGGCTGTTCTCAGTAAGGTTAAGGCAAGCACAGAAACACAAAAATCACAATTATTGTGACTTTCCCACATCACTTGAAACAAGAAATGGCCAGCTCCACCTGGCCTAACTGTGCTGCCAGGCTGTCCTAAGCAGAGAAGACCAGTTTTCTGCATTAATTCCTTTTCCTTACAATTAACATTTCCCATTGGTGCAGAACAGTGATGATGACACTTGTACAACTGGGGCAGATGAGCACAAAGGCTTGTCTGGGGTCACTGCAGGAGTTGTCATAGGGTAAAAGACAAAAAAGAATCTCAAAGGCAAATCAGTAATAGATTTTAACTCATCCCCTTGGCTTTAGGAGCAGGATGAGGGGTGAGTCTCTTGACCCCCTGCTCCAGAGCAGGCGCTGAGACCAAAGCCAGTCACTGATGCACCTCGGCAGCCACAACCTTCTGCATCACCTCCCTAAGCCCTGCTCCTCCTCAGCTATCCAAAGGACTCCTGGTCCTTCCTTTCAGGGGCTGGTTTTGAGCAGAGAGAGGCAGAGCAGGTTTTCCAGCTGCTGGATCAAAGCTTGCCAGATCCCATTTTTTACAAACCCTGGGAGACGTGAGGATTTGTAAGCACGGAGCGGCCGCGGAGTCAAACTCCTCTTTCACCACGGTCCCATACCTACCACACACCAGCCCTGAGCCCTGGCTGCTGAAAGCAAAAAGCCGTGGCCAGGAGCCACAAACACAGGGAATGATGTAGCCCAAGGGATGCCTCAAATGGACTACAGAGGAGTGACACCAATGATGCTGCTATATTTAATCCTCTAAAAGCAAAAAACCATGACCAAGTCTCCCTTGGGTACACTTTTAGGAGGGAGGTGGAGAAACTCAATGCACCAGAACAGATTTTTTTGCACTCACTCAACCAGTTCTTAAAATATTACTCCAATGAAGTGATTACTGAGCCAAACTCGCCTGGTACTTCCCCCCCATCCATGGGGACCCACAGCCTGCAGTGTTGGGAGCAGCCACGCTGCACACAGGGTTTGGTGCTGCTCCTCCAGGTCGGTCTAAAGCAGTTTACTCCTCCGTGCATTTCAGAGAAACTTCTGACATACCAAATCTTATTTATCTTACCCAGCATAAGATGCAATGTCACACGTATCCAATGCCACAGGCTACAAAACTCATGGATAAACCACCTGAAGCCAGGAGAAATTCTAGCTGGAAATTATCTGCACCACCACACTTCAGTTTTCAATCCCCACCCCACCTGCTGATGACTAAAAACCCACACATCCACAGCCTGTACCGAGATGCACCATCCCAGCGAGGTCTCAGGAACTGGCTCTTGCTTGGGAATTTTTGTCTCTCTAAAGGCAGCCGACTCAGAAAAGTTTGGGAAAACAAAACCAGCCCATGGATCTGCTCTCTCCAGTTCCCTGCAGCAGAGCCACGTTCTGCATTGCTGCTCTACAGAAACGGCTGGGTCACAGGCAGCCAGGCTGGCACGGAGTGTGACCTTGGAGAAATCCTTTTCTACAACTACAACACGGCCACTGCTCGTAGGGAGACTTGTGGGCAGAACCAGAGCTCCAGGGCTCGGGTCTGCCAGTGTCCTGAGCGCTTCCAAGGAATTTACAGAAGGTCTCAGCCCAAAAGAGAGTGGTGGCACTCACCCCATGACACGCTGGGGATCGGGGACAGGAGGGGAGCAGCCCGAAGGCTCCAGGACAGGGCAGGCTGGCAGGCACAGAGGAGTAGCACGGTGGAAAATTCCCTCCTCTACGCCCGATTAGTTTATATTTAGCTCTCTGAGGAGCAGACTGTTGTTTTGGTGATGTTTTTTGCCCAGCCCCACAGGGACCCCTGCAATGGGAACTGTGGCTGCCACCACACACGTGAGACCCACGGCACTCACAGCCCTCTGCTTCTCGGCAGACCTGCTTTGTTGTTTTAGTTCTGTTTCTCCGAGTCAGCAGGCTTCCTTCCTCTTCCTCCTCCTCCCGTTTTGGGAGAGAAAGGAGCAGAAAACACCAGCCAAGAAGAGAGCTTGCTGGAGGAGCTGCAGAGGAGCAACATCCCAGCCCCTCTGCTACCCTGGTCCCCCATAGCTACGGGAATAAAACTTGGTTTTCTGAAGGTGTTTTCACTCTAGGAGAGAGTTTTGGTGAGTGCAGATCTGACACGAAGGCTCTGCTCGCCCTCTCCTCCCCTGGGATGTGGGAAGGAGACTGGACCCTGCCAGGCTGAGCTCTCCAAACAGCTACGAGCATCTCTGGCACCTTGCCCCATCCCAGCCCCTTGGTCCAAAGTCTGCCCTGCCACAGATTAATGCTCATGAGGACTATTTCCCAGAAACATCATTTGACAAACCACGTGACACAGGAGGGGGAAGGGGACAAAACCAAAATCACCCTTTCAGTATCACCCGTTCAGTGTCTGTCCCCTTTTCCAGCTGAAATTTTACAAGGCAAGTGCAAACCACCTCCATCCTGACAAATAAAAGAAAAAATTCTGTGCAACTTATAAAAAAAAGAGGAAAAAGGAAGAAGAGTCTCAAACCATACAGCTGCCATTTGAGAAATCAGAAATCAACCAGCAATAATAAACAGACAAGTGGGACAAACAAAGCTCATTCTCCTCCCCACCCATCAGGATACAGCCCATGGCGTCAGTTCTGCACACAAATACAGGTGTTTTGACAAAAAGTTGTGTATCTTGTTCTGCCTAGACTTTTGCTGAAAGTGAAGCCAGTCTTCGCTATTAAAAAAAAAAAAAAAACAAGTTTCATATAATTAACCAATGCAGATTTGGGGATTTATATTGGTATAGGTTTGCCTATTTGCATGCGTGCATATTTATACTCATGTATTTATTTATGCAGGTATCCACAGCTGAAAATTAACCTACATTGGTGCTGGCTCTGTCCCACAGTCTGCTTGATCTCCGTGTATAAAAATCTGCATCTCACTCACACAAATCAATTATCCACCGAACCGATTTGCACAGATTTTTTTCTGTGTAAAGTTTTACATTTCCAGCAAAAGGCCATCTGCTTTCTATAACCACTGTGGTTCCTGGACACCTCGGCCCTGTGCAGAGCTGGAAGTGACAGAAGTTTCCCTCCCTGCTCTGGGTTGAAGCTGGAAGTGAGAAAGTGTGGAGGCAGAGATTGGGCAGTAAAACCTCCGGCACGCGTGGCCGTGCTCCACGTGGCTGTGCTTGGCAGGCTGTCCTCCCCTGCTCTTGAAGTGGAGACAAGGAAACAATTCCACGGCAGGTTGTTTTGGCTGGGTTGTTGGGTTTTTTTTTTTTCCCCCCACTTTGGAAGCAAAGAGGCTGAGTGCTTCTCCCGATAAAGTGCCTCCAGCCCTAATCCTGCCCCCCTGAGCAGGGCCGTGCCAGGGCTGGCTGTGACACACCCACCACCACAAGCATCCTCAGGCTCCACGGGAGTTTTAAAAATGAAGAAATAAATCAGAAGCTCACTTCAAACCTGCACCGAGCCACGAGAGATAAGGACAGAGCAAACCGCTCTGAAATTCAGGTTTTTTTACTATAACTCTAATTAATCTGTTTCATGACCCACCCCAAATATTTTCTCTAGAAACATTATCTACACTGTTTTGGGGTTTCTTTATTTCTTTTCTCAGCCCTCAGACAAGCCCTGGTAAATATTTCTGCCCACGACAGAGGCAGGCCAAGGGAATTTGGGCTTAGTGATGGCAGCAGCACCTCCTGTGTTTGGAGATACCCAACACTGGGCAGAGATGCTCACAGCCCTCTGTGCTTTTACTGGATTATCACAAAACACTGCTACCTCTGCAATTTGCAAGTAGTTTTTAATCTGTCAAAATAGGCTTTCAGTATTGCTTGAGGATTCAAAAGGAAAATATGCACATCTGGTTTCAATCGCCAACCGAAGTTTCGTCTATCAGCCTATTTCATAACAAATTACGCTTACTTTTCACTCCAGAGGATTTCCTAAGGAGGGGATGAGCTGCCAAGGTACACCAGCGTGTGTGGAGACCGCACGGCACCGGGAGGCAGCGGCACAACTCGGTGACAGGCACCGCGCTCTTGCAAACTCTCTCTGTGCGTCAAGTAAATTAAAAAATTACTGAGGAAAACCCCCTTAGCCGTGAAAATCTCTGCGTACAGCTGTAGGTGAAACCTTCCCGTACCTCAGAACCTGATCGACCTGACGTCACTGAAGGGAGAAACAAGACTTACAGGCTTTCTAGGACAACCCCGCTGCCAGGGCACTTCGCACAGCAAGGCGCTGCCGTGTCCCATCGCAGCGGCGCCGGGCGCTGGAGACCCACCCGGGGACCGGCCTGTCCCCTCTGTGCTGCTGCCTCACACGTGCCAGGAGTGAAATCCGAGGCACGGCACGGTGGGAAGTGTGCGCTGGCCCTGGGTGAGCCGGAGAGCATCTCTGCGGGGATGCTCAGCCACGGCTGCCCTGGGCTGCAGCCCCCCGGAGACCCCCGAGCCCGGCGAGTTCTGCACCGAGCCCGGCGGCAGCCGAGTTTCAGCCCCCCGGAGCAGCACACTGTCGGCCCGGAGAAAGGAATGCACGTGTTGATCCTTTCGCAGGAAATCATTCCAGCGGCAAAGGCAGAGGGCTCGGGGCGGGTGAGGACCGCTGGCTGCCCGCTCGCCAAACTCCGGAGAGCCGCCCGTGCCCGCAGGTCGGGCTCGGCATCCCGCACCCCCCCGCCGCTCCGGACACACAGCCCACCGCTCCACGCTCCGCCAGGGCGGCTCCTCCGCGGTGCCCCCCGCTCACCCCGGGGCGGGCTGAGACCCGACGGCACAAAGGCGGACATCCCCAGCCCGCTCCGCGGGGATGCGGTGGGTACCACCCTCCGACCCCATCCCCTCCGAGCCGCCCCGTCCCCGGGCAGGGCGCCCCGCCGCCCTTTGTCCGCTCCCCTCCGGCACCTCCCGGGGCGGCACGGCCCCGCTGCGCTCCGGGCATCGCTTACCGAGCGCTTCCCGCGGTGGCGGCGGAGCGGCCCGGCCGGGCCGGCTGTGGGCGCCGCTCCGACCGCGCTCCGCTGCCGCCGCCACCGCCGTGCTGCGGGCGGGGCGGGCGGAGGGAGGGAGCGAGGAGGAGGAGGAGGAGGAGGAGAAGGAGGAGGAGGAGGAGGAGGAAATGTGCTTGTCACTTCCTGAGCGGAGCCAGCGCCGGCAGAGCCCGGCCCGCACCTGCGGAGCGCCCGCCCCGGGGACCCGCGCACCGGAGCGCTGGCTGCGAGGGCGGGCGGGGGAGACCCTCGGCCGCCGCCCCGAATGGGCTTCCCCGGGGTTAAACATCGCCAGAAACGGCGTGTGTGTGGTGGGGGGAAAGTCCAATAATAATAAAAAGGGGGATTCGGGCAGCGGTGAGGCGCTGCCCCGCGGGGAGGCGCGGGCTGGCGCAGGCAGCGCTGCCGCCGCATCAGCGCCCGCACTCGGGCCCGCAGCCCGGGATGCTGCGGGTGCGGCTGCCGTGGGGCTCCGCCGCCCGTTCGGAGGCCGAGAGTGACTCCTGGTGGCACGGCCGGCCCGGGGAGGAGCAGGAGAGCTGGACTCACCAGCAGCTCATTGAAATGTCCCCGCAAGAAGAAGCGCTGAAGTTTTGGCACATGGCGAATAGACACCATGCGCCCCTGCACCCAGCAGTGAATAAAACCCCCACTCTTTATTTTTTCTCAATTTTTCGTAGAATCATTGACTGGTTTGGGTTGGAAAGGACCTTTAAAGATCCTGTAGTTCCACACCGCTGGCATGGGCAGGGCAGGAACAGCTTCCAATACCCCAGAGTGCTCCAAGCCCCATTCAACCTGGCCTTGGACAATTCCAGGGATCCAGGGACAGTCAAAGCTCCTCTGGACACTGTGCCAGGGCCTGCCCACCCTCCCAGGGAACAACTCCTTCCCAATATCCCATCTAACCCTGCCCTCTGTCGCTTTGAAGCTGTTCCCCCTCACCCTGTCAGTCCAATCCATTGTCCCAAGTCCCTCTCCAGTTCCCTTGAAGGCTGTTTGGGAAGGGGCCGTGAGCCCTGTGCAGCCCTGGGAGGTACATGTGCTTGGCTTCCCGTGGGAATGGCCTTTAGCAGCGCTGAGCACTGTGACATTTTCCATCCACGCAGGCTGCACCGTGCACAGCACGCGGGCTCCTTCCGAGAGCGAGCGTAACGAGCGAACAAGGAAACTACATGACAGCTAAAAGGAAGATTTAGGGCTCATTACAAAACACAGCCCAAGCATTAATCTTAAACATATGCGAGCAGGCAACACAGATGTCATCAGGAATGAATCTGGGGCTGAATTTCATCCACCCGGCTGGATGGCCGGGCACGGTGCTGGGGATGGCGTGTAGGGACAAGTAAGGGACAAGCAGGGGACAAGTGAGGGCATGAATGGCAAGAGAAGCTGTAGCTGTGAACTCAGCAGTGCTCCTGGTGTCCTGCCCTGCCGCAGCACAGCCCAGGACAACAAATTAGTGTCGAGGAAGACTTATCAGGTAGGATTTAATGCAGTGAAGAAGTAAGAGGGAGGCAAGCAGAAGTAACGGGCACGTTCTTAACAAGGGAGCAGCTCCCACCAACACAGCGAGGGCTGATCTCAACAAAAGTGGCTCCGTGCTCAGCACACATAAAACTGAGCAGGAGTGGCCAGTCTGAGTGGGTGATGAACAGGGAGAAGGGTTTGATGATGTGGAGGGGCTTTTGCATCATTTTCCTCCATCCCACTCAGTATTTGCTTTTCTTATCACGTGTTGAGACTGGTAGCAATAAAACACTTGCTAACTCCTTTTCCAGAACTTCGGGAATCAAGTCTGAAAATGTTTTTTTATGGTTTCCCAGTGGAATATTTCAGCAATAAAGCTCACAGCGTAATTGAATCCATTCCCGTGGCAGCCTTGGGCTCCAAGACTCAAGCAGAAAGTTGTTTTCTGTCTGCTTCTGCAGCTTGCTCCAAACCCAGCATTTTCTGCCTCTCATCCTCTGTGCTTCCCAACAGATGAGCTGGCTGTGGAGAGTTCCCAGCACATGTGAAAGCCTGTTGCTGAAGCACAAACCTGTTTTCCACAGACAGTATTTTCAGTCATGTTGTTCAAATAACTGGCTGCCCATAGGCCCTTGTTCTGGACAGTGCTTTTTCCCTTTGTCAGAAGAGGGGGTGGGAAAAAGAAATAACTTTCAAGCTTTAAAGAACTGGCCAAGAGAGTTTAGTCTTCATGGACGGAAGATTCATTCAGTTCATTTGTGAGCTGATTTCATTTGTGTTTTTGTCTCAGATGTCAGTGCCTTTGCTACCCACTGAGTGGGAGCCTTCCTGATGGGGATGGAAACCATGGATAGGAAAAAAATCTAATGATCCCCACGGTTCTGGGGTCCAAGTCATTAAGACATGTCGATGTAGGAGTGCTAAGCCCTGTGGATAGACAGCATTTCCTTCACTTCCAGTACACAGGATCTGGCTACAGTTAGAGCCTTCTTTCCATGTAGCCTTTCCAACGCTTCACTGTCTGCTCCAATTTGTTGTTATTCGAGTCATATGCACCAAGGTTACAAATAATTTCAGACGTTTGTCTCTTTCACAAGGACTCTGCACTTCTACAAGGTGTCTGCAAGGACTCAGATCCTTCTGAGCACCTGAGACATCCTAGGTATTCATGGGTCTGTCCTTCTGCTTTTGCTGCCAGGCAAAGGACAAAGGTAAGGGGCTTGCCCAGGGCCAGAGGGTCAGTGTCCCAGGCACAGGCTGGTGTCCCAGGCACAGGCTGATGTCCCAGTCACAGGCTGGTGTCCCAGTCACAGGCTGGTGTCCCAGCCTCTCAGCTGTGCTGAGTACCACATACTCACAGGGACATATTGGCTCCACCAGTGGTCTCCAGGAACACAAAATGGAGACCAGCTTCAGAGCCACCCTCCAGTTTCAGGGGAAATCCTCAAATTTGCAAAATCCTAATAACAGCAAGCAGAAGTATTTTTAACCAATATTTCATGCCCAGGGAATGAGCATATCTCTGTAATATGACCAATGTGCTGTGTGTCAGAAAATATCTGAATCACAGATGCCCTAAACAGGTGAAGCATTGCTGTGCAGAGGGTCGAGATGAGGAGTGTAGTTCTGACTGCGTTTGGTGTACGATGGGATTTCCACCAAACTTAAAAATCCCTTTATTAAGTCACAGGCCATTTGCTGCACACATGCAAGAGCTTTGTGTTTGCTGCTTCCCTCCCTGCCTTGGCAGAGGGCGTGACACCTGATCTGGGTGCCCCAGCCTGGGAGCAATGGAAACATTGATGGATAAAATAAATAGGCCATGAAATACATATGTGAGCCTTTCTCTTGCCTGAGTGTGCTTATCACTTTGTCAGCCACGTTTGGGTCTGAATTGGTTTAAGATAAGCCCAGAGTTATTTGTCCATCATTCACAAAGCCCGAGGCAGCTGCAGACATGCCCAAAGCATCACCTCGTCTTGGATAAGCAGCAGTGCAGCACCCATGGAGTTAAGGAGCCCTGGGGTAGGGCAGCAGCCAGCAAGGCTAATTACTACTGAAAACTGGGGTGAAAGATCCTTCTGCTTGAATTTCAGTTCTCAGCCCCATCAACAGCTAAAATTTCTTGATACATGCACACTCTCCTCACCTCTACTTGACACGTGACACTGTCCATGCATACCTGGCTGCTGCAGTGACTGTGCTGAGGTTTGTCTCTGCTCCTTCACCGGGCTCTATTAGCTCTGGTTCTCCAGCACGGGCTCATGCACTTGTGATTACCCAGAATTTATGTGTTACCTGGCAGCAGCCAGTTTGCCTGACAGCACTCAGCTTAATTTCCAGTAACACAGAAATGGGCTCATTTCAAGTTATACTGTTACCTAACGAATGGAAATTAAGCCACAGGTTGGCTTTTCCCTTATTTGTGTTAAACAAAACACGCCAGCGTTCCTTTTCCTCCTTTGTCTGGAGGCTATAGCACCTCATCCCCTTTCACTGAAAGCCCTTGGTAGCCATTAATTGCTCCTCAATTTAGCTGCTAGCACAAGGGTTAGGTCATGCTCAGCCTACTTGCAGCCAAAGCATGGGATAGAGCCGTGCACCACCCGTTCAGCCGGAGCAGGTAACGCTGTGCAGGGCAGCCTCCCTCTCCTCTTATCCCAGAAAAGGCAGCAAGCAACAGGAATTCAAAGGCAGATCTCCTCACGGCTTTGCAAAGCCCTGGCCCAATTATGTTCTTTGTGCTCTCCACGTATTTTACAGGAGATGATTCCATAAGTTAAAATGCTTGGAGGGCCTATAAAATAAAGCAGTTATTGTTGCAGCAAGCCATGTTCTCCACCTCTCGGCATGCCAAGATCAGGGAAGCAATCCTAGTGCCAAAACACTGAAAATTTTGCTGTATATTGCTAAATACCACACTTAAAGATTTTGTCTGGTATGAAATAACATAAAATTTGGCAGCCTTACACCAGGCACCCTGGCTCACAGCAGAACAGACATAGCAGAGTATATGCACAGGCAGATTTTCCTCACAATGGCTACAGTGCTGCCAGTGCATTCCTGGAATGTAGAAATACATGGAAGCCACTGTCAGCAATGAAGGGAAGCATGCTGTGCCTAATGCACCAGAAAAGCTATTCAAGAACTCATCCTTACATAAAAATAACTCCAAAGAGGCTTTGTCAGCTCAGCTTTGCAGGTATCTGTTCGCTGTGCCTTGCACACCTGGCCTCACCCTGCACTCCTGGGTCCAAACCCAGTGGGGTTCTAAGTGAGGGATTTTAGTTCACCCCCTCGTTTGACTCTTTGGGCTCACAGGTTTCACAGCCAGTGCAGAACTGAAATAATTTTGATACAAGTAGTATGAGAGAACATTGTTTGCTCTCCAGAGAATCACACCTGAGATCTGGGTGGTGGGACATGCACTCCTTCACCCAGGTATAACGAGCTCTGCTGTGAACAGCAGGTTTAAGAACTCAAATATCTGAAAGTTCCTTTTTAACATTGGTTGGAAAAGTACAAAGTAGAAAAAAAACCCAAAAGAACCAAACCAACCCTGAATCTCCTTTGTTACAGGTGTTAAATACCTCGAATGCCATGATACAATCAAAGCAGCTGGCTGGCTATTCCCAGATTTCAGAAATGGTGTTGCAACAGTGGGTTTGAATTCAAGAAGGTGAGCCCATAATGCAAACAGCTATTTCAGTCTCAATAATGCTTTGCAATGATTCTCTCAATAATGATTTGCAGGAATATTCTCCTGATGGGACAGAGAGCCTGTAATCACATGCTGCATCAATGCTGGCCCTGTCTGGAAAAGCAGCTGCCATCATTCTGTTGGTGTTTCTGATGTAACCCAACAGCTCTTAAAAAACAGTTGTAGCTCCCAGAAATTCTTCATGTTACACCACAAAATTATACTGAGTTTCAAGAACAGAATATTAATTTCATATCTTCTAAGCCTTCAAAAAAAAGAAAATTCAATTTTTAGAAAAACAGCCTCTGGACAACACTGCAGGCTAGGTTGGGGAGGGTTTGGAGTAACTCAGTTTAGTGGAAGGTGTCCCAGGCCATAGTGGGGGTTGGAATGAGATGGTTTTTAAAGTCCATTCCAACCCAAATCATTCTGGGATCCTATGACTATTCCTGCTCCTTAAGGACCATCAAATGAACATGCCTCTCTTGCAGATTACAAACTGGTCACCAAAAAGGAAGTCAAGGAGTAAGGAAACATTATCCTTCCCTCTGAATTTTCTGTGTTCATTCAGTTATGCCACAATTTTCATGTCTGGTATTTCTCACGTTTTAATCCCTATAAAAATGATTATGGAATACTTATTTCAAGAAAGTGCTGTAATGCTGAAAGGGCAAAGGCTTTCTGTCTTGAGAACCCATTTACCTCACACTCTAGCAGAGTCCCATGTGTAAAAACTCTCCTAGAACAGACATCTCAAATCAATAACTATTTCATTAATATCACTTGTTCACCTCTCTCAGATATTTCATCCTGACAGTTCAGTTCTGTGCTAAGCCCCATAAAACTCCAGTGTAAAATGCTCCAAGCTCTTTCAGTGGCACAAAACCTGCAATGCACTCAGTGGCCTCTCCCAGTAAATGCCTCAAAGGAGAATCCCCAGACACAGTTTTCTTGGCAATGGGAGACATCAGGAGCCAGGCTTGAGCACAAATGTTGGTGGAGGTGCTTTGTTTGGGCTTAGGCACTAAAAGCCATCCTCAGTCTTCCAGGGATAAAAGGTCAGTCCTGAAAGAATTTCATCCTTCAGCATTCCGTCAATGAACCAGGGAACACAAACCCTTTCTGTTCTGCCCACGTTCTATGCAAAACCACTCCAGGAAGGTTTGCCAGCTCCACAGCATCATCCAGCCTCAACTGAGCTCTGCAGGAACAGCCTGTGGGCTCAGCCACCTCTGGGATCCACGGAAGATGCTAGTCTTACTACCCACAAACCTCATATTTGACAGTGAAATCACAGACAGAGTTTTCTGATAGCAAAACAATAGGAGCAAGATGTGTTTCAGATGCTGCATTTATTCATTCTCCTGCAGCTGGAACCAAGAGTCACACAAACTGTGTAGTCATGAAGATTCCAGCCTTCAGGAATTCTCGTGGAGCACCACCCAACTTCCAGCAAAGACTTGCTCCTCCTAAATCACTGCTTATTCCTCTGCCTCTTTTTCTAAGTTTTTTTCACTGAAATGCATCAACATTTAGAGATCACACCACCAACAACCTCCCACCAACATGAACTGTCCCAAATCAAGGATAGTCCTGGACAAGCAATTTCCAAATCCTCATAGCCAAAAATACTCCTGAGTCAGT
Source organism: Sylvia atricapilla (assembly GCF_009819655.1). Classification (NCBI taxonomy): domain Eukaryota; kingdom Metazoa; phylum Chordata; class Aves; order Passeriformes; family Sylviidae; genus Sylvia; species Sylvia atricapilla. Next base: position 3,567,487 of record NC_089147.1, on the reverse strand, counting down.
ATTTGAGCAGTTACCTAGACTCCATTATCCAGAAAATGCCAGGTTTCCAACAGAGTAGATTTTAAATAATAAGCCTTTGGTTACTGTTGCCTTAAAATAAAGCTCCTAAAACATGTTTTACCAGCATTTTTCTGCTCTCCAGTGACACCTGGAAGTGCTTGGGACTGAAGGAATATGCAAACTACAGATCAGCTGCAGAAATCCTTATTTTCAGGCAATTTTAAGAAGCTCATTTTTTAGCTTTACAAGTTTTATAAAAATACTACCCAGAGAACAAAAACTAACAATAATCAGTTCTGTGGGGAGGAGAAAACAATCCTTGCCCTGAGCCTTACACATCTTGTGAAGTGGGAATCTATGGTTAAATTCCAAGTAATTGATTAAAAGAAAATCCATGACAGGCCTGATTTTATTTTCATTCCATGATTAAATACACATCATGCCTTCATTAGCAAAAAATTACAGATGGGAATAAAACAGATGCCCAAAACACATCCTGCCAGAGTCCTTGAAAATTAAAATTTCTTTGTATTAACTCTACCTGATGCCAAAAATGTCACAGGCTTTTTACTGAGGCTGTTATCAGCAGTGTTCTTTGAATCCTTTGTACTGCTGTGCTTAAAAATCCTCTCTTTGGATTCCCAGTTACATTTCTTAGCCTTCCAGCTGGCTGCTGGGCAGGGGCAGAACACAGGACTACAACAGTTACCCAAATGGAAACAAGCCCATGGTTTTGACCCTCAGTTTAGAACCCAAGTCTGACCAAATATGCAAAGAATTATTCTGAGACTGATTTTTTTCAGCACTGCTGATAAAACCATTCTCCCAATTGAATATATTCCATTTTGCAAAAAGATGCAGCAGTAGGATTCCTACCTTGAAAACCTCCACAGATGGATCACAGAGGGAGGACTCAACCCCTCTGCAAATAATGCCTTGATTCCTATTCTGGGAAAGGACTGGAAGTATTTATTGACCCTTAGAGATCTCCTGAGGCCTGGGAACGAGGAGAAGTGTGGAAAGTAGGAGAAGCAATTCCCTGATAAGCAAACATGACCTTGCCTGTGAAACAAAACCTGATTGCCTAAGAGGGCCTCCTTGATGTTTGAAAGAACAAGTTTATTGTCACCTGCAAATGTGTTTGTCGAGGCATGAAGAAATCTCATTTTCCTGCCTTTCAAGCAACAGCAATATTCTGAGATTACAAAACAAGAAATGGAGGCAACGAAATTGAGCAAAAGGATTGCACGCTGAAGTTTTTAAAATACGTGTATTTAAAAAAAAAAAAGGAACAAGGAATGGATGGTTCTGCTTTGAATTCTTTTGGATTTATGCAGTTAAAATCCATCCTGAGAAATTCACTGGAAAACTTCTTGTCATTGTGGCTCTAAAGACATTCCTATACAGCAGGTTAATAATGAAGGAGGCACATGTCACACACCAGAGGCTGCAACATCACACCTTTATGTATTCATGAGATCAGAGAAAGGAACTGACCAGGCATGAACACAGTCAGGAAAGGGAGACTTCAAACCACTCCCTCTGTGGGAAAAGGGCTGAGCTACTTCAGAGGAGACACCATTATGCTAAGTCTGAGAACCTCAGAAAATCTGAATTTAAAGTACCAACTGGTCCTTTTTTTTTTTGAAAGTGCTGTGGATTTTGTATTCATTTCCCTCAACACCTACCCTCGTGTTCATTAAAGATCCAGTACTTACATTGCAAAAGCTTGTTCCCTATTCCACTGCCCAACAGAGAAATGAGATTTTTGCTTTGTAGGTCACTATAGGTCTATATCCTCTATAGGTCACTGCTTACCAGCACAGAAATTAAATATCAGAAAATCTTTATGTTTCAAACACAAATATCATTCAGTTATATTGGTCTCTGCATTTAGCACATCTGATTTCCCTCTCTCTTCCAAACTTGCAGCTCCTCTAAAACAAGTGAGGTTGTAGCAAGGACACAATTTATGGGCAAATTATGCAAAGCTGAAATGTTTCTAGGGCAATGTTTTATAGTCCCTCAGAGCTCCATACATAGTATTTTACTGTGCACTCTAAAAGCATTTATTTACACACGTGTCTGAGGTTTTCTGTCAGGTTTAAAGTTCAGACTTTTCTCATCTAATCTAATTTGTCCAAGATGGATGGCCTCACTTTTTTCCTTTGGAAAACCAATGCTGTTACACTGTTTCCAATTCTTCCTCCAAAGCAAAACTTGGGTGTTGGCAGCTCCTCCAGAATTTCAAATCCTGCCAGACAGAAATTGAAATGCTTTTATTAGAAGGAAGTCGTTTTATTCGCCTCTTGGATAACCCTTTGCAGGCCATTCTTTATTCGTCTGGAAAACTTGCAGTTAATCTGTGAGTTTATGGGACTGTATTGTTACACTGCATCACTGCTTTATACAGCTGAAACTCTTCCACGGATAATAAAAATCCTAGCTGGCTGACTTGCACAAATTAATGGCAGAAAAGATGAGAACTTTGCCAGTAATTTCGGTTCCCCAGAAGGGATGGTTGTTTCAGATCCACACTGAGTTTCAAGCCTCAGGCACGAGATTCAGGAGCTGACTGGCATGTAAAAAATACTCCTAGATGGATCAAAAGGGCAGCTGGGGAAGTGATAGGAAATGTCACAAACTTGCCAGTTCCCCTAAACATGGGTAACAATGTTACCCCAATTTCGGAGCAATCAAAGGGTGAACTGGGTCTAATAATCAAGCACCCAAACAGTATCAGCGGGCCACACACACTTTCCCAGGATAATCAGATCGAAATTCCCAACCTCCAAAATGCCGGGAAACCTGTCCTCCCTTGGCCCTGGCAAACACAGGAGCTGTAAGTCCCGAGGAAAACAGAGGGAAGACAGGCTGGAGCATTTACTAATCGCTTTACCTCCTCTAATCCTGATCTGGGAAAGTCAATATGCTAACGCACACATTAAAATTCCCTCATCCCTTCCTTCAGCAGCCCCACGCTGGCAGAGGGATCTGTTCAGCTGCTTACCTTCTCTGAACTCGTTCAGCAGCTCCTCCTTGGTCCAGTTGCAAGAGGTGATGAGGAAGAAGCCCTCTGGTCTCAGCACCCTGCGCAGGGATCCCACGTACAGCTTCCTCTTCCCCGCCGCGTCGCTGGGGTCGAGGCTTATGGCATCAAAAGTCCCCTTGTCAATGCAAATGTCAAAGCCTGACAGCTCAGCTGAGGGGGCCAGGAAGTCTTCTACCTAAACCAGAAGTCTGCAGCTGTGAGAGCAATCTTCTACTCGGCAGCTGCTGAATCTTTAATGCAAAGCAAGGCTTGAGGATTCCAAGCTTCAATCCTGACAATGGGTGTGCTCAGGGAAGGGTAACTCACAGTGCCACGGCAGCTTCTTTCTTCTCTACACATTGTGTGATGGTCGATTTGCTGTAATCTAAAGCTCAAACTAGCACACTTGAAGCTCATTCTTTAAATCATTATTTGTACTTTGATCCCTGCCATGTGCCAGGCGCTGCACAAATGCAGAAGAACAGACAGAGCCTGCCACAAAGAGATTTTACAGCTGACACACAGGAGCAGAGACATCACACAGGTACAGAGCAGGAGGGTAGAACAGCACAGCAGAGAGCTCAGAATGACAGGCAGCCACAGAATCCCAGCATGGCTGAGGCTGGAAGGGGCCTTTGGGGGTCACCTGCTCCTACCCCTGCTCCAGCAAGGCCTCTCAACCTTTCTGCTGTTCAGCTACTGGTAGGGATCCTGTCACTTAAGGATTTCTTCCTCCAGCTCAAGTCTGAAATTCAGAATGTAGCAGCTAAAATACAGAACTTGCCACTTGGTAAGCCACTACTCTGCTGCCTGTTCCAAGCAGGGAAATCTCATTAGAATTACTGACTGTTACAAACAAAAAACATAAAGACCAAAAAAATCCTCCCGTAAATAGATTTATTTGGGTAGAGCTCTCTCACAATGAATCTCAAAAGACATCATTCATTTAGTATACTGAGTAGATCTGAATATCAATTACCTCATTTAATCTTGGGCTCAATTGCTTTCTATTTCCTCAATTACCTTTCTCTCAAGACTTACCTTTAATTTAATGTTAGACATCCCTTCTTTCTCTCTTATTTTTTCTGAAAGCTGTATTGCAGAAGGTGAATAATCAATCCCTGTGAGATTCATGTAGCCAGACTTTGCCTAGACAGAAGCAGAGAATCATAATCAGTGTGACAGCAATTGTTTTTATCCAGCCAGGACATTCCCTACCCATAATCTATCTCATCTCCCCTCCTCTTAATAACAGGTAAAAAACACAACTCACCTTCTACTCATTCTTATAACTGTTACCATTCCAAGAGCTCAATAGCTGAATGAGCTGAAATAACTTTATTCTGCCCAAAAAACCTCCCCACAAGAACTGGTGACTGAAAGCTGGTTTATGTCAAGTGGAAAACTGAGCACAAAGGTGAAAAGTAACACCCTGGAGGGGAACAGGCTCTCTTATCTGCGCCAAAAGTAACTTAGAAACCAGGAATTTTCAGTGATGACACATGACAGATGCTTCAAAACAAGGGAAAAAACCTCTTTGACATGTAACATTGGAGATTGAGCAATTATTTAGTTTATAACCCAAATTTGAAGAGCCAAAAGACGTAATACAATTCACTAGGACAGAAATCCACTGCAAAATCATATATTTTTCTAATTATTCATGCTAATGTCTATTTGAATACAAGTATTTGCATGCTGCCAGGTGTCTGTATCAGCAAATTTCAGGCAGGTTGTGCACCACATATGACAGCACACCGAGACTTTGTTAGTCTAAGTTTGTTGGAGATAAGGATAACTCAGGTGAGATCCCAGCAGCCCTTTGGCAAAGCAGGTGGGCTGCTGGCCTCAGCTGGAGCTGGGCACGTGGAAGGGGAGCAGGGACACATGTCTTTGCTCTGAGGCAGAAGGTGAAGGGATCAGATTGGGGTAGAAGGTATAAGCTCAGGGTATCCCATGTGTCAGTGGCTCTGGCAAGATCCAAACCTGATGGAAGAGCTCTGATCCTCTGGCCAGCTGCAGGCTGTCACAGCAGAGACAGGGAGGAGGCTGGGCTTTGGAAAAAACACATGGAGTGGTGTTAAGCATCCAGCTGCCTCTCTGCTTGCTCCAGAGGCTGACACCTCAACTGCCAGGAAAACGATGAGGAGTTTCCACAACTGTGCTTCCTCCTTGCGGCAGCCCCTCAGGCCTGAGCTTGGTGCTAACCAGCTGTTCTGAACCGAGGGCTAATCGCAGCTGAACACAAAGACACCGTTGTTTGCATGGGATGGAGAACATTTATTGCTCAGGCTCCTGCCCACGTTCCTCCCTGGAGCAAAGCAGGCTTCCTCAGATGCCTGTGCTGAAGGTTTGGGGGTGGAGGAGTAGTTCCCACAACAGCTCCTCTGTTTGCAAAGGAAAGGCTTGAGTCACTCCAGGGAGTTCCCATTCACTCCTCTAGTCTCAGGGGCAGAGAAGGAAGGTTTAGAGATAAACAACATCAAATGCTGCAGAACCTGTAGGGCCTGACTGTGACAGGAAGGGATCCTTCCCTCGTGCCAAAGGTGACCACGCTGCACCCTGCAGCTGGCCTGCTGCCCTGGAGGTGATTTAACAGCACCCTGCTGCTGCTGCTTGAAGCAGTTTGAAGAGCAGGAGGAGTTTGGAGCATTATCAGCCCTGCCCTGTGTTTAGGGCTGACACCTCCACTCAGGTGAACACTCTCCACCTCAGAGAAGTTTAATACTGGTGGTTCTCACATTACTTATAAAAATAAGAGGAAGCCAGAGCTTTCTGTGGCAGCAAGGTTCCTTCAGAAGAGCTGGAATTTTTGGAAGGTTTATAAAAAGAATTATGCCACAAATCCAAGCTACCACCAGATCCCTGAAGTTCAGAGGGGTAGGACCACAGTCTACTAAAAATATAAAAACAGCAAGGGATGCCACTTATGTGATACTTATGTACCCTCAAGTAGCTCCCTTGCAGAGAGCTGCTAATAATGCCCCCTATAACTGAGATTTTTCCAGTATTGCCATTTCTATCCCATGATGGAGTCCAACTCCAGTGGCAGAACAGTCCTATGGCAAAAAGGAAAAAAAGCTGCCAAAAGAATTCCAACTCTATTTCCAAGCCTTGCAGCTAGCACACAAAAAATTCCTTTTATATCGACTAAGCAAGTGAGATCCTGAATTATTTAGCAAAAATAAACAAGGTAATTTTTGAAGCCACTTTTCAAGAGGGAACTGGACTGAAAATTTCCTGTGAAAGAAACCACAGTACTGTGAGGTGCTTAATGTAAGGGAGGAGGGTTCTCTCACAGGAGTTAATAGTTTTTAAAAGCTATCAAGCTGTCATCTTCCCATTATAGTATGAAAAATCAGTTTCCCATTTGCAAGTGGAGTCAGTATAAAACTCAAGTCTTACAAATAAGATTTTTCTGTTGGGTACTTCAACTATGATAAAGCTATCACTGCACTCAACAATCACCATTATCAGGCTAATTTCTCTTCATGAGATGAGCAATTTCTGCTTTTGGTGACATAAATTCTCCTGTGCTGAGCTGTAGCAGCCAGTCTCCATAAAGGCTTTAAAGTCTCCTAAAATCAAAGCCCATGTTAAAAAAAAAATTCCACTTTGAACCTGACTTTGGCTTTCAGTCTTCCCAATTCCTACAGGAACTAATGGAACCAATGGGGAATGCAAAACAACAGAAGCTGTGACAATATGACAGCTCCTTTTTTTACCAACTCCCCTCCAGTATTACACAAAAACAAAAACTCAAAAAGAGAAAAAAAATATATACTGGCTCTCCTGAACATCTTGTGCACAACAAAAACATCATAACACTTCAGAACATACCTGATCAGATTTCCCACCCTGACAGAAATGGACACTTCCTTAAAAGAAGTGTTAACAACTTTTGAAGTCATTGACATAAAAGCCCTTGGGTTTACCTATTTTTTTTTTACATCAATAATGAGTGTTATTATCAGAACTGAGTGCAGAGAAAGGGTCTGGTTTTGTACATGAGGGTACTTTGTAAATTAGCCAACCTAATTTCCTTATCTGGGGGAGTTTACACAACAATGGGAAGAAATGCAGTTTTAAATGTAGGGAAACAGGAGGGTAAAGGTAAAACAAGGGATGCTCAGGCTGATTGATTTAGATAAATACTTCAAATTTTGAAGCCTGAAGCACTGACACTTTTTGCATTTCACACAGGCTACAGCTCCCCATGACTACCACTGCCACTTGTGAGAACTGTATTTAAACTGCTCTGGTTCTGTATAAAAAATACACAAACTTTGCAAAAATACCAACCAATTCCACCAGTAAAACTCCATTCCCAGTCCCAATGTCAAGCACAGAGCTGTCCAGGGGGACCTTGTGCTTTTCCAGCCACCTGATTATGCGCACCATGCTTTCTTCTCCAAACCTGGAAAAAAAACAGGTAAGGTAATTAAAGCAGAAAATAAAAGTGCAAAAGGTACAGCAAGTTTATTTCATCACTCACTCTCTCCAGCTTTTGCAAAACCCTTTTTACTGTTACTAAAGTAAAAGCTGCCATAGCTTATATTCCGTGTTTGCTTTGTTCAGGTGAAAATTAATCCTGCAGCCTTAAAATTCACTGGAAGGCCAACTCTGGCAGGTGAAAACATCCATATATTCAAAAAGGAAGCAGCGAGGGCAACTTGTGTGGCTAAACCTGAGCTCAGGGATAAAAAGCACGTATGTCAGTAACACAGACCTCAATTACCAGCTCAATTTCTGTGTAATGACACTTGTCCAAGTGCAGCTGAGCAATCCTCACCGTGAAATTGGGCAAGAGAAGAACTGCTGGTTTCAATGGTAAAACTCCCCATCATTTTGTCAGCAACTTGAATTGCTGGCTGTGGTTTTGCAATGTCTTTTACAGTAAAGAAACAAGAGAAACACTCTGCAGGAGTTATTTTATTTACCAGATTTCCCCGGTATCTCCAATGTCTTGAAAAGTTTGCAGTTCTCTTTCGTACGCAGCATCCCAGCTGGAGTCGAGGGAGAAGAAAGGAGAGGGCATCATAATCAATACTGGGAAGTATTTAAATTAAAGAGGGGATGGGAAGAAAAAATTGAAAGATAGATTTAGGCTAGATATTTGGAAGAAATTGGCTGTGATGGTGGTGAGGCACTGGTCCTCAGCATAAGAACACAAACATGTGGGAGAGAGTCCAGGAAAGGCCTGGAGATGTTCCAAAGGCTGGAGCCAGGCTGGGAGAGCAGGGGGTGGATTCATCTGGAGAGGACAAGGTCCCAGGGAGACCTCAGAGCCCTTTCCAGTGCCTTAAAGGGGCTCCAAGAGAGGGACTGGGCTAAGAGATGGAGGGAATGGCTTTAAGCTGAAAGAGGGGAGGTTTAGGTGGGATTTTGGGCAGGAATTGTTCCCTGGGAGGGTGGGAACACAGGGAACTCAGGGAACAAAAAGCTGTGGCTGCCCCTGGATCCCTGGCAGTGCCCAAGGCCAGGCTGGAGCAGCCTGGGACAGTGGGAGGTGTCCCTGCCATGGCAGGGGTGGCACTGGATGGAATTTAAGGTCCCTTCCAACCCAAACCATTCCATGATTCTGTGAAAAGATAGGAAGGACCTACCCTCTGCATAGCAGCGCCACTTTACAGACTCACATAATCCCTAAACAAACAAACTACTACATAAACCAGAGGCCGGTTCGTGTCGAGAGAGGACCTTAAAGACCTTTTCTTTCCACTCCCCGCGCCGTGGGCAGGGCCGCCTTCCACAGCGCGGGTGGCTCCGAGCCCCGTCCCGCCGGTGCCGCCGTGGGGCACACCCGGTCCCGCCGTGAGGCACACCCGGTGCCCGCCGTGGGGAACACTCGGTGCCCGCCGTGAGGCACACTCGGTGCCCGCCGTGAGGCACACTCAGTGCCGCCGTGGGGCACACCCGGTGCCGCCGTGGGGCACACCCGGTGCCGCCGTGGGGCACACTCAGTGCCCGCCGTGAGGCACACCCGGTACCCGCCGTGGGGCACACTCGGTGCCCGCCGTGGGGCACACTCGGTGCCCGCCGTGAGGCACACTCGGTGCCGCCGTGAGGCACACTCGGTGCCTGCCGTGAGGCACACTCGGTGCCTGCCGTGGGGAACACTCGGTGCCCGCCGTGAGGCACACTCGGTGCCCGGTGCCCGCCGTGAGGCACACCCGGTGCCCGCCGTGAGGCACACCCGGGCCCGCCGTGGGGCACACTCGGTGCCTGCCGTGGGGCACACTCGGTCCCGCCGTGAGGCACACCCGGTGCCCGCCGTGGGGCACACTCGGTGCCCGCCGTGGGGCACACCCGGTGCCCGCCGTGGGGCACACTCGGTGCCTGCCGTGGGGCACACTCGGTGCCTGCCGTGGGGCACACTCGGTGCCCGCCGTGGGGCACACCCGGTGCCCGCCGTGAGGCACACCCGGTGCCCGCCGTGAGGCACACTCGGTGCCGCCGTGGGGCACACTCAGTGCCGCCGTGAGGGACACTCGGTGCCGCCGTGGGGCACACTCGGTGCCCGCCGTGGGGCACACCCGGTGCCGCCGTGAGGCACACTCGGTGCCGCCGTGGGGAACACTCAGTGACCGCCGTGGGGCACACCCGGTGCCCGCCGTGGGGCACACCCGGTGCCCGCCGTGGGGCACACCCGGTCCCGCCGTGAGGCACACCCGGTGCCCGCCGTGAGGCACACTCGGTGCCGCTGTGGGGCACACCCGGTGCCCGCCCCGTGCCCCGGCACTCACTGCTCCCTGGTGCCCAGCACCGAGGGGCTGAAGGGCCCGTCCCCGGCCAGCGCCATGCCCGGCCCGCCCCGGAACCAGCGAGCGCTGAGGGCGGAGCGGCCGCGGCCTCTCCCGGGCGGGAGGACCCGCGCTCGGTGATCCGGCCGTGAGGGGGGCACGGTCCACTCCCAAACCTTTATCCTTTTTTTATCCTTTTTTATCCTTTTCTAATCCCCGCGGCCACATAAAATCCGGTCCCGGGAGTGATTCCAAGGCCGGGTTGGATGGGGCGTGGAGCGAGCCGGTCTGTGCAAGGTGTGGCTGCCCATGGCAGGGATTGTAAGTCAGTAAGTCAATGGTCCTTAAGGTCCCTTCCAATTCAAACCGTTCCGTGATTCCATGACAATCAGCGAAATATCTAAACGAACTATTTATTCTTTTCAATATTTGTTCGTTGCAAATGTCACGGACGTTGTTGCTGTTACAAGGTTTATTGCAAGGTGTTTTAATAAGAAAATGAGAGTGATAAACTGCGCTGCCGCACAGTTGCCTCCTGTATAATTCCGTGTGTGTGAAACACGGCATTTCTTCCCAATATCCCATCTAATCCTGGCCTCTGGCAGTGGGAGCCATTCCCTGTGTCCTGTCCCTCCAGCCCTTGTCCCCAGTCCCTCTCCAGCTCTCCTGGGGCCCCTTTAGACTCTGCCAGGAGCTCTGGGCTCTCCCTGGAGCTTCTCCTCTCCAGGTGAGCACCTTCAGCTCTCCCAGCCTGGCTCCAGAGGGGCTCCATCTCCTTCATCACCTTTGTTGCCTCCTCTGGACAAGCTCCAGCACATCAATGTTCTTCATCACGAGAGACATTGAGGGGCTGAGCACGTCCAGGGAAGGGAACGGAGCTGGGGAAGGATCTGGAGCCCCAGGAGGAGCTGACGGAGCTGGGAAGGGGCTGGAGAATTCCTGAGGGAGCTGGGAAGGGGCTGAGCCTGGAGCAAAGGAGCTCAGGGGGGACCTGGTGGCTCTGCACAAGTCCCTGCCAGGAGGGGACAGGTCGGGCTGTGCTCCAGGGCACGGGGACAGGAGGAGAGGGAACGGCCTCAGGCTGGGCCAGGGCAGCCTCAGGGTGGGTGTCAGAAGGAATGTCTTCATAGAAGAGGTTGTCAAAGGTTGGAAAGGGCTGCGCAGGGAGGTGGTGGAGTCGCCACGCCTGGAGCTGTCCAAGGAACACCTGGACGTGTCACTCAGCGCTCTGGGCTCGGTGACAAGGTGCCGATCGGTCACAAGTTGGGCTCGATGGGCACGGCGGTCTGTTCCAAACTCCATGGCCCAACTGCTCGCACAGATTCCCACCCCCGCCGTGCGGGTACCCGGCTGCTCCCCGGGACTACACTCCCCATGATGCCCCGCGGCGCCACCGGAAGCGGGCGTGCGTCCGGCGCGCGTGTGCCGTGGCGGCGGCGGCGGCGGTGTGTCCGTCATGGCGGCGTCCATCTCCGGCTACACCTTCAGCTCCGTGTGCTACTGCAGCGCCAACAGCAGCGCCGACCACGTACGTGCTCCCCGCCGCCGCCCCGGGCTCGTGGGGCTCCCTCACGCTGTACCACGGCCGGCGGCTGCGCTGCGGAGCTTCTAGGCCGCGCCGCCGCCGGTGGGGCCCGGCCGCGGGTCACAGCGGGCGGGGGCGGCCCCAGACGGACACAGCGGGGCGGGATGTGGGGTGTCCGGGCGGGATGTGGGGTGTCCGGGCGGCTCCCCGCGGGATGTGGGGTGTCCGGCATGTGAGGTGCCCCGGATGCTCCGCGCGGTATCCCGGGTGTGGGGTGCCCGGTTTGCTCCTTCCCGGGTAGGATGTGGGGTGTGTCGGCTCCTGCCTGGGATGTGGGGTGCCCGGGGTGTTTCTCCCGGAATGTGGGGTCCCCAGGATGCTCCCCCCGGGATGTGAGGTTCCTGGGCGGGGTGTGGGGTCCGCGGGATGCTGCCCCCGGGATGCGGGGTACCAGGGCTGCTCCCCGTGGGATGCTCGGGCTGTTCCCCGGGATGCGGGGTGCCCGGGCGGGATGTGAGGTCTATGGGATGCTGCCCCCGGGATGCGGGGTGCCCGAGGTGCTCCCCGCGGGGTGGGGCTCTCGCAGGACTCGGGTTGTGGCAGGAAAACGCTCCTGTAAAAGCTCCATGAGCGGCTTTCCAGCAGTTGCGACTGACCACGGGCGCAGTGCAGAGCCGGGGTGTTCCCGAATCCCTCGGTTTTGTTGGCACATTTTTAGCCTGAGCTTGCTCTTTTTCTCTGCACCTTGTGCCAAAAGCTCTTGATTCCAACTCAGTCTCCTTCTTCATCTTGGGTAGGGATGGAGAATAAATTAATTTACCTTGAAATTGCCTTGCTTTTAAATTGCCTTCTGGGTTTTGCAATCCCTGATGTTGTTCAGGGTCCAGCCACACACACTAAAACCTGTGTGAGTCCCTGCGGGTTTAAACTCCTCTTCCCTTGGCTTTGCTGGAGCAGAGCAGCATCATGCTCAGGCCTCCTTCTTTCCCCCATAGCTGGGGCTGGGGCAGAGCTCTTCCTTTTGTGATGAGTTTCCCATGTGTAAGTTGTGTGTAGAATGTTCCTTTTGGGCAGCCCATCCCTGTAGCTTTGTAAAAGGATGCTGGCAAAGTAGAAAACCAGCTTTGGTGAAACCTCAGGGCAGTTTATATCCACTGCAGCTCAGATGTGTCTTTCAAACTTCGTCTTTGTTTCAGTTTGAAGCTAAGAAAGTTACAGTAAATAACTGCATATAGTGTATTTATTTCTATTTTTAATTTTTTTTTTCTTTTTAAATTGCAGGAAGGATTTCTGCTGGGAGAGGTGAGACAAGAAGAGACTTTTAGCATTAGTGATTCACAGATCAGCAACACCGAATTTCTACAAGTGATAGGTAAGTGATGTAAATTTGAGTCCTTCTGCTCAGGCTTCACCTTTTCAGGATGTTTAATTAAGAATTGCTTCTCCTATGAGACCATCACAGGGTGTATCAGACTTTCAGGATCACATTTGCTACAATGTCTCTGTGTTTGTGCTTGAGATGTGAGGAAAGGAAACAAATCTTTACAAGTTACTGGGCCTTTATCCACCTCGTTTTATAGAGGAAAGATTATACATTGGAGATATTTGCCTGCATTCCATGGTGGAAAAAATTACTGAGGGGAATTTCCTGCTTGATACCATTGCCTAAATACAGCATGTGCTCAAAATAAAATTAATTCATTACTTAATTCATTGATACCGAAAGGGGCAGATTATCAGGTTTGGATGAGTGGCTGGGAGTTGGTGACACCATGAACTGTCACAGCAGGATTGAACAAGGAATATTTGTCAGACAATTTGTTGATAAGCACAAGTTCTGTATTGCTGATGTGTTGTAAAAACCAAACAAAGATCAAAGATCTTGCTGTTAAGTGTTGGTTGAAGGAGATTGTTTTAGACATGAGCGAGAAGATGATGCATGTTTGTTTTATAGAAAATAGGAAAGCCCTGAAAGAAACTGCCTTTTTGTTTCTGGATATATGACCAGCTGTTAAAATGTATTTAAACCTCCTTAATGACCTGGCTTTGTGAATGTGATCCCAGATAACAGAGCAGGGTGTGCATAAAGCTCAGTGCAAACACAAACAGCTCTGGACTGACTCTCAGATGTTATTCTGACACAAAATAGGTGATTTATGAACATATGCAGAGGTACCACGTTACATCCCAGGAGATTTCCCACCTTGCAGTGGTGATGGTTTTGTGCTCTGGACTCCAGAAGGTGGAGGAGTTTTCCTCTTCTGGTTATTCCAAAGAGAACACGGGGGGTAAAGTGACTAAATTTAGGAGCTAAATTACAGAAGATAAAGGTGTAGCATTTTTTGTGCTTGCATATAATCACTGTCAGAGTGTCGCTGATGGCTCTGTGTGTTCAGACAAAACTGACAGAGCCGGTCATTTTTAGGTTTTTAAATTAGCCCTTGCTCTTCAGTGGTCACTGATCTTAGTTATTGTTGGCAGTGATGCCACCACCTGCAGCCTTGGCCTGGTTTCCTAAACCAAGTGTTTGTGGTGTTAAAAATTGCTCCCTTTTTAAATCACCCCTCTGTCACATTATTGGTCACAGTGATTTCATGACAACGAAAATTACTAATTCCTGAAGAACTTCTGGGTATTTTTTTTTAATTTGACGTTTTTACTTCAATATTCATTAATCAAAATTAACTCTTGAACTCCCAGTTCAGCTCACAAGATTGACAGTTTTGTGGCAGTGTTGTCACAGATGACTTTTATCTTTCTTTTGTGTTTCCTTAGTGGTGTTTAAATATATAAGTGTGTGTACATAGTATGTGTACTAGATACATAAATATATATAAATAAGTCATTGTGTAAACCTTACATTTAAAATGTTGGCTGCTTCGTGGGGTCTGAGCAGGAGGTTTCTTGGTTCCTGTTTCTCAAAACTCAAGGTCTGTGTAGCAACATCATTACCCAAGAATGAAGAATGTTGTTGCAGTCAATGTATTTGCTGGAAGGGATTGGTCTAAGCTGGAATCATTGTACTCACAGGCTTTGTTAGCAGATTGTTTCCACAGATGCCTGCATGATGGTGTGAAAATATTAGAGTTGGTACAATTTTATATCAAATAAGGAGAGTCAGTAGCTCTAACAGCAGCATCCCGAGGAGTCTTTGCCAGTGAGGATGTGCAGTTTGTCGGGCAGGGTGCCTGGAGCGGGTGCTCAGGGCCTTGTTTTGATAGACACCAAATGTGCTGAGATGTGGATGTGAGCTGGCTGCTGTTCTGGGAGCTGTGCTCATCCTCTGGTGCCTCTGCTGAGGCAGCCCCAGCAGCAGCAGGGGCTGAATCACTGCAGGGAGCAGAGCCTGAACAGAGTTCCTGCTCAGCTCCGGGGGGTTCTGCTGGAGGAGCTGGGAATGTTTGTGCTGTGTCCTCACAGGATCCCTCACAGGATGGTTTGGGTTGGAAGGGACATGAAATCCCATCCTGTCCCACCTCCTGCCGTGGGCAGGGACACCTTCCATTAGACCAGGTTGCTCCAAGGCCCTGAAAAAAATCATGCTTGGTGTTGGAAAAACAATGTAAGATAGGTTTTTTACTCTTTTCTCACTCTCCTCTGAGATTGCTGACATGTTACAACCTTTGCTGATTAAATAAGCATCTCAGCATTTATCACAACCTTTCCAATGAAAAAACACTGCCCTGACTTTTTAATATTTCATATAACAGAATTATAAAGTGCAGCTAAATGTTTTGAAATTGCTTTTAACCCCTTTTCTCATTAGAGATTCTGTTTGCCTTGCCTCTTTAAACACTACAATGTATACTATTTCAGAGATTCTCTTCCCCATCCCTTTTTTATTCCTTGCTGCTGTAATAATGTGTATGAATGCAAGTAAGTTGTTGTGGAAAGGTGTAGAAAAAAGAAAAAAAAAATCAGAAATGCCTTTGTGAGGAGTTTGTAACTATTAAATATTATCAAAAGTGTGTATTTGAGGCTCAGATAAATCTCTGTGTATCTGAGCAAGTGTATGCCTTGCTTATTAAAATATTTTTCTGTGTAAAAAGGCAAATGATGAAGTGAAGGCAGTTTTCTGGGTATGGTGCTGTGTCATTGTGTTGAGACATTAAGGGCACTGTGTGGTCTGACACAAATATTTCAGTAGCTCTGACGTGGAAAGTTCATGCAAGATATGCCACTGTAATTTCTCTTTGCCAGGAGCAGTTGGACATATGTCACTTTTTTATTTTTGTTTGTTTGTGTTGCAGAAATCCATAACCATGAGCCTTGTTCAAAACTCTTTAGGTAAGCTTCTTTTGTTGTCTTTGCTGTGGTGGCTGCAGAATATAAAAATAGGGAGCTCCCTGCAATACATTAGCATTTCAAATGTCCCTGTCAGTGTTTGCTCATCTGATGGTTTTACAGAAGCACACAGAAATGGCACCAACCATGACCATCAGAGTTAAAGTTTACATTTGTAGTGCAGCTTGGAAGGGGTTTGTTTCTCTGTCTCTTTGGATTTCCATCTTGTGCAGCTGGTGGAGGTAGGGCAGCAGTCAGGTCAGCTCATATCACTCTGATGATGAGGATGAATGTCAGAATCAATTTAAATTATTGCAGTCTTAGGCTGGCTCTGGCTGGGCCTGCTGGGTCCCTGTGTGCCCTAACCCTGGTAACTTGCTGGGTTAACAAGTTGGTTTGTGCTTAGTGGTACCAACTTGCACCAACTAATTAATGTAAAAAATTCAGCTTTCTCATTATTTTTGCCTTCTGATCTACTGAACTCCAGAATTTAAATTAAATATGGGCCTAATATATTCTATTTAACAGCTTCCATCTATTTACATGTAGATTATCTCTATAGTCTTCGCTTGTTACACAGTGAAGCTAAAGCACTGTCCAGAACTCCTTTTGAGAAGGAATTCCCAATTAATCTCCTCTTGTCTTGAGAGATTTCCAGCCAATTAAGAAGACACAGTACCTTAGACATTATGATTGACACTGGTTGCATTCAAGAGAAAAGCTGCAGTCAGTCACTTGCTGGCTGATAATTACAGAGAGGGTACTCTTAACCCAGAGATTTAAATGCCGCAGACTCCAGCTTGGAGATAATATCCCAGTGTCTGCTCAGCTCCTCCTGGATCCCAGGGATGCTTTGTGCAGCACATATCCACACGGGTCACGTTCCCTGCTTCCCCCAGGCAAGTAGCTGGTTGTTAGTGCCAGAGCTGCTGGAGGAAGGGGAGCAGGCAGCTCTCACTGCAGGCTGCTGCTCAGGAGAGCTGATGAATTCATTTACTGCACAGCACCAGAAACTCTCACAGCTTGGACACTTTTGATCAGGAGCAGAACATGCTGTTGGTTATTCCTGTAAAGGGTTGGATATCCACTGCTTACCAGGGTTATAAATAAATACTGCAAACATGAATTGAAAAAATGGTGCAGATGGAACGTAGTGTCTCAAATTGCTCATCAGTTGTAGTCTTGAGTTTTCCCAACAACTTTCGCCTTGAAGCAAATGGTATTTCCAGTCTTATTTACCAGCAAAGCACTGAGATCAGGATTTGGTGTTTTTTTACCTAACCCCCTCAAAAGCTGAAGTCATAGACCCCTAAACCGTAGCATTTTCCTTCACTGCTTTAGGTGTTACTGTCAGCTCTTGAAAGAGACCAAGGAGAAGAGTGTTTTCAAATGTTTTTCCTTTTATCATGCACTCTGATCTATCTGAATTTCTAAACCTGTCTGCATAGGTAGATTTATAAACTCCTAAATCTGTCGTGTCCACAAAATAACAACGTGTCAGGGTTTGGGTTCAGCTGTGGAAGCAGAACCATCTGGAAAGGCCAGGATATTTTGAATTATTGCTGACTCTTTTGGTTTCA
The DNA here is from genome assembly GCF_009819655.1 of Sylvia atricapilla. NCBI lineage: Eukaryota > Metazoa > Chordata > Aves > Passeriformes > Sylviidae > Sylvia > Sylvia atricapilla. The sequence goes on along the minus strand of NC_089147.1, from coordinate 3,550,324 downwards.
AGGATCCAGCCATTTGAGTGCAATGGCAGGATTGGAGCTTAAGAAATTGGCTTGAAGTAGCATCTAAAATGGCCCTGCTTTCATTTCTTCTGGGCTGGTAGATTATCAAAGCAGGGTTTTACAGAGTGCTGGTCAAAATAAAATTGCACAGTGCATTTCTGGTTGGTCAAAATAAGGCTCTGGAAGTTGCTTTTGTATTGTCTAGAATGCCATCTACTTGTAGAGCACTCAAAGTATAAATTATTTACTTTATGTATAATATGTGTGGATAAACTGTACCTACCTTTCTCTCTTCCTTCTTTTTTCAAGTTTTTATGACTATGCAGGCAAAGTTAATGAGGAGAGTTTGGACAGGATTCTCAAAGACCGAAGAAAAGTAAGTTTTCTATCATTTCCTCCTGTTGTAAGCATTAGAAACAGTGTGTTTGAAAACAAATGAAAGAAAAAAAAATAGGTAATTAACTAGAATAAATACTTTCCTTCACAAATCTGATGGTTTGTTTTGATCCTAGGCTTATCCTGTACAGAAGCTGTTGGATTTGTGGTGCTTAGATTAAACTGGGGGCAATGTCTAATTTCCCTGAGGAAATTCAAAGGATGTAAATGTAGGTCTCCAAAAGTGTAGGACTGTATTGACCATCTCAAACTCAAATCTCGAGGAATTCAGTTTGTTTTGTTGTCCCAAAGCTTTTGGGTCATGGTGATGCCACAATTTCAGGCCCTGTATTCTCAGAAGGTCCATCTGTGTCTCTCAGGTAACACTGGGGGTTTTTCCTGCTCTGCTTTGATTACAGAACGTTATTGGATGGTACAGATTTCGGAGGAACACTCAGCAGCAGATGTCATACAGAGAGCACATCATCCATAAACAGCTGACACACATCCTTGGAGTGCCTGATCTCGTCTTCCTTCTCTTCAGCTTCATTTCCACTGCAAATAACTCAACTCATGCTTTAGAATATGTGCTTTTTAGACCAAACAGAAGGTAAGCAAACTCTGTCAATGAGTCCTCACACTTTGTTCTGCCTTTTACTGCTATGCTTTAAACTATTTAGGAGTTTGTACAACTTCACTTAAAACAGGCTTTGTGTTTGTGCAAGTAATTTATAAATTAAAATTCGGGTGAGCAAAAATTCTTTTCAATCTCTAAATTATCAGACAAAAAAAATCTATTTTAAGAGACATCAGAAACTACCGTGTTTCTTCTAGTGGATCTGAATGTGTCTCTGGTAGTTTGAGTGCACATTTCAAAGGTTCTAAGAGGTGTGGAGATGGCTCTATACTAAGGGAGTTTGTGATCCTGCATTTATTTTGAACACAACTTGTAATATTCAGCTACTTTTATAACAAACCCAATGCAGAAGCTTTAAAATTAAATGAGTTATCATCAGAGGGGTGGGATAATTCAAGGCTTTTGTTAAGAATCTTTTTCAAATTAATCAAGAAATCTTTCTGAACTTTCTCTGCAGGTATAATCAAAGGGTGTCACTTACTATTCCTAATTTAGGCAACACTAGTCAACAGGAATACAAAGTTTCTTCAGTGCCAAATACTTCTCAGAATTATGCCAAAGTTATTAAGGAACACGGGTAAGGACTTCTCCTTTTTAAATAAAGCAATCATCAAACTCTACACTCTGTACCTCACAGAGGATACTACAAATGTGCACGTTGAGCAGCAAAATACCACTTCTGGAGGAGAGAGATCAATTTCCAGAGTGGATTTTTTCCTGATTAGAACTGGGTCTTTTAGAAGAACCAAGAGAACTCAGTGCACTCTTCAGAAAAGCAGAGTTGGTGTGGCCAGTCCATGCTGGGGCCCTTCATGCTGGAAGCTTCTGACTTGATTTCCACCCACCACCCCAAGGAATTCTGTGTGCATTTGAACTCTGCCTCAGAAGCATTGAATTCTTGATGTTTTAAGTATTCTCAATTAAATGCCATCAATTCAAAGTAGCTTTTCTGGCTGGTAACAATGAAATTATACAAGCTTAAAGATTTTGGCACAAGTTTAATCTCATTCAAATGAATGAGACTTTATTGTTCCAGAAGGAATTTTGGTATTGAATATGCTGCTGTCCAAATTTTTGTTTATGACAGCATGATACATTTTTAGCAATATCCTATTGCTCAAATAGCATATTTAGCAATAAGATACATTTAAAAAACACAACTATAGACTGCTTAACAGGAATTCAAAGACAGCATGAGCTAGAAACCTGCATTGTCTTTTCTCACTATTTCTGCTTTGTTTTTGTTTTTAGTACTGATTTTTTTGACAAAGATGGAGTGATGAAGGACATCAGGGCTATCTATCAGGTTTATAATGCACTTCAGGAAAAAGTACAGGTAACATCCTTTACTCCATGTCGGTCTGTATATATGTGGCATCTTTTATTCATCCTTTGGTTAAAGCAGGAGTAGAGGAGATTTTTAGAGTTCATAAACAATTATCATGAACTGTAGGAAAATAAGGCTGACTTTAAAATTAAACTTTTCCGTTTCTATTTAATGTGAGCGTTTGCAGTGGCTTCTGTGAAAGTGGTTGGTACGAATAGGACCTTTTTTCTCTTCTGGAAGTAAATGATTCAATACTTAGTGATTTATGGGAGGTGTTAGTCATTTTTAAGGGATTGCAGTGAAGAGAAGCCCTGCTGAGGGCCGCAGGGATTTGCAGAGGTTTAAAAATGACTCCTGGCTCTGGGTACAGAGCATGAGCAGAGCACCATCTGTTAGTTAAAACTTGTGAACATTTTGTGTGGAGCATGAGTGAATCCTGCTCCAAATGTGCCAAAGCATCTGAAAATGCCTGGAGTGTCAGCTCTGCTGATTGTGAGCTTGTCAGTTCACAGCTTGTCCTGTGTGAAGAGCAGTGGAGCTGTGCTGCCCCGGGAGCTCACACATCTGCTAATTGTGCTGGAGTCACAGCTTGTTCCCAGGCTTTCCCTTCACATCTGCCCCGGGGGGATTGGTGTCTCTGCTCCAGCTCAGCTCTGCCGGTCGGCTCCTGGAGCAGGGAACAAGGAGTAATCCCTCCAGCCATCCCCTGCACCTGCCTGCACACGGGGAGCTGCTCTTTCTCACTGGGAAGTTGCACCTTCCAACCTCCTTTGGAAGGTGGGTGAGGCTGACACTTCCACGGCAGCTTCAGGGAATAGGAAAGTTTCTCTTGAGAGATGTGTCCATTAGCTAATGGCATTATTCTGTAATGCTGCTCTTGCCAGCAGCGTGGCTTTCCTCTGTGCTCTGCTGTTGCTTCAGTTACTGCCTGGAAAAATGGAAATGGGCTTCTTTAGGCTGGAGAAAAGGAGGCTGAGGGGAGACATTGTTGCTCTCTTCTCCCAGGTAACAAGCGACAGGAGGAGAGGAAACCACCTCAGGTTGCACCAGGAGAGGTTTAGACTGGAGATTAGGAACAGTTTTTTCTCTGAGAGGGCTGTCAGGCATTGGAACACGATGTTGGAATCATCATGCCTGGAAGTGATCATGACCAATTTCTTAATTTGATAGGATCACAGAATGCTTTGGGTGGGAAGGGACCTCAGAGCTCATCTCATTCCACTCCTGCCATGGCAGGGACACCTCCCAGTGTCCCAGCTTGCTCCAAGCCTCATCCATCCTGAACACTTCCAGGGATGGGACACTAACCAGCTTTGGATCTTATTACAAATCTTCTGTCATGATGAATTATTTGGAAATGCTTTTACTATAATGCAGGAACAGCCAGTAAAGAAAACAATCCTGAGGTTGAGTGTTTCTGCTACAGTCAAATCCTGCTTTTAGTTTTGTGCTTCCATGGCTTCTTGTCTGGTAGTAACTTTATTAATGTTGTCCTGAAACTATTTCCAATATTTTTGCCCAATCTTAGCATACCTTATGTTTTTCTCCCAGGCAGTATGTATAGATGTAGAAAAAAGTGAACGTGTTGTTGAATCTTTTCAAGCTGAGGTAAACAAGTTAAAAAGGCAAATCGCACAAAAGAAGAATGAAAAAGAACAAGAAATAAGTAAGTTGCCTTTTAATTACCTTTTTTTTTTTTTTTTAAGAAGCAGATGCTGTGAGGAGAAAAGGTTTTGTGGAGTTAAAAGAATTGTTGTATTGCTGATAACTCATGGAGAAAAGCCATCCCATTGGGAAGGGATGGATTTATGTTGAATGACACCTGAGCTGTGAGAGTGTTGCAGGCTTAAAATACAGGAGAGACAACACTGTAAAGAAAGAATGAGCAAGTCAGTTCTTGAAATAACACAGGAAAAGATCAGTTGTAGGAAAAGAAAAGTGAGGGGAAAAAAAAAAAAAGCTAAAAGCTGGAGAGATTCTTTTTGAGGGAAAGAAACAGGATACTGTGCTCACAGGCCAGGAGCTATCCATGGTTTTATAAACTCTTTCTTCTCACTCCCATTTGCTGACTTAGTGGTAAAGATGTTTAGCACTGAAATACCACTTTTCAGCGTTGAAGTAAATCTTTGTAGGTGTTGTTCATCTTATTTTGCTGCTCCATAATTTCCTGAGTCAGTGAGCCTTGCTGTGTGAGCAGATTTGGCTTCTTGCCACACTGTCCCTCCTTCCTGAAAACTGAGTGTGGCCTCAGGAGACTTTGGTTAGCAATAGATAAGTTTTATAAAGCATTTGGTTCTTTCCAAACAGACATTGCTGATCTAACTGAATTTGTGAGTGCAAGGGAAGACTGAAGGTGGAGAGTAGGGACAGAGAATAGGCAAATGGGAAGTAAGATCAAAACCTAAATAATTCATAAGCACATTACACATTTCAGCAAACACTGCCTCTTTTTACCCATGTTTTGAAACAATAAGCAAATAATGAAATTGTGTCATTTTAGCTACGAGCTGTTCTTTGTTATTTCTGTATCCTGTTACCTAAAGCAGTGTGTGACAGAAAGATGGTTTAGGTGGGTGAACACCCTGAACTCTGCAATGGGCCTGCTGCTGCTGTGACTGGTATTTTAATTTTCTCCAGGCAGCAAGATACTGTTATCACATGAGCATTTTAGTGCACAGTTTGATCTGTCAGCCCAAGTTCTTCTTTCTCTGAACCTCAAAGACAAGGTAGCAGAGCCAGGATTAGCCCAGGACCATTTAAAAGGTGGAAGTAAATGAGTCACTGCTGTTTCCTGCTTGGCTGTAGATGAAGTAGGCTGGGAACTGCTACTATGGGGAAGCAGAGGTGGGTATTTAGTGACTGGAACTGATCCCAGCACAGATGGGAAAAGCTGGGGGAGGAGGAGGAAGAGCAGTCAGTGCTTGACTCTGGGTACTACCAGGGAGATGCAAATGCTGGACTGAGAATTCATGCCAGAGCAGAGAATCATGTGAGAGGGCTGAAACAAGAAAACATGCAGCTTGGAGCTCTGCAGTATTTTTAGATGTGAGTAGTTAATTACTGAATCTGGCCTTCTGTTCCCTCACTTGCTCGATGCTGGGAGAATTTCCTCAGTTTTAGTGAGGAAAAGGGAATTTGATTCCAGTTCCTGCAGGACTGTTGTGTGAGAGCTTGGTGTTCTTACAAACTTTGGGTTAACAGGTTAGGACTTCAACACTCCTTTATAAAAGGCAGCTGAGACTTCAGTTGCCAGATCACTGAAGTAGTTCTGTGATAGCAGGATGTTCCAGGCTTTGGTGAGTGCTGTGCACTCCCCAGATGCCAGGAAATCTCCCACTGCAGTTCTCCTGTTGTGGTCCAGAAACGGAGTGCTGTTATGTAGCCACTTGAGGGAAATTCTCTTTTTATTCCCAAGAGACATCTCAGTGGTTATAGGAGCTCTCACCCTCCATTTGGGGTTTCTCCAGAAATATGGTGTTAGAGTGAATAGAGCTGATCCCATTGTGTCCATCACCTTACACGTTCCAGTGTCAGTTCTGGCAGGTTTGTTGGTTAATAACCCCTTAGGAACCAGTCAAAAACTTCAGCCTCTCCCAGTGCTTAACAAAACTTCCTGCCAGGAAGTCTTTCCTTGTGTCTCGTGTGCAGTACTCAAATTTACCATTCTGCAGCAGCCTCTTAGGCACATTTAAGAGTAAAATAGTTTCTTCAGTCTTCCCTACTAATCCCAGTTATTCCTTTTTAGGTCATGATTATTAGATCTCTGACGAGTCCTTGTGTTTTGTAGCATTTATCCCGTTTCCCCTATTTTTCAAATTGTGGTGTCCATAGTTACATATATTCTGGTTGTATTTTTAACAACTGCAGTGAAATGATCCATACCTGTCTCTCCACAGCTGAGCACACCTCATGCATATTGATATTTATGGTTTACATAAATCAAGTTTCTTTTCTGCAGGAGGATGCAAGTGTTCCTTCTTTCACAGTGTTTGCAGTTCATTATTCCTGTGCACGTCTTCCTCAAATTATTTTCCAAATCAGCTCATTTAAGATGACTTTCACATTCCCGTTCTGACACCCTGCTATGCTCCCAGCTATAATTCCATCATTAGATTTTTAATGTGAAGGCGTCTTTTAAAATAATAATTTCAGGAAAGAAGATATGGTTATTTCTTTGCGGTAGTTATTAGATTGTCCTCTAGCACAAGGGACATTGAAAGAAAAAGGATAAAGTGATATTTTTAAGATACAATATCAAATACTGATTATCGTGGATGAAAAGTGAGTTGAGATTTACTGAATAAGATGCAGGTGGAGAGGAAGAGGCAGGTTGAGCCCTAACACAGCTGCTTTTTGATGTGAGAAGAGCTGAAAAATACAGAGAAAATTTTAGGTGGAAACAGCAACAGGTTGTGGAAACATCCTGTAGCTGTGTTTTTTGGGAGCTTAAACTGGAGGAAATGATCTGTACAGGATGACTGCGCATGAAAGTGTAGCATGCTCGCACTTGGATAGTTTATTTGCTTTTTGACTCATTTTGGGTTTGAAATGGGATCACGGGGATAACTGAGCTGTGCTGATCCTGATGAGGTTCATAGCTGCAACTGCTGGATTTAGGGAAGTTTGATGTGCTCAAAGAGCAGGATAAAAGATTTGATGTCAGGAATAGTGTACTGATGCCTCAAATCAGAAGTATGAAAGATGAGTGGAGCAGGCTGAGAGGACAGGATCCAGTGCTGGGGCTGGAAAGCCGTGCCAGGGATGAGCATTTGATAACAAGCAGAAAGAAAGAAGAGAGGACAGGCGAGGTGATGGCAGCTCAGGTACATGGAGCACATTGCCAAGAAAGCAATAAGCACCCCCTGTTCTTTGCTTTGCAGGAATGCAGCAGGCAATTTTAAGCAGGCAAATGCCGACAGATAACGTGGAGCCCACGTTTGTCCCCCGGATGTCCTACACTGGCTTTGCCGTGGAAGGCTGCACGCTCGAAGACTCCGACGTGTCCGACCCTCCCCCGCCGTACTCGGATTTCAGCACAAGCACCCAAGACAGTTCTGGCAGCCCCGGGCTCCTGGAGAGCAGCAGCGTCTTCATGCCTCGGCCCCAGGCAGTGGGTTCTTCCAGTTACGTCCCCACAAGTGCGGGATTGAAATACTCTGGCAATGGAGCATCCATGCCCCCTTCCCAAAGAGCGCTCGCTGACAATGCTGACGAGTCAGAAGACAGTGATTATGAGAATTTGCTCGAACCCACAGAGTCCTCTGACAGTGAATACTCACAGACAAGGGAGTCCCGACCTTCAGCACATCCCGATGGCGATTCCAGGAACACTCAAACTTCTCAGATTTGATAGGGGGGGGAAACAAACAAACGACGACGACAAAAAAATCCACAATGACACTGGTTTTTTTCATAATTGTTACCGAGAGATTTTGGGGATTGGACCCGGAGGAAATGAACTACACAGGATTACTGTGCACACAAAAATGTAGAAGACTTGCACTAGATGGTTTATTCACCTTGTGATACATTTTGCAAGTTTTATAATGGAATCATTAGGATAATCAAGTTGTACTAATACTGATGAGGTTCATGGATGTACTGGTAAAATTTAGGCAAAATGAAATTTATAGAGATCTTGTAGCTTTTGTTGCCATATTTTCTTTAAGACAATAAATTGGGATGTAGTAACTAAGCACAGTTAGTCTACAGATAATGTTCTCAAATCAAAACTTACCTCTTGCACTATCATGCCTTGAATTTTAATTTTTGAAAGGGAATAATAAATATATCATCCGCCTTCAGAATAGCTTTGTATGGTAAGCCAAATTGGCCTTTGCAAGCAAAGAAATTTTGATAATTCTCAGAAGCCTGATTGGAAAAGATGTGGTCAACCTCCTTCCCTGGGCATGCCCTCATCAGAGGAGGGGTTTGGTCTGACCTTTTTTACAAACAGAATGTGTCTCACTTCAACTGATGGTTGCCTTTTTTTCTGTAAAGGGTGTCGAGGGGGGTGGGATGCCTGGTAAATCATCCAGATGAATGTCATAAATAGAATTATTCTGGTCTCACTGGGTTTACAATGACTTTACGCCACACTAGCCTCATTTATTGTCTCATGTGTTCTTTTAGCATAAATATGAAGTGCACATCCAGGAGTAAATGACCGACAGAAGTAGTAAATCCCATCATGATTGGACTTTGGAGTCTGCAAATTGCGAACATCAGAGACTGCTACTTGCATTTTATTTGCATCTGAGTATTGGATTTATGCTTCTAGATGAGTTATTTTATGTGATAAATAGGGGATAGGGTAGGAGAAGATTGTTTGGAGAGTCCCCTGGGTTTATTACCTCTTTTCCTCTGGGTGAAACATGTAAATGATTATTTTAATTTGAATTACAGCTCTTGTCAGAAAACTGCCATTTGGGATAAATGAAGTGTGGTATATTTAGAGAATTTCATGTTTGGATGCACTTACTTTTATTTAAATACTGCTTGTATGCTAACGTTGCCCAAAATATGTGAAATTGTGCCACTAAGAAGTTTGTATTATTGGACTTTATCCCTGATGTGTAAATGAGAAAATACACATTTTAAGATGAGGTTATCTGCAGCATTTATCACTTCGAGGCATCAATAGCCACTTCTTCAGTTTACACCCAGAACAGCAAAGCAGTTGTTTAAAATTTTTAAATATCTCAAATTTACATATGGAAATTTTAGTCTTTTGGATCATGTCCATAGGCAAAAGTCTGTTCATTACCCTCTCCCTACCTGTACTCAATTAAGCAAAATAACTTTGGGGAAAAAAAATGAGATGTTAAAATTGCCACTCTTCTACTGAGTGTTTCCACCTTTAAACATCTAGTGCTCTGGTTTTAACTATTTTGCATTGTTCTCATTAGCCTTAACTGGATGGATTTTTGTCTTGGAGTGTTGCAATCCCTGGAACAGAGACCTTGCTGTGGAGTCACCACCCGTGAGCACCTGTGGCTCAGGTGGAATCAGAATTGACAGGTTGGCAGCCACCGTCTTCATTTTTATTCTGCACAAAAACCTGCAAAATGTACATCTCTGACGAAGCAGTTAAATGTGACAATAAAATCTTATTTAATCCTAAACACAGCTTTTAATGCTTGTCAGGTTGCAACACGGGTGGAGGAGCTCACTGGGAGGCAGAAGTGCAGCTCAGAAGTGGTTTGGTCAGGCTGCTCTGCTTGGGGGACTGAGGGGGTGTGGCAGAGGGAGTATTCCCTGCCTCACACATGTGCTTATGTCCATACAAGATCCTTGAATTCTGGGGTTATTTAACAAAGAATATTAAAAGTTCTTGGTTTTCCATGCTCCATGTGGGTGGGACAGGTGTGTCATCGTGCCCTCCAGCCAGTGCCTACCTGCAGGTATCTTCATTCACCATAACTGCTGACTCATAAGAACAAAGGATGTGGGGGTGTGGCTTTATTAATTTTTTTTTTTTTTAATGTAGGTAATATTCTGGCAAAAATGCACCCCTAGACTTTGCAGTTTTCATGATAGTCCTGTTAAAAACGACACTGCTGGGTTGTGATCCATCAGAAGGCCACAGGAGCACCTTTAATCCTAAATTGTGGAGTTTCCCACCTGTGAAACAGCAGGTTTCCAGTCTCACTCCTGGGCAATCCCTGTTGGTGATTCCCAGGAGCAGCGTCTGTGGCTGTGTTCTTTCTCTAAGCAGCTTTGATGAAAAGCTGCTGAAAATTGGCTTCTGTGTTCTTCAGTTCCAAATCCTTCAGGAGTTCCCCTGGTACCACAAAATGTTTTCTGGTTAATTGTGAGAAACCTGGAGCTGCTGTTTCCTTTATTTCCAAATTTCCTCTTATTCCCCCTCTGACTTGTTGCTGGTGAGAAGAACAGGGCTGCACCATATGGGAAGGCTCAATGAATTAGAACTATCACATATGCTTACAAAAGGAAGCATCAGCAAATATTTCTGAAATTAGCTTGGATTGACACTCTGGGAGTCTCCAAGTCCTGTCTTTGCTTACAGGATGGAAGATGCTGGCAGAAAGACTCATGAGCGTTGTTAGTTTTGGCATATTCATGACTCTGCAGGTTTGGAGTTCATGTCTCACAGCTCTGGGGACATTTCACTGCCTCTGACATGTCCTGAGTTAAAATGTAAAGAGAAGCTGTTACTGTTGGTGTAGCATCAAGATAAGATAAGCAAACTGATAAAACTCCTGTTAAGTGGGGAGATGTTCTGAGCACACAGAATGTAACTAGAACCAGTCTGAAACTTTGCTTTTTTTGGTGCTGCAAGGTTTATTTTAAGGTTTTTGTTTGTTTGTTTGTTTGTTTGTTTGTTTGTTTGTTTTTTTTTGTTTTTTTTTTTTTTTTTGATAACAGACTTGCTGTGCTTGGTTTTTCCATGGTTCTGCCTCTGAGCAGTCTGTAGATCAGCTGAAAAGGTGTTGGTTTCTGGCTTCCTTTGAGGTGAATCTTCCTCTGGCTTTCTCTTTTCTCTCCAATATCTTTGGTTTCACCCACATTTCTCTGTGTTAGATTTCTGTGTTAGATTTAGTAACTTTATAGTGCTCTCTTCTGTAGCTTATGGGAAAAAAAAAAAAACCCAGAATTTAATTAGAGTTTCATTAGTAAACTGGTAAGTACCTGGACACCTTCTAGTGCCTGAAGAGACTCCGGGAGAGATGGAGAGGGTCTTTGGGCAAGGGCTTGGAGGGACAGGACACAGGGAATGGCTTTAGGCTGAGAGAGGGGAGGGTTAGATGGGATTTTGGGCAGGAATTGTTCCCTGTGAGGGTGGGCAGGGCTGGCACAGGGTGCCCAGAGCAGCTGTGGCTGCCCCTGGATCCCTGGCAGTGCCCAAGGCCAGGTTGGACATTGGGGACTGGAGCAGCCTGGGACAGTGGGAGGTGTCCCTGCCATGGCAGGGGTGGAACTGGATGATCTTAAAGGTTCCTTCCAACCCAAACCATTCTGGGATTCTATGAGCTGTCTGAGCCTGTGGTCAGGACAGTGACAGGAATATCCTGTGGCTCAAATTCCCATTTGTCCCCCTGCAGAGCTCTCACTACTATACCTGTCACACCTCATGGAACCAAGAGCAAGAATGTCCAAATTGTTGACTCTTGGTTTTTTTTTTCTCCTCACTCACCTATAAATAACCTTTTACTGTGTAGCAGCATTTTGGCTGAAGTTCCTAAAAGAAGTGAAAAAGGAGATTCCTTTGCTGTGAACAAAAATACCAGGATTCCCCTCTGGGAACAGCCAGCGTCATTCCCACTGGTGGAAGCAGAGAGGCTTCAAAGGCAGGGAGAGCAGAAGTTCAGGAGACCTCACTCTACCAGAGCTCCAGCCCGGGAGATTGTTCTCATTCTGAGGGAATTTCAGGCTCAGCTTCCCAAGGCAAGCCCTGCAGATGAAGATGGATGTCAAGGCAGGTCAGCTGGATCCAGTAAGAGTTACCTTCAGGAAAGAGAGGATCATCACAATCCCATCAGCTCGGGGTGTGGGTGGGTCAGGAGTAAATCCAGCAGCAGGCTGTGTGCCAGTGGAAATCGAGGAGGTTTTTCCACCTAGGAAAGTAGTTTTTTCCTCTTTCTGACCTTTAAATAAGATGGTAACTTGCACATCCTTGTCTTTTCCCTAGGCATCATCCAGAGAAAACAGAACACCTTATTGCCTTTTCCAGGCTTATTAGGGAGAGGTGCCTGCTGAGCTCTGCAGAAGGAGCTCCAGGCCACCAAGGCTGGGAAAGCTGCTGCTCTGCAGCACTCCAGGTCACTGCAGGGTTTTGCATTAATTATTTCCAGCTCTCCTGAGGTCCTGTTGTTCCCTGCTCCAGCCTCTGCCAGCACCAGGGAGGTCAGTACTCACCTGGTATTAAAAAGAAGAGTTGCTTGTTCCCCTCATGTGGATTGGTGTGCCATGTATTTATTTCCTCTGGCTTTATTGGAGGAGGTGTTAGGAAGGGAAACCTAAAAATCCACCAGAGACAAGTCAGTAACAGAATAAACACACAGGTGTTTTAAAATTCTTCCATTATAAGCAATGGGGGGTTTTTTTAACTTTTACCGGATTTATTTTCCTGCTCAACGTTTTGCTTTGGGCAAATGTGGGTTGTTTTATTTTTTTTTTTCCAAAGGAGGAAAAATAATACTGCTAAAAATTTTTCCCTTCAGAAGGCCCATTTCTACCATGAGGATTGTTCCAACAATTTTTTTTTTTTTGGTGCCAATTTGTGATTTTTAACACATTTTCAAGAGCATGAGGCTGCTGTAGCTGTGAGCAGGGATCATTGGTGGTCTGTAATATTAATAAGGAATAACCAGTTTTAGCCATAAATGCAGTCAAATAAAATGTTCATACTCAGCCCTTACAGAAAAAGCCCTTTCAATGGAATAATATCACCCAAATGCTGTGGCTGTAACTTTTTAGCCTGAGCAGTGAGAGTTCCCAGCTGAGAGGTGGCACAGAAGGCACTGCTTGGTGTTCAGCAAAGTTTATCTTAAACCTGTAGAGAAGTTTGAATGGTAGAAGATGGGATGTTTTGGCTTGGAGGGGACCTTAGAGCTCGGTGTCTGCAATAATCCAAGGTTTTGGCACGCAGGAAGGTGAATGCTTTGCTGACTTCAGGCACATTAAAGGAACTGTCACTTGTTAATAATAATCCTTAATGTAGGGATGTTAAATTTAATCCAGCCGGGACACTTGGAAGAACAGAAAGCTGAACTTCCCATCAGAGCATCAACCATGGAAAGTGGGGGTTTAATTCCCACAGAAATGGAACCTTGCTTTCAGCAGGTGCTGCTAAACAGGTCCCTCCTTTCCCTCTGACATCGGAAGCACTTTGGCTGCAGGTTACATCCCTGGTGGAGCTCCTGCAGTCCCAGAAGACATGAGGAATGGGATGTCCCTGCTCCTGAGGGCAGTGGGAACTGCAGGGAGCCCAGGGAGAAACCAGGGGTGGTTATTTTCACAGGGAGCACAGGGTGGAATTGCAGGCAGCTGCACCCACAGTGTCACAGCTGCACAACGGGATCTGCCTCCTGTGTGCAGACAGGATTAGAGAGAGGATGGAGAACACTCCTGCTCCCTTCAGCAAGGGACACCTCGGGCTCTTTTAATCCTAGATCCTGCCCTGAATTTCCAAGTGCCCTACAATAAATCCCTGAGCAGAGAATGAGGAGAAAGTCTGAGCAGAGGGACCAAGGGGCTGAGCTCCACAGCCCTCACACTCCTCATCCTGCTGGAGAAGTGCTGGTAGGGTGGGATGAGGGATGTGCCAGTTATCCTTAAAAAGCCTGATCCAGTCATTTTGACGGAATTAAAGCTGTTAGTTTAGCAGCAGGTCTCTCACCTATTCCTGGTCAGTCCCTTGGCTGCCCCGTGGGGGTGCCTGAGGGGGGTTTGCTCTTGCTCTGCCATTTTTATGTGGCTGTGAATTGTCCAGACCCAGGTGAATTGTTGGCTTTGGCACATTTAAGGGATCTTAACCCAGCAAGACCAACCACAGTGCCTTTCCCTATTATGGATGCATGAAGCTCACTGCTGCTATTCCCATTTTGAACTGCTCTCTTACAGGTTGCTACCAGGGAATGTTTGCCTCCTGAGCTGTTGGTTTTGCACAACAATCCTTAAATCAAGCTTTTATACCCAAATTCAAACATTGCCTGTTGAGCTCATCTCCAAAAATGTATAATGTATCTGTGCCTTGCTGCTGGAAGAGCAGGGAGTTTGCAAGGATAAAGGAGGAGGAAAAGCCACTGAGGCTTTAGCAGGGAGTCAGTGAGCAGTGCTGTGAAAAATCACCCTGTTAATTCTGGCACTTCCCACTGAGCTGATCACCCATGGAATGGAGAAGCTGGGGAAACTCTCAGTTCATTTATCAAAGCACTTGCAATTCAAAGCAGGTGAAGCACTAAAAAAGCATTGAGCAGTGAGAGATGATTTCTCCAGCTTGTGTGGATGCTCCGTGTGCAATCGATGGGGACAGGGGCTGGACTCATCCTGGGCATTTCTTCTGTGCTGATGTTCCCGAGGAATGAGATTGATTTTGCCAGGCTTGAAAAACAGCCTTGGCCTTCAGGGCTGTGGGAAAGGTGATTTCAAACCCAAATGTTTGTTGGTGGTGTGGAATTGCCTCCCTCAAACAGTGGCTTCAGAGCCCAGGCGCTCCCAGTGCCAGACCCAGTCCTGCAGTGAGTCCCTTTGTAGCTGAGGTGACCACAGCAGATGAGGCAGAGCTGTAGGATTGTTCTGATCTTCAGCTTAAGCTGGCCCAGGTTACAGCCTGTATCCTGGAAATCCACCTTTGTAATACCCAGCCTGGCAGGGAAAGCTGAGCGATTCCCTTTATCCAGCTGTCCTAGAAACTCCACTGCAGCTTATTTCATCCTGGCCCTTGGGAATCACATCTGAGAACTCCTTTCTCAGCAGGGGAATTGGGTCGGTGTCGGGACCCTGGTAACCAGGAGCTCACAGCATTTGCCTTCTCTGCTTGGCTGGAGTATCATTTTCTCTGTTTCACTGTTCATGTCTCTGTCATTAGGCACAACTGTTTGGATTTCATTTCTCCATTTCATGGTTAGGTTTGATTTGGGGGCACTACAAGATCAGATGGGGCAGCCACAGTTTTTCTGAGCACCCAGGGCCTCCCTGTCTGGGGCTTTCCCTCCTGGGGACCTGCAGCAAGCACAGCCAGACCCTCCACTGCTCTGCCTTACATCTTCTTTATTTCTACTGGTTTTGGCAATGATCACTTTTAATACCTTCGGATAATTCTTAGCTGTAACTGCACAGTCATTGTGGGGGGGAATGAAAATCAAAATGTCTCTGATTCGAACACCCTGTGCTTTTTCCTTTTCCAGAAATACTCGTGCAGGCTGACACCTGCTATTGTGCTGAGGCTCTTTTTGCTTCAGCAAACTTCTCTGCAGATATTTAATCTGCTCTTTTTTTCTTTTTTTTTTCTTTTTTTTTTTTTTTTCCAGTTGCAGTTATAAAAGGCACTGACTCAAATCTTTCAGAGTTGTCATTTCAAAAATGGATTCAGAATAACAACCAAAAAAAGGGGAGGTTTTTTTTTCCAGGGGAAGGTGAGAGAATGCAAAGGTACTGAAGTTAAGCACAACTTTTTGAAGGTGCTAAAAGAGGAGATCTGCACTTTCATCATCCCTTCAGAACCCACAATTCAGGATGCTTTAGGCAAGGAAAACACCTGGAGGAAAACCAAGGAGTGTTTGGGAAGGGCTGGTGTCAGCAATGTGCTGCACTCGGGGCAGAGGGAAGGCACAGAAGTCCAGTAATGGATTTCAGGGGAGCTGGGATGGCAGGAGGGCACGAGGAGAAGCAGCGGGAGCTGGCTGGGTGCTGGTCTGGAGGGTGCACAGAGCGACCTGTGAGACACTGTGGGACACTGTGGGATATCATGACACACTGTGGGACCCTGTGACACACCATGGGACACCGTGGGACACCATGACACTCCATGGGACACCGTGACACACCATGGAACACTGTGGGACACCATGGAACACTGTGGGACACCATGGGAAACTGTTGGACACTGTGAGACACTGTGACACGCCGTGGGACACTGGTGACACACCGTGGGATGCCATGGGACACCATGACACTCCATGGGACACCGTGACACACCATGGAACACCGTGGGACACTGTTGGACACTGTGACACACCGTGGGACACTGTGGGACACCATGGGACACTGCTGGACCCTGTGAGACACTGTGACACACCGTGGGACACCGTGGGACACCGTGACACACCGTGGGACACCGTGGGACACCGTGGGACACCGTGGCTGCCCGCCTGCCGCTGCCAGCCCGTCGCAGCACCTGCCAGCTGATCTGCCAGGGAAATGTGATGTGCTGGTTGCCATCCGTAAAGCATTGCATGAGCTACCCCACTTCAACCAGAGATGCCTCGACAACTGCTGTCTGCAGCAAGGCTTTGGCTGCCTGCCCTCGGGGGGAGGCTGCAGCACTGCAAAGCTGATTCCTGAAAACCCACTCAGAAAAGAAGAATGAGGGGTTTTTAAAATGTGTTTTCAACTATTAACGTCCTTTATTTGCTGAAACATCCCAGCTGCAGGCTTGATGTTGTTTTCTACATTTTAATAAAATCTTCAGAGAACACTCAGTGACAGCAACGAGGATTTGAAGCCCAGGGAATGGGATCTGTTTGAAGACACAAAGACTGAGGTCAGCTGCTGGGACAAGGGAAGGTCCTCGTGTCACTTGGTTTGTGTCTGATGAAAGATAAATGGACATTTGTCCTCAGAGTGTGACTGGGCACTGTCTGATTTCATGGCCAGAAGGAGGGATGAGCTCCTGAGTCCTTGGACAGCTTCCCTCAGTCTGTTCCCGGAGCTGCTGCTGTCTGATGGGCTGCTCCACGCTGTCCAGTGGAGGAGATCACCGTGTAGGTTCCCTGCATCCTGACATCAGGGACTTGGCTTTACTGTGCTGTCCCACAGCACAGCACCTCTCCTAGGAGGACAAAAGGCTCTGAGGAGACCTTGGAGCTGCTGAAAGGACCTGAAAAGGCTCCAGGAGAGCTGGAAAGGGACTTTGGACAAGGGCCTGGAGCAACAGGGCAAGGGGAAGGGGCTTCACACTGACGGTCAGATGGAGTGTTGGGAAGAAATCCTTCCCTGAGAGGGTGGGAAGATTCTGGCACAGGGTGCCCAGAGCACCTGTGGCTGCTCCTGGAAGTGTCCTGCAAGTGTCCTGGATCCCTGGAAGTGTCCAAGGCCAGGCTGGAGGGACTTGGAGCAGCCTGGGACAGTGGAAGGTGTCCCTCACCATGGCAGAGGGGGGTGGAATGAGAAGTTCTGGTTTTGAAGATCCCTTCCAGCTCAAACCTTCTGTGATTCCATGAAATGCAGTGCCCTGACACCCTGCCCAGGTCTGTGGGTTCCAGGGAGCTGCAAAGGCAAGGACAGAGTGTGAAGCCCTGGGTGACACACCATGTGCAGCAGGAGCAGGGCCCAGGAAGCAGCTCAGGCAAAGGGGAGAGAGCTCCAAACAGGTGAAAGGCTCATTGTTGCTACTGGCAACATCTCTGGGCTGCCGTGTTTGATGAGACGTGGGAAGGCAGGAGGAGGTTGGTTCATCCATCTCCTGTAGGATGGGAACGTGTCTGCCCCCCATTTCCAGCTGAGCTCATCACAGAATCCAAACTGTATGGATCATAAATGCTCTATTTAAACCACTCGGAGAGAAAAGGCCTTTCAGTCCACAGTGCACCTTTCCTGCCGTATTTTCAGGTTAATCAACAGTTTTCATCCTTTATGAAAAATCTTGAAGCACACTTATTCTCTCTTAGTGCAGTGTTCTCTCACTTGGAAACCTTCTCCATCCCTTCTGTTTTCTGAAGCAAAACAATTAAAATCAGAGGTTGTTTTGCATTTTCCTATGTAGCTATTTTTAATGTTGACTCAAAAAATGGTACAGGTAATTTTACCATGGGAATATTTTAACACACACACTCTTTTTCCCCAGACAGGGTAGGCATTATTTCTTGCAATGGGTTTGCTGAGCTTCCCATGCACTGGGGTGGTGCCATGCCTCTGGAATTGCCCTGGGAGCTGAGCAGTGAGCTCAGCACTGCCCCAGCCCCTTGCTCTGCCCAGCACATCCTTTCTCCCATCCTCGCTCACTGCAGCACCAGCAGCTCTTCCCATCACCCTGCCAAGCATTCCCCAGCTCCAGGAGAGGGGATCATAATGCTGTGCCAAGCACGAGGATTAATATTTTAAAGTGGGTTGAGGTTAAAGGGTTACATGGATCTATCTGATCTGTGCTGCTGGAGGTCAGCAGAAGCTTTAGGATAAGGATGGCGTAATAGTACTTTAAAAAATAATTATGGTTTATTCTTTTGAAATCCAATTATTTCCTGGAAGAACAGCGGGCAGTTTTAGTGTAATGGCCATGGAAGTCGATTACAAGACATGCAAACCCTGTCTGGCCCACAGTGCCTCCTGCACCAGCCCTGGTGCCTCTCCTCCTCAGCACACACAGTTCTGCTTGCAGAGGAGTTTATAGTAAGCTCTGTGCTGCATAAATATTAAAACATATAATCAGATGATTGCCTGCCTGTTATATTTTCCTTTGCAGGCATGGTTTTTACTCTCAGCTGCGTGCCATGCAGCCAGCCCCAGCCCACGCAGCCCTGGGGGATTTGTCCCATGGAACTTGTCACGGGTTTCTGCGGCTTGGACATCACCTCCTGCGTGGGTACCTGAGTTTGGTCTGCAGATCAATTCCCAGACATGGAAAAAAGAAGCAGCTGCCTCTTTGCTGGTCCTTCAGCCATGCAGATTAATGGCCCATCTGCAGGGTGTGCCCCAGGGCTGGGTGGCAGTGATTTAGAGCCCTTTTTCCTTCCTCACCATCGTGTATGGATCCAGGTGAAGCTGCAGGTGTGCTGGATGATACCTGGCTAAAGAGCCACCCACCCCAGCACCCCTGAGTGTGCAAACACAACTCCTGTGGAGTGACTCCATCCCTGCTTTTACCCTGTGGATGAACAGGCAGCCCTGGCCCTGCTGGTGTTGGGTGTCAGTTTGTTGGAGCACACTGCCCAACCCCTCATGGGATGTGCTGCATTATTCATCAGAAAGATGAAAAACTGGAGGAGCTATTGTTGGTCCTGTTTAAACTCTCCGTTCCTGCAGCATTGAAAGGAGCAGCCACTACCTGTCTCCTGTTTCAGATCCAATTTGCCAGGATGCATATTTCCCGGGAAGCTCCGTAGGGCTCCTCAAGGCCGGGATGATTTATTTATAGGAATGACCTTACAGCCACTTGGAAGCCTGTCTGCTGACATTTGTGCACTGCAGAGTGCTTGTGGCAAGAAACTCCCCGTGCTTCCAACTCCCCATCCAATCTGAAAAAGTTTTTGCAGCCTGTTTTACTGCTGAGTAAACCACTGGATGTCACAGCTGGATTCCTCCGTGGCTCACTCACACCCTTTGCCTGTTTTCCACACCTGTATTTTCCTCTTTCCTCTCCACATCCAAAGCCGGGTTCCCTCTCCGGATCCTGACCAGCAGCACAGAACAGCATTGCTGTGCTTTCCTGCAGGCTGCTGTGGGATGCACATTCCCCTTTGTGCTGAAGCATTTTCACCAATTAACCTGGAAACGTTGCCAGGGTGACCCAGCGTTACCCAAACCTGCTCTGGCTCTGGCCAGGGCAGATTATTAAAGTGCAGGTTCATGATCCGTGGGCTTGGCCACACAAAGCTCCAGGCATGTTCAGGAGTCCCTGAGCTTCCTGGGGCAATGTGACTGAGCTTTTTGTGTCCTGTTGATAAACAGCCAGGCTGGGCTCACCCAGAAGGGTTTTGTTTGTACCTGCTGTGAAGGGCTTTGAATAGCTCCTGACAATTAATTTAGGATTTTGAACAGGGAAAGAGCTAGTAAATGTCTTTGGAAAAGGTGTGATTATTGCAGTGGGAGAGCAGGGACAGGGAGAGGGAGGTGTGGACGCAGATGGCTGCCCAAGCACGATGGATGTGCAGTGAAATGACCCTCCTGACCACTGCTGTGTATTTGGGGAAGGCAAACCAAGGGCCAAATCTTCTGCTGAAGCTATTAAATTCTCCAGTTTGGGATCTCTGTTTGTGAACCATTTATCACTTCATGTGGCTAAGAGTGGAGAGAAAAATAAATTACCCTAAAACTCCTCACTGAGTTGCTGCCACAGGACAGGGGTTAGAATTTGGCATCTGGTGCTCACATCCATTTTGGGGATCTCAGAAGTGTTAGTTCCCAATCATCTCTCTGAGACTCTTCATCAATCCCCTCTGTCCCCACATTCCCCAGACAGCCTGAACAGTCCTTGCACCACACCTGCCCCTCACTGGGCACACCAGAAACTCAGCCCCGTGCTGCTTCAGCAGGGAACCAGAAGAAAACACTAAAATCCCTCCCAGAAGGGTGGGAGAGCCAAGCAGATCCCATGTTTCAAGCTGCAGCTTGGTGCAGCTTGAGGCAGGGGATGGTGGATCCCATCAGTTCCCCCTGGGATGGAATAATAAACACATTCCCTTAACAGGCTTTGGGCTTCATGCAGGGAAAACACTGATCTCTGCAAAGCAAAAGCCTTAAAAATGTTGCAGAAGAAAAAAACAGGGGAACGTGGGGCTGAGCCTCCCCTGGTTTATGGGGTTTATTGTCCCCACGTCCCCACTCTGTTCCTGCAGGACTGTGTGGGTCACCTGAGCTGTTTAATCCTCTATAATCCCCTTTGGAATATGAGGTCTGAGGAATGCTTCATCCCATGCACACCTTCCCAGATGATAAAGGACCTGCCTCAGAAAGGTTCCCTTCAATTATTTTCAGGTATTTGATATTCTGCAGCAGAAGCTGAGATGGTCCATGACCTCTGAGACATCTGAGTGAGAAATGATGGTGATGCTCCATTTAGATGAGGCAGATACTCGGCCTGGCTGGAAACTTTCTGAAAATGAGGTGAACTAAACAGCTAACAGCTTTTAAAGTGTCGTAATGATGAAAGGAGTATTAAATCCTGAAGGTGGGACCAGGTCTTGACCCTTGGGTCAATTAACCCAGGTCTTGGGTTAATTGTCTTCTGTGGGGAGAGTCCAGGACCTGGTGCTTTTCAGAGGGTTCTTCCAAGTGTTTACATTGGAGCAAAGGGAGAAAAACTACTGATGTGCCACTCGGGCCAGGGGTGGGAGTGATCTGACAAGCTATAATTTGAAATCTCTGAAGTCTAGGAGAGAGCAGTCCTTTTAAAGTCTCAAACTGGTGGCAGTTCCAAGCTGGGACATCATGTGCCATTAGGGAATGGAAATTCAGTCATGCAAAACAGCTAAACATAACAACTGCTAAAAGAGGGCCTGTTTTGTGGAAGAAAATAGGGAGACAGCCTATGAATTTATTCTCTCGTGTCCTGCATCAGGTTTTTGGAAATTCCCGTTTAAACAAAGCAAAGGTTAACCCCTGGTTGGGAGAATCCCTAAAATCCTGCCCTGCTGGATTCTCAATTCCTCTGTAGGGTTTAGGGTTAAATCCTGAAACCCAGCTCTCTGTGAGGTGTCTCAACTACCTCTAAATCAGGTGGATTGGATTTGGAACCTGTCTTTAAACTCTTCATCAGAGAACAGCTTCCATCTTATTTCAGAGAATTTCTGTTGAAATATGTGGCTTTGGAAAATTTTTATTGCTGAAAATCCGAATGTATGATTTCCCTCCAGTTTGGCTCACAGAAAATATCAAATCATCCTGTGGCCTTGACCACACACATAACTGATGGGGTAAACAAAGGAAGTTTATCTCACATCTGACTTAGCAGGGGTTGTGGTGACCTACCCACAAGGTTTGTTTGAGCATTTTGCTTTTCACATATTGTAATTTTGGGGTTTTTTTTTCCCTGCAAAGCCGTATCTATTCTTGAGAAAATGAAAGGACAGAGGCACGAATGTGAGTGTACCACAGAATCCCCTCAGCAATCTCTGGTTCCCAGGTTCATGCAGCTCCTTAAATTCTGCTCATTTTCAGTCCTTCATGGCGTTTCCATGGGGTTTCCGTAGGGTTTGCCATTCATCTACAGAGGAGAGGGGAATTTTCCTCCCAGAAACAAATACTTGTTATTTTAGCTTCTGGTCACCACAAACACTTATTCAATATTTTTAATGACTTTTTTTTTTTCGTGCCAGACCTCCTCATTTCTTCCCCTCGTGCTGATTTTTCGTGCCTACATATGATTCATTTAATCTTTCCCAAAAGAGCGTAGGAAATTAGATTAACGAGGCAAATTAATAAACCAGCATAGCTGTGAGACTTCATACACTTTACTTACCAAGTACAGCACATCATCCTTCACTCAGAAGCCGGGGGCAAGTTATTAAAGAACAGATTTTTGCCATCCTTGGTGCCACGTGGCTACTGCCCACTTGGAAAGGCCGCAGGAATTCGGGGCTGTGTCCTGGCTGCTGAGGCAGGGGATGGCCATGGGGTGTTTTGGCACAGCTCAGGAGTGGAGGTGTGTTGGCTGCTCTGAATCCCTGCCAGGAAATGCTCTGTCGAGCTGGAGATTTTATCACAGCCCATCGTAACCCGACAACAACAATGAAACCATTAGAGCTTGGACCCGAGCCCGAAGCGCTTGAAGTGTGACAGGCTTCACCTCTGTGGGGACTCCCAGCTCAGTCTGCGGCTTTGTCCATCAGCCCCAAAGTGACCTCACCTCCCACAGCCTCGCTGGGGTGATCTGGGGTTCCGAGCCCTTCTCTGAGGTCCGAGGTCTTTGTCCATCAGCCCCAAAGTGACCTCACCTCCCACAGCCCCACCGGGGTGATTTGGGGTTCTGAGCTCTTCCCTGAGGTCCGAGGTCCTTGCCATCAGCCCCAAAGTGACCTCACCTCCCACAGCCTGGCCGGGGTGATTTGGGGTTTTGAGCTCTTCTCTGAGGTCCGAGGTCCTTGCCATCAGCCCCAAAGTGACCTCACCTCCCACAGCCCCACCGGGGTGATTTGGGGTTTTGAGCTCTTCTCTGAGGTCCGAGGCCTTTGTCATCATGGGGCACACAGAGATCTCGGGGCTGTCCCACCCTTTTCCCTGCTGAGGTGGGGACAAAGCACAGCCAGACTTCACAGAGGGGCAGTTTAGGAGCAGCCTTTCACAGAGGGGCAGTCTAGGAGCAGGAACTCTCCGCACTTGGCCGGGGTAAGGTGGACAATGAGCAGCAGGATCTGCCTCAGGACACAGATCCCCAAACCCTGAGGGTGCCTCGGCGCAGCTGCGGGGGGATGCTGCGTGCTCTGGACAAGCTCACGCTCCAAGACAAGGCTGGAGCCCACCATCCTGATATCGATCTTTGTTTAATACAATCTATTAAGCAATTTAAACAGCAAGCACCTGGCAGTGCTCCTTGGCAGGCAGCCCACGCTCTGGGGAGCATCATTTGCTGGCTCTGCTCTGCCTCCCGCAGCAGCAGCTTTTGGGAGAGGTTTGGAGGGCAGGCAGCAGGACCCTCTGGCTGAGCCCACTCCCAGACAGCTTTTCTCTGAGCAGAGGGACTGGAAGATTTCTCTTTTCTCCTTCAAGGAAATGGAAGATGTTTTTTTTAGTCATATTGCCTTTTCTGGTGAGTTCTTTCCTGTGGGGTGGCTCAGGGATGGGGTGCAGAGGGAACACCAGGGAAGGCCATATTCTGACAGGCTGCTTTTGCTGTCTGAGTCAAGGAATGCTGAGAGACAAGGAAGTGCACAAATCCAGATGAGATTTGGCCTTTCTTAGTGGCTTTCTTGCAAAGTGCACCTGTGTCTGTCTGGAACAGTTTTAAAAGACACAGGGAGGAGGGACAGAGCAGAGGCTCCTCTGTGCCTGTTCCAGGTGATCTCTGCAAACTTGGAGGCTCCTGACCATGGGAATGATGCTGTCCTGATGCCCTCAGTTCTCTGGATGTGGAGGTAGGCTCCTCAGAAACCGGGGGATGGCAATGCAGTGACTGCCATGGAGCACCTGCTGGGAAGTAGTGAAGTGGTGTGGTAATTTAGTCACTAACGCTTCACCCATCCAGGTTGGAGACAGAAACATTTATCTCATCAGGGGGAGTAATTTCAGTGCATCCTTTAATCTGTGAACCCTCCTTTATGGGGGAGAATGGATCTAAGCACCCGAGAGCCTCCTGGAAAGAGAGCAGACTGGATCACTGTCTGGAGCTCTGGCAGGTTTGGGACTGAATGTCTTCCCAAGTTCCTTTATAAGCAGAGTTTTCAACTTGTTTATGTCAATTTTGCCCTGTGTAATCTGTTTGGTTTGCCTGGAGGAGCAGCAGGACACTAATTAATTAATGATCACAGGAATGACTCACTTTCCTTGTGCCCTCCTGTGGCACCTTCTTTGTCACAGGAAGGAAGCAGGAGCACAGATCCTGTCCCAGGCTGCTCTGGCCTGTCTCCTAGGGAAAGAGGGCAGCAAAACATGAATTTAGAGTGACCGTGCAGCATTTGTCACTTGCCCAGTGTCACCACAGAAGAAGCAGCGTGGTGTGAGCCTGCTCCATGAATAGCTGCTCAGTGTTCCTGAGGGAAGCTGGAAATGTTGGGATTTTAATAGCATTGGGATTAACTGCCTGCTTAAATGAGGAAGGCAATAGCTCTGTAATTAGTGTGACTTCCTGAACAAAAATGGGGATGCTGCTTGCCCTGCTTTTCAGGGAAGGGGCTCAGGCTGGCCCCAGGGCAGGAAAGCTCCTACTTCAGGGCTTGTACATCACCACAGCTTCCCAAAAATTCCACAGCCTGTAGTAGCTCCAACACTTCGTACAAAGGCTGCTGCAAACTCCATGTGGGAATCTGTAAGGGTGGGAAATCTCACCAGGATTAAAATTCTCCCTCCTCCCCACAAGCTGTGGTCTAGCGAGAACACAGAATTAACATCGTGTTTAGGACAAAATGAAATTAATCCAGATTTGACCACCTGTTCTGGGACAGGAGAGAGAAAGGATGCTGGAGAGGTGGGGAGAAGCTGGGAACATCATGTGCAGGGGTCAGTTTTATTTGTGAGTGGGCAAAAAGCTCTTTGTGGTGGGCAGGTCCCTTCCCTGGGGTCATCCTGGCTGTCACAGACGTGGCTGAGTTCTCCATTCCCAAACAAGGCTTGGTCATATCCTCTTATGACAGCTTAGAGTCTGTCATTACTGTCATTACCAGACTGACAGGGCAGGGCCTGTCCTAGCTGCCCTGCCTGCAGCTAAAATCATGGATGCAGGAGTCAGGAATGCCTGCTGCCATTAGAAATCATTAGAAATCCTAGAAGAAATAAAAGCCTCTGAACCCCAAACTCACAATTCCCCAAGGTCACCGTGCGAAAATAAAACATATATATATCTATATGTGTAATTTTTTTAACTGAAGGGAAAGATTTCCATGCTAAAGTACTGAAAAACAGCCCGAGGAGTGGCTGATTGAGCCCCTTAGAGTTCCCCTGTACACTTCTTTTTCATGTCACACTGTATGAATGCAAGATTGAACATCACACAGCTTCCTTTGGCCCCTGGCCAGGCAGAGGTTGGAAAATAATTCCCTTTTTAACAGATGTCTTTATCCATCTAGAATGTATAAGTTTAGACAAAAAGGATGTGAGCACTTAACAAAAATGATGTCCAGTAAAAAAAAAAAAGCCCCATTAGGTATTTGCCTATTTTCCTATGGAAATTTTTGAGAAACTTCAGGTGAGCTGGAACCAGCAATGCACTGAGGTGAAAGCTGAAATGGATGTTTACTTTCCTCCCACTTCCATTTGTGATCCGTAGCTAGGAACTGTTCAGTTCCCTATTTATTTAATGGGAGATGATAGAATATTTCAGGATACAGCAGCCCATGTTCTGCCAATTCATGGGATAAACAGACAAAATGTTTCCTGGGGTGCATTTGTCAGGAACAGCTGTTCTTTAGGATGTTGTAGGTATCTTTCCCCTCAAACTAATTTGATCAGGACTTAGAAAAACCGCCACGAAATAAATACTCCACAGTTCAAGCAGACACTGCAGCTGCTCGGTGGGGAAGGCTTAAGTTATGGAAATAGGAAAATTGCTGCTCCACAGGAAGGTGGGAGGTAAATATTTCATCTGGTGTGGGAAGAGTTGTCAGCAGAAAAACAGGGCACCCAAGGAAATGGGGACCACAAGGAAGGGCAATTAGTGACTGGCAGATCGACATCATTTTCCTGTCTAAGCACTTGCTATTAACACTTGAGGACAAACAAGGGTCAGGACTCACCTTTAAAATATTTTCTATACAAGGAGAGAGACAGAATATGTCTGAATAACAAAACATCTTCCTTTAACATTGTTTTACCTTTTCTTTCTTCATCTTCTCTTAGCCATCATTTTTGTGGCTGAATGTTTTAATTTGTCACCAAATACAGGTTTCCCTCCATACCATGTAAACACCCTTGTCTCTTCAGTTTTAAAACTGTACAGTGTTTTTGAGACCATTTATTTAAAAAGAGCTTTTAAAATGAAGGTGGTTCATTGCACAGAGCCCCTGAGACAACTGTCAGGGCTGCTGCATAAATTACAGCCTCTTCTACTGACCACTGAATGCAAGGAAGATGGAAAGAAACCAGCATGCAGATGATGATGAAAGCCAAGAGCATTTTTCAAAACTCAAGGTCTTCACGCTAATAATGAAAAATTCCTTGTCTCTGCTGGGGGTGACCTTGTAAAAAGCAGCTTGCATGTGCATCTCAAAACATCAGGACTAAATTAGGTCTCCATAATGCGAGTGTAGTCTGAACTAGGGTGTTTGTATTCCCCAGAGGGGTCAGTGTGCCTGGGAGGTAACTTGTTTAGCCTAGTTCAGATGCAGTGAAATGCTCTGAGATGTGTTCAAGTGTGCTGAGCTGCGGGTGTTGCTTTCTCCTCGCCTTCACAAGGTGACAGCTCAGAGCAGCTCACAGGCAAGGGGCTGTTGGAGAGATGGATGCTGGATGAGAAGTGAAACTCTTCCTTTTAGATGGGAAATTGCTGGCTGGACAGCTTCCAGAACTAGAGAAGCTGTGGTATAGGCTGGTGTGGTGAAACCAAGCTGGTTTGCACAAGCTCAGGAGTTCCAGCAGGTTCCTGAGCTACACTAAAAGTGCTGCCAGGATGACCAGGAGGTGACCTGGAGCTGATGGAGTGTGTCTCTGGGGACACACCCATTTCTGGAGGGATCCCCATCACTTCAGGGTCTGTCTCTGAACCAGCCTCCCTCCCTGGCTTGGACACCAGAGGCTTTAGGAGATCCCACAGAACTTTGTTTCAGAGTTCCTGGATAAATTACAAAAGCTCCGAATTCTGCAATAATTTTTGGTTTAAGTAACTTTTTTTTTTTTTTTTTGCTGGCAAGTTTTCACGTAGTTTTCATTACTTTCATGACCTCTTTTGCAGAATTAAGTATTTTAGAACTTTGAAAATTGAAGCAGAAAAGAAATAGAGGCTTTTATTTGGCCCTAGCTATAAACTTGGATGAGAAATATCAATTATTCTTTTCAAGGCTCTTCAGTATTAGGCTGGCAGAAAAAGAAACCAAAACAGTTCTTGGTGTTCTAGGTTTAATAGCTTGTGTTCCTAATCCATAACCACTTTTATTTCACACAGTCTCACTAAATTTGGGACTTCATGCTCTCTAATCACACTATCTTTCAAGGAAAACCAACTCAATTAAACTTCATTTGGGTTTGAAAAGGGGCAGTGTGCATGTTTTGGAGACAATAAGTGCAAGCTTAGACTGCTTATCAGGAAAAGAAAAATCATTGTCAGTCAGACCCTGGAATGGGACTCAGAGAAGCCACCAGTGGGATCTCCATCCTTGGAGGATTCACACTCAATGGTACAAGACCCTGATCTGACCAGATTTTGTCTAGACTGTGCTTTGGCCAAGAAAAGCTGGTCCAGAGGATCCTGTAGGTCTTTTCCAGCCTGCTCATCTGTGATTCTGTGGCATTATCTGACACACATCTGACTCCAAGCCCCTGTAAATCTGCAGGCAACACCTACGAGTAGAAAACAATATCATAGGCAGAGCTGTGGCACAGGTGCCTCTGGAATGGGCTACAGCAGCCAGAAATCCAACTGCAATGCCTGAGGGCATGGAGAGAAAAGGATCATGTAGGTATTCTGTTAGATGAGGAAAATCGGCTGAACAGGGCATATCTACACAAAATGTCACCCAGAAGGCAGATGCTGATATTCCTTATTTTTCTGTAGTGTTTCAGGAGGCCCATGATCAGTATCAGATGTAAGGACACAGCCTGAGTGAGCTGTTGGTGAGAGACAATCTCCTCATCCCTCTGAGCTGGGATATTGATCCAGCACTGGCACAAATAGAAATGCCTTCTGCACTCTGGAACTGGCAATCAAAAACTTTGGGGAAAAACTTAACCAGCTGGTTTGTTTTGTTCCAAAATGTTGGAATTTTATTTTTAACTAATGAGTTTTAGGAACTGATATTTGTGGTCCTTTTTTTGTCTTTGCTTTTAGTTTCTGAACCCTTTATTTACACTAAGTCGATCTTTTATGCTTTTCTGTGCTGCTCTGAGGATTAGAAATCCACTTTGAAAATAAAACCTCCGATTCTAACTTAATCACTTGACTCTAGAGGCAGAAGGCCTAGGACAGGAAGCACACATTCCAAGAAAAACATTAAAATACTGACAGCTGACAGAACTGTGATGTAACAGTGTTTAACTGAGAAGATCTAACAGGACCATACGCCGAGGCAGTCAACAGCTCTGAGGGGAAGCCAAAGACCAAGGGATTTTTCTCCAGGGGTTATCAAACCTAAATAAGATGGAGCTATTTTGATTCTGAGCAACACCAGTGAGGCCTTATTTGGAATATTCTCTGATGTGAGAGGAAGAGAGCCAAGAAATGAACACAGTTCAGCTTTGGAGCTGTGTGCTCTGAGGGAAGCCCAGCTCACTTGGCCTCTTCCCTGAGTGCCTGAGGACACTGTGAAAACTCTTGAAGATTCAGCAAATTGGGCAAGATGTGTACTTGGAATAAGAGAGTGAAAATTCAAATCCAGGATGGCAAGATAAGAGAAACAGCAACAAAATGAAATGACAGAACTTCTGTTTCATCGGCAGAGTGGTTGGAAAGCTCCAATCCAAACAGCTTTGGGCTCCATTTGAGAAATGAACTCCCTAATTTGATGCAAGTGATCAGCCCCATTCATCTGAACAGCCTTCTGACATGGGCAGCCTGGACTCTCATCTGCATCAGGTTGGATGGGGCTTGGAGCAACCTGGTGCAGTGGAAGAAGTCCACTGAGAGGACTTCTCAAGGCAGAGGTTGGAACAAATGATCTTTACAGTCCCTTCCAACCCAAACAGTTCTGTGTAATCAACATTCCTAATATAACCAATGTAACATGATTTTGCTATACCAGTGAAATGTGCCTTGTGGGCCAAATCTGGACTTTCTCCCCAGGCCTTGGGGTTTGCCCAGGCCCCTTGACTGTAAAAATTGACTTGGCAGAGGGAGGAGCCATGGGAAGTCTTGGGGAAACTGGGCTATGTGAAAGCCATGCCCGGGAAGAAAAGGATGGGAATTCCTCCTGGCCAAGGATTTCAAAGGTTCCACATCTAATGAAGGAATGTGACCTTCCTGAGACCGAGCAGCTTCACCAGTTTCCAATTATTCCAGCAGCACCTCAATATTTTGCACAATTCTGTAAAATTGGTTTTATTGATTGGGTAAAGCTAAGCCAGTGGCTCGGCGTCTCTCCTGCCGTGGTGCTTGGGCAGTAATGAGATGTACAAAGGAATGATTACACATGGACCTGGGTGGCTTAGGGCAGCAATTGCTCACTCCTCAGGTAAATATCTCCTCAGTTAAATATCCTCCTGAACCCTCTGATCCTCAGTTCTCACTCTGACCTCTACGGAAGATCTAAGTCATGGTAACATTTAAACCATGTCAGCTGTGCACATCCCCAAGAGATGCTCTAAATTGTCCTTTGGTGGTAGAGCCCTGGAAATTTACAGCTATGTTTGGACATGGGCAGCTCTGGAGCTGGCTGTGTCACAGAAGTGGAAGCTTTTGAAGCTTAAACTTTTTTCAAAGGGCTTAAGCAAGAGAAACTCAGATGCAGCTGAGACATGTGATTGGAAAACTGAAGCAACACACGTTCCTGAAACACAAAATCTGTAATTTCTCAGGGTGGCAAGGATTATTTGGGAGACATCAAACATGCTTTTCATATGAAAGCAGCAATGTGTGTTACAAAAAGCCTGCTTATAATGCAGCTTACCTACCAGACAGCCATGTCAAGCTGTCAGTGGAGAGAGGACTGACAACAAGCTAATGACCTCCTGCTGCTCAATAAATGTCTCAGCTTTGCTCCAGCATCTCTTTGTGCAGTGGGAGGGAGACAGTGATCCCAGGCAATGTTCTGTTGCAATTATTTTATTCTGTTTCTACCCATCTTTTTAGCACAACATACAAGAAAGGCAGGCACAGCAGCTTTTGTGAGGCCTGATACAAGTAAACAATAGTTGCTCAAGCTATAATTACTAAATTATTTTCTTTTAAAGTTAGGGATAAAAGCAATCAAAGAACTCTCCTTCCAGAAAAGTAATCTGTTTTGAAAATGATTTATTTTTCTGTTCCTCTCATTGTATCTATAAATAAGGCAAAGCATTATGAGATACCCTGCTAGACAGCTTTCTGCAAGATTAAATTAGGAATAAGATGGAAAGCTACTTTTTATGCAGTTGTTGAAACTGCCTATTTGTGATGAAGAAGGCCTAAGAGAAGGTACAGATTTTTTACAGAACACACCTCTAAAATACATTAAATCATATTAAAGCGATAAGAATTTATGGATCAGGCTAAGCCTGAATTAAAACAAAAATCTCATCCAAAATTTCATAATGTTCCAGAAAAAATGTCTGTTCCTCATTTTAATTCCAGACTCGTGTATTCCTTATCTTCCTCAGTTACCATCCAAGGTCTCCTCTAATGGCTTTAAAGTATTCCTGATATTCTTTCACCATCCTGCTGAGCCAGTAGTGTGGTAATTGGCACTGCTCTGTTGGAATCTCACTCTTACCTGGTTTGTGTTCTGGTTTTCATTTGAGCTGTCTGTGTTTAATCCTAGATTTGCTCATAAAAAGGATAAGTCTCGATAAATAGGTAAGAGAAAGGCTTCTGAGACACAAAATGAAAATATCCAGAATCCTTAAGCAGTCTATTGGTGGATTACGTCAACTCAAAGATAGATTTTGCTCCCTCTGGCTCATCAAATAATCTGATTAGCTGGTGCTGATTATGCTGGGCATGATGCACTGTGTTCTGCAAACCAGACACAGAATGTCCCTTCTCTGCTGCCTCGTGTGCTCCTGGAAAGTCTTATTTATAATAAATCCCATTTTCACTTTTGCTGACCACTAACAGCTTTGGCTCCACTTTGGGGCATATTAAAGGCACCTGATAATGCTGCCCTGCTGCACAGGAGAAGGGCTGGGCTCTCCCAAAGCAGAAAAATGTCTGAGTTTTTTGCCTCTCAGCTCCACAGCCACTGGGTTTAACGTATTTGGCATTTTATACAGTGTTTGGGGAGGGGTGATGCCATCAGGGGGCTCACAGAAGCCAGGAGTCAGAGGAGACGTTTGCCTAACCCAGCATCAAAACCAGGAGCAGCATAATGTGGTATTTTCATCTCTTCCATTGTTGGAGGAGTCAGTGTTATGCTGATCCCACACTTCATTTTCTGCTGCCAGAAGCATTTTGGAGGGGTCCCGGGGTTGGTGGTAGCTCAGTGTGTCAGTGATGATGGCAAGGAGACGATGGCCATTGCACAGGGCCAAGCAGGTTCTTTATGCTTGACCTTTCTGTACAGCAGTAAGTTTATGGATTTCAGTCCATTTTTAAAAGGGATTTTTGTCTCGAGTCCTCATAAATGTCTCACATGGCCCTGAAGGGACTCAAGCTGCTGCGTCCTTTTAGAGTCGCGTCGTGACCTGTCACTGTCGTCCCTGATGACTTCCACAGCGCGTCCAAAGAGCTCTTTGCATTTTCCTGCTCTATTTTTTTCTTTCCCCTTTAAGACCCTGCCTTACATTTCCCTCGGCTCCCTCTCTCTCTTTTCCTGCTCTCTGTGCTCCCCCCTGCATTCCTGCGCTGTGACAGCCCTGCTGATGCCTGCTCGGAGCGGCGGCAGCCGCACGCTGCGCTCGCCATCTGGGACGGTTCAGCTCCCGCAGCCTCGTGGAGTGTCCGCATCCACACGGAGCGCTGGAAAGCAGCCACGCCACGGCCTCCCAAATTCCCCTTCTCCTCCACGTGGGCTGCCTTTCTGCTGGCCACAGACTGCTTCGCCTACACCAGGTCTGTCCAGCTGAGGAAAGTTTCTAAAGGTCCTTGATCACAGGGCTCAAACCCTTCAGCGGGAAAGCCCCATCCTCACGGATTTACTCCTTGACGCCCTTCCTCTGCGCCACGTGGAATCAGAGAGGAAGCAAGAAAAATAGGAGAATGTGGAAGGTTTCAATGCAAGTGCTCCCTACTTTGAACATTTTTCTTTTTGCCACTGAAACACATTTCAGAGTGTGGACTTTAGAGACATTTCTGCCCACTTTTTCCAAGCTAGATTTATTTATTCTCTGGTTGTTTATCTTATTTATCTTTCCTGGCTGTTTTGTCCCTGAAACAATCACCCCCACACATTGATTACTGCGAGAGCTGTGAGAGGTCTTTTCCTGGCTCCATGGATGTTCTTTCATGTGTCTTCCAACCCAAGGCATTCTACAGTTCTGTGATTTAGCCTCCTGTGACTTCATCCTTGCTTGGATAGGGGGGAAAGTGATCGAGTTGTAGTTGAATATTTTTCTGATTCAAATAAATATGAGAAAAGGAGCCCCAAGGATGGCATTTACTGGGTGTGAAGGCCCAGGCTGACTCAGAGGATTGAAAACTGGTAACAAATCAGTGAACCATTTAAAACATCCTGTTCTCAATCCAAAACCTGTGCTTTGCATTTCTGTGCATTTCTATTCCTCGCCCTTTATCTAAGTGCTGCAAGCCTTCCTTGCTCCTGAAAACACAGGATAAAGCAACAGCAAGAGCAGGATCTGAGGAGCTGGTTGAGTAGGGAGCTCTGCATATCCAAAGTTCAGCTAGTGAGAAATAACCATCTGGTGAGTATGTACATCCCTGCTCCTGGATAAGCTGAGGATGAGTCTCCTAATGGGAGCCAGTGCTCTGCCTGAGAGAGAGGAGTTACCAGGGTAAAGAGAATTACATAAGAGCAAGATCTGCACTTAGACATCACTAACTAGATGTAATCTTTGCACTCAAGCTGAGGTAATTCTGCTGCAGCACAAAAACACTCCATGCCAGCAGAAAATAATTAGATTTTTGTCTTTTTTTTTTTTTTTCGTACCTAAAACACGGTTTTGTGTCACTGAGTCCCCTCCCCAGCTACTACACACAACGAATGTGCTCCTGTGGAATGTTTCAAGGCTTGCTTTCTAATTATAGCTTTGGGTATCATTTGCTCGGGTATAAACAGGGTGAATCACAACAGAAATGTCAGGGAGGGTTGAGGGAAAGGCCTTGTACTGACAGCGAGCATCAGGACAGAAAAAATCAGGGCATCTTGTGAGGCAAAAGCACTCGTGTTTCATAGGAGACAGCGGCAAACTGCAACTCAGGGTTACGCCGAAAAAAAATCCTAAATTTATAAATTCTTTGTAGGAAAGGAAGGGAAGTTCCCAGCCATCTGCCTCACTGGCTGCCTGCAAGGCTCACACCTCGCAGGCACAAAGGGTTCCAGGCTGCTGGGGCAGCTCCAGGCTGGCAAGGATGGCAATCACGGGGTTCTGAGCTGGATATTCCTGCAAAATCACATCGTTTGGGCATGTTGCTTGGGTTTTATCAAATCCGTGAGCCCTGACAAGGAGATTTACTATCAGTTCTTGTTCTAGAGGAAGAGGGAGAAAGGAGATTAGAGACAGGATGGCTAAGGAAGGTGGGGAGTTACAAGCACAGGGATTTATGATGTTTGAAAAGTGGGCAAAAAAGAAAGCTGGAACACATGTATGTGCAAATGATATTTTTATCTCATGGTTTCTGCCATGGGTTTAGTGTGAGGCACAAGGGGCACTTGTACAACTCTTGTGCGAAGGCACACGAGCTGCAAGGCCTGAGCAAATCCAGCTCTGCAAAGGAAGGTTCCCAAAATAACAGCTTCAGCTGTCAAATGAGTATGACTGTTCCAAATTCCTTCCTAGGGAGTTAAAATTTCTCCTTAAACTGGTAAAAGGAAATGAAAAATTTGGGTGGGATCTAGGAAATCAGTACTTGCTTACAACTTCTGCAACCTCTAACAAAAATAGACTTATCTTTTCGACATTTAAAAAAAGAAAAGGTGATCAAACACCAAATCTATTGAGGACTGGACTATCAAGTCATGTAGATTCTGATTTGCCTCCAAATTAGAAGGCGGAAAGCTCCTCTTGGATAAATTACATGTGTAAATATCAGTGTTCTAAACTGCTGAAAGGTCATTCCTCTTGTATTTTATTGTTTAAGTCTAGAACAAATGGCAACCTCCTGCAAGGTAAACCTGGAAGGAGACACCAGCAGCTTTTCTGAGCTGAAGCCAAAGACATGGCCTTAGCAATAAAGTCACCAACATCAAAAATGTCAGGTAATTGGGAGATGCAGCCCAGGATTTGCTTTTGCTCTGGTAAATATTTTCAAATTCAATTTCACCACATGTTCTTCTTCGAATACTATCCAGGGACCTCTTTCACTACTCAGACTGCTTCTGTTCTGCAGACCAACTGTGCAGAGATTAAAATCTCTTAGAACCATAGAAATCTTAGGAATTTTTTTTTCCAGTTGGTCATACTTTTTTTTTCCCAACCCAAGCCCCTCTACAAGTCTATGGTTCTAAGATATTCCTTGTATCTTCATATCTTTTTATGCAGTCCAATCTGTAACAATTATTTCTGGAAATTTCCATTGTTGCACAGTTGAGGCAGTGTTTAGAATTTACCCCAACAGCTTTTCCATCATCTTGCCTAGATGTCACGAGCAAGGGATATATTTTCTGGATGATTTCTAAGTGCAGAGATGGTAAAATTCCTTAAGATAAGAAATATTTATTTTACATGACTTATCCAAGCCTTATTCAAAACCAAAGTTGTCCCCCTTTTTTCCAAGCTGTGTTTTGAGAAATAGACCAACTTGTTCAGTGGAGTCAGAAAGAGAATTTAGTAAATAATTAGTCTGGGAGAGAGAAATCACATTACTCTCCCCCTGCAACAGTTCTCGATGTTTATAGCAAACTAATTTAATTGCAAATGAAGACAAATTTCTATTTCAGTCTCCATAAGTAATTACGTTTTACTTGTCCTGACTCCAGTCCTGGTTGTTTGCTTGCTGGACAAAGGGATTTTCTCTTTGCTGGAACATTTCAGGTGCTTTCCTTTTATGCTGACTGAGGGAGAAGGGATGGATCCAGCTGGTCCTGGATGAGTTTCCCAATGCAATACCAAACCCAAGGCATTATCTAACACAGTCTGGGAATGGGGAATGAAACCATGGAAATAAGAAAGTGCTAAAACATCTGAGAAAGCCTGAAATAAAAAGTAGTAACTGCAATGAGGGAAAAAAAAATCAACTATTAAATGATGTAAAACCCACAAGGGAAAAGCAAGGATGTGGAGAAATACACATTTTCTGTCAGTGAGCCTACAAGGGCAGCTTAAGGAAGATGCAATCTCGCAAATTTTTGAGTAGAAAGCAAAAAAAAATATTGCATAGCCAGCACAAGGACTGAACCCAAGGGCTGGCAGAGCTGTTGTTGCCTTTCCTTCTCAGAAGAGAAATGGGTTTTGCACTGTGAGGCTGCTGCTTGGATGAGTCCTTTTGGGCACAGTGACATCCTGAACTCCCATCCCAAACACTCGCTGTCTCGAGTCAGGAACGGCCACAATCAACATGTGGAGGAAACATTTAAAATTTATTTCACAGAATCGATTTAGATTGAAAAAGACGTCTGAGATTGAGCCCGACCTATGACCCAACACCACCAGATCAACCTGACATGGCACCTGGTGGATTCTGGATTCCCATTAATTCCTTCAGTTATTCCACAGCAAAATACTTTCTGAGCGCTGATAAGAAACAGAGGACGGAGTCCTAAATAGCAGCCAGTGCAGGTTCAGGTTGGACATTTGGAGGAATTTCTTCACAGAAAAGGTGATTAAGCACTGGAAAGGGCTGCCCAGAGTGGTGGTGGTCCCTTCCCACCCCTGGAGGTGCCCAAGGAAGGTCTGGAGGTGACACTCGGTGCTCTGGGCTGGGGACAAGGCTGGGCTCAGGCACAGCTGGGGCTCCATGGTCTGAGAGGCCTTCTCCAACCTCCGTGATTCTGTGATCAGCTGCCACAAAGCAGTGCCCTCCACGCCGGCCGCCTGGCCACGTGCCATCACAAGGAGGTGTTTTTTGAGGAATTATTCCCACAGGAAACTCCGATGTCCATATACCCCGGACCACGGTGTATGAGGAACCACGGGGAGGATGCTGTCCACTCCACTCCGCAACGCTGTGCGCTTAACCCCCGCTCCCCAGGCACATGTTTGGCTCGGGGAAGGTCGCGGGGTGCGGAGGGGCAGAGGGGCCGTGTCCCGGGGAAGGGCCGGCAGGTGCAGTGCGGAATCCTCACCGAGGGTCCCGAGGGACCCGCCCTGAGGGACCGGCACCGGCGGCGCCCCCTAGCGCCCGCCCTGCGCCCGGCACCCCGCGGCAGCGATGACATCACCGCTCTGCGCAAAGAGCCGCCCGCCGATTGGCGGAAGGCGGGAGAGGACGCATCCAATGGGCGGCGCGCAGGGCGGCAGGCCGCGCTGACGTGCGGCTCGGCCGTGCGGGGGTTTATTTTGCTTTGGGCCGCTCCGGCCGCCGCCATTAGAGGAGCGCGGGCAGAGCCTCCCCCCCCCGCCGCGCCGAGTGGGAGCGCCCGCGGCCGCGGCAGCCGCGGCGCCTCGGGAGAGACCATGTCGTGAGCGGGGGGGGGGGAGCGCGGGAGGGGGGGGGGCGGCGCGGGGCGCAGGCGGCTCCCAGCGCTCCGAGCGTGTTCCTGAGGGACTGAGGGACGGATCCCGGCGGAGAGGTAAAGCCCCTGTGCTCTCACTTGCCCTCCTCGGGCAGCGCTGCAGGACGAGGGGGCGCGGGGGGAACGGGGGCGCGCTGAGCCAGAGCTGACCGGGGACCCGCTGCGGGGTCGGGGGGGCTGTGAGGAGGCGCCTCACAGCGGCCCCGGATCCCGCTGCCATCGGTGTCCCGCGCGGAACGGTTTGTTGAGGGAAAGCAGGCTGGCACAGCCTCGATACAAAGGCAGGAAACTCGGATTTTTTTCTCCCGTGGCTGCTGCTCCGGACCCCGGGCTGTGGTGCCTCGGTGAGATCATGCCTGTGCTGCTTCCCTCCCACTTCTTCCCACCCTCCCGGTCTGATTTTATTCGTGTTCGGATGTGCCTGTGTGGATCTGCACGCGGTGCTGGAGTAGGTGATGGGAGCGATGGGTTGTGTCTGGATTTTGGGTAGCAGAACTTCCCTGATATTGCCTATCCCATCCCTGGAAATGTCCAAGGCCGGGTTGGACGGGGCTTGGAGCAGCCTGGGACAGTGGAAGGTGTCGCTGCCCCTGGCAGGGGGTCGGGACAAGATGATCTTTAAGGTCCCTTCCAGCCCAAAGCACTCTGTTTGATTCATTCTGTGATCACGTATTGTCGATGCTTTATCAGAAGTACAGTGCGAGAAGTACTTCAAAATCGAGCTCGTCTTTGAGAACCGAAGTCTAAATAAAAATTAGGAAAGTTGGCTTCAGGAGCGAGGCAGACCTTGGTAATCCTCGCTGCCAGCGCCTCGCCGTCTGCCTTCCCGGTCCCAGACTGCAGCAGCTTCCTGGCAGGATAAGATAAACTTGTCTGCGGAGGTCATGGATGTGTCTGTGAGTCCTGTGGATGTGTCTGTGAGTCCTGCCTTGGGAGTGACAGAATCCGCCTGTCCCCACAGCAGTCACCGCTCCCTTGGGAGCGGCGGGGGGGAGAAATGATGGAGAAGGTGGATGCGGGTGTCCTGCACCGCTGGCACAGCCCGGCTGCTGAGAACTTTCTGCTGCCACGGTGACTTTCAGCGATGGCGATAATGGCAACTTTTTCTGGAATTCTTGGGAGTTGATGTAGTAAACAAACGTTGTTTGACGGGCTTTGTGCTGTGCTTGAACAGTCTCTGCTCACCAGCTGCCTGCGGTGTCACAAGTGGTGGAGCTGGCATGTGAGTTTAGTGCTTCCATGAGTCTGTCGGTGCAAAAATTGAAAGGTGAGATGTCTTCTGTGTGGTAACTCCCTCTTTCTTTTCTTAGAGCTCGCGCTGGTGTGAGCAGAACCTTTTAACAGTAGCTCAGGAGGGATCTGTTGTAATTAGTTTTGTTTTTCCATCTGCTTGTTGATCTTTGGTGACAGCAGAAGAGATTTGTGAGGCTCATTTCCTTTTTTTCCCCCCTTTTTCAGTGGTTACTCAGAGAGGAGGAGACAGGTGAGCAGCAGGTTATGTTCTGGAACTCTTTTGCTGGCCTCCTCCGAGGGCCAGGCTGAGTCGTGTCTCAGTGTGTGGAGTCTGGCATTGTCATATGTGAAAGATCACCTCTGCTTTAAGTCTGTCACAGCATTCAAAGACAATAAAGCCTTTGGATGCGTTGCATTTCGGGGCGTTTGTGAAACTCTAATTATATTTCCTTCTCTGGAAGGAAAAAGAAATTGCTGCCTTTACTTTCCTTCTGCTGCTGAAGCAAGGGCAGGCAGGTGGGTGACACCGGCGAGGCCGTGATCTCTTCTTGTGGAGTTGTGTCTATTAGCATTTTCTCAGAAGTATAATTACAAATATTAATGTAATTGGAGTGCTGAGTGGCACAAAAAGCATCAACAGGGTTCATCACAGAAGCGTGACTTTAATTGGAGACTAATTCCAGCTCAGAATGGGTCAAGGGGACCTTTTCAGCTCTGTGTGTGGCCGTTCTCATTGTATGTTGTTTGACCTGTAAATTCCTCAGGGACAGGAATTCCCACCCATCTTGGGTGCCCTTTGCAAGAAGGATCTGTAAATAAGTCAGAAGTGTAAGTAGGAAATACTTTACTGATTGAATGGGAGGTTATTTTTAATGCAGTCAATCAAATAATCAAATGTTCTCTCAGGCACTTTAAAGTGAGATTTACTTGCTCCTTCATGTGGTATTAACTTGGGTGTTAATGTTTCTCTTTCCAGCTTCTCTTTGCCCTATCAGTTCTAGCACAACTTCAGATCTGTACATTCTTGGTCGTGATGTGCTCTCTGCTAATCACAGCAGAGCATTTAAACTGCTCCTGCCAGTTCTCTTAGTAATCTCATGCCCTTTCCTCCCCCCAAAATTTGAAGACTGGGTTATTTTGGGCTGTTCAAAATTGATGTCAACAAGTAATCCTCAGTTTAACTGCCTGAATTATGATCCACAGTCTCCTGGTACTAAAATGGAACTAAACTTTAGTTTGGCAGCTGAAAATGGCTGGCTTAGCTGTAACAGAGTTCTTAATTTTTTATTTTATTTTTTAAATAGTGTCATGTACGAGGAGGGATCAAGGCAAAGTTGAAAAGATTTTTTTTCCAACACAGCTGATTAAGAATTTGCCGTTTCCCTTGTCAGATGGCTTAGCTGGGTAAAATCAGTTTAGTAACATGGATAATTGTAACTTTGTCATGTCAGCTGAATGGAATCTGTTACACCTTAAAACGTCTGTCTTCAAATTAAGATTTCAAACATTTTGGCTCCAGACGCTTTCCTGGTACTTTTCATGGCATTTCTTGTGTAGCTGTCATTGCTTGAGCTTGCACAGGGTTGTGACTGTGCTCATTTTTGCATCATTGCTGGCTGGAGAAAGCTGCTCTGTGTAGTTAATTCTTCTGGATCTTTCTTGATGTGCAAGATTAATATTACCTCTTTGGGGTCTACCAGTTAACATGCTTTAAAAGAAGAACTGTCATACTTCAACAACAATTCTGAATGGGTGTTAATCTATAATAACACTTAAGATTTTGTGTTTCCTTCTTTTGTGGCATAGGCAGGTGCTCTGTACTCAAACTGGAGTTGTGCCCACATGGCATTTTTCAAAACAACTTTTTTTTTTTACCTGTGCTGATGTCCCATTTATGCAGAAACTCACTTTGGTGAAGACCAGGGATGGGATGGAGCAAGGAATGAAGGCAGTGATGTTTGAAGAGAGAACTGCCTTCAAGAGGGGGCTGATACAGAGTCCCTGGTTCAAGAGAGCAGAAGGAATAGGAGATTTTTTTACAAGGAACATGGGGAGACAATACAGTGGGAAGATGGGTAGTGACTGGTATGTGCAGAGCATCTTGCCTAGGAAGCAGCCAAATTTGCAGCCCTTCTGCATTTTCTCCTTTACAGGAGATATAATTAAGTTGGCATTTTTTCCCTTTGGTTATTTGGGTTTGTCCTGATGTAATCTGTTCTGCTTGTTCTTAAGACAAGGATACTACTGCGTGGCTTGTGTTTGGTTTTTTGTTTGTTTGCTTGTTTGTCGATTTTTTATTCTGGTCTACTAAGCTGTTTGTTTCAGGTTTTTTTTTTTCTGAGAATGGCTTGGAAATTTTAAATTAAGGACAGTTATTACTTCTAAGAAAAACACTGGACAAGACACAGGGTTTAAGATTGTCTTTAAGTTCAGAACTGGGCTGAAAATACCTGAAGTACTGAGCACTAGGTACAAAGTGAAAAGCAGACGTGTAAGCTGCTGTCCAGGGAATGGGGGGGCTGGAGGGATGGACACTGCTTTGGCACGTGTAAATGGGGCTGTGTAAGTAGGACTTGTGTCTGGGGCTGTGACTTGTGAGTGAGGAGGCTGCAGTTTTCTCCTGTGCCAGAAGCCGAGACAGGCTGCTGGGTTTTTATTTTTATTTGGGTTATGTTTGCCATTACCTCTGTAATCGAATGTTAAGGTTTCAAAATCCTCCGTGTGGTTCTTTGGCTTCGATTTGATTTAGCAGCTGGTGGTGAGAAGCTGTTTTTAATAAAGCAAAGAAAGTTGGGGTTACTGAGGAGTTTGTGGGCGTTCAGAAACTTCGGTAAGGTGTGTTGGTTTTCTTGGTAATGGCTAGATATTGAGGAGTTGGGGTGCCTGAGCTAAACAAAACTGTCAGAACCATGATTTATGTGACTCTGGAAGGAAAAATAAACTTGAGTGATCTAAGAGGGGTGTTGTGGTTTTTTTTTTCAGTGCATTAGAACTATTTTGATCAGTAATCTTTTAGTTAATTTCCACACGCTTTTATAGGTCCGCTCATTTAAAAACTCTGTGATTCTTGGTGCAGTTAGTTGATTATCTGAGAGGAAAAACATCTGTCCTAAATCTCATAGTTGTGCATAATTCCAGCAGAAAATAGGAAGTTTGCTTGGTCATTGTTGGTTTATGAGAGAACCTTGTTTTTTGTGGTTGTTGGGACCATAAGTGCACTGTGAGAGCCTGACTTGTGCTCAGGCTAATGGGCTTGAAAGTATTCCTAGAGTCTCCAGTCATCTCAGTATGTAAGCAGGGATCTGTAGAGACAGCTGGCATATTTATTCCTTGCTGTTATTCCAGTACTCCCCTGGAACAGCCTCAATCTACAGGTCTTGGGGTTCAGGAAGTGTTGATGATACACTTTTGGTTTTTACTGGTCCTCACTGCCCTGATAAGTCAGGGATGTTTTGTCCTGGACTTCTGCTTGTCATTGATAGAGTCTGACAGATGGGCCAGTGGGTTTAGGTTTTACCTGTGAAGGCTTCCCCTTACTGGGTGCCTGCTGAGAAACTCATTTGTGTCTTGCTGAAGGGCTGAGATGGGCTGCTGGACTATTTACTTTTTATTCTTGACCTCCCCATTACTGTTTAGCTTGGCAGGGATAAAAAGAGTTGTCACCTCATGGCTTTTAAAGGCTTTATTTAAAGAAGATTGTTCAGGGTTGCCTTTAGTAGAAACTTACTCCCACCCCTGAACCTGTTCTTACTGTTATAAAGCTGTGATTCTGAAACTTTCCAGGAGTGCAGAGTGCCCTGCAGTGATTAACTCAGAGATATGGATTATGACCAAAATACAGATTACTAATCATATGGTTAAAAAAAAAAAACAAACAACTGATGTCGCTCTGTCTCTGGAAGGAGTTTGGATTTATTTTCCCTGTGATATTTGACACTAGCTCTTTGCCCTGTGTTAAGCAGCAGCATTCACACT
The DNA here is from genome assembly GCF_009819655.1 of Sylvia atricapilla. Lineage (NCBI taxonomy): Eukaryota > Metazoa > Chordata > Aves > Passeriformes > Sylviidae > Sylvia > Sylvia atricapilla. Next base: position 3,508,158 of record NC_089147.1, on the reverse strand, counting down.
CGTGGACTTTGTGTGCTGTGATAATAACATTTTTTGCTACTGTTTTTTCTTTTTCCTTCTTTTGGATACTTTGCTGCCTTGCCAGCATCTTAGGAAGAGCTGGAGAAAAATGAGTGTACTTTGTTTGGCTCACTTGAACTGGGACTTGCTTTAAGTGTATTCCAATTGCAAATGTTTGTACCAAAGACAGTCCTTGGCCGTGTCTGAATGTGACTTATCATGAATTTGGAGCAAACTGCCCAATAGTGGATGCTGGGTGTGTGTTTCCACGTTTCCTCTGGAGGCAGGTGGTTTTCCTCCTCCAAATGGTGACTGCGTGTGCAGCCCTGCTCTAATTTCTGGTCAGCCACCACCGAGGAGGTCCAGGGGATAATTACTAGAAAATGGACAAGTCTTGGTGTAATGTTCCTGCCATTGGACAGGTTTAAGTGTTTCAGAGTTTTGATGTGTGACTGCGCAGTGTGTTTTCAGTCAGAGCGTGACATCTGGTTTTCCTCCTTGTGTGTGAGGATGGCTGAGAGCTAAACAAAAATGGGTCTGGTGTTTGAGGCACAGACTACACACAGATAAACTGTTTTCCTATTTGACCTCACTTTTTACAAAGAAACAGCTTGTTCGACTTCGGTACTTTGTCCAAGGCTAATGTCTTTTTAAAATGAAACTTTAACAGTTCTGTTGTTTTATTGTGTATGGTTGTTACTGTAGATCTTAAGTCAGTATTCATCTGTTGCTGTTCATGGTCAAATTCATTAAACGCTGCTGGCTGTATTTATGCAAATGTTCTATCATAGCTCATTATTTTAAGTCATTTTGCTTGGGTTTGGATTAGTATTGTGTGGGAGATGTTGTGCATTATGTAACTGTTAAACTGCTTACCCTTGTTTGCCCAAATGGTGTTGGTTTCTGAGCAGTTGGTCGTATTTAGTCCATCCTAATGTGTAGTAACATCTCATCTGGACAGTTGCTCGCTTTTAATTGAGCTTAAAACAAAACAAAAAAGCAACCCTGACAAAGAAAGAGAACTGACCTGCAGGCTGCTGCTCCTGGGTTTTTATAGGTTGTTTTCAGCAGTTAAGATTTTCTTAGCTTTTAGTCACAAATGTAATCGAGCTAGATGGAGTTTGACCCATTTGAGATGAGTAATGAATAAAATGCAAACTTGCGCCGTGCAAGTTACACAAGCAGGTTAAGTGTAGTGGCTAAGAGCACAGAAATGCTTCAAGAGATAAACATTAAAATAAAAAAAAAAAGACAAAAGAAGGAAAAAATGTTTACTATTCTCCAATATCTGTTAATTCTGTAATGAGTTTCCAGCTTTTGCAGAGGTGTCCATTTACACTGAGTTGTAGACTTAATCATAAAGTTCATTGTCAGTCTTGAATTTCAGATGTTTCCAAAGATCAGAAACCTCCCAGATGTTTTTCTTCTTAGTGCATGGAGCATTAGCAAAATTGGACATCCTCTTGCATTAAAGCTGCATATAAATTCTTTTGCTTATGAAAAGTCAGCAGTTGGGTTGGAAGTGTGAATAGAATATTGAAAAGAAAGCTGAAGCAAAATCAGCATAATTTTTCTGAATACCATAAATACCTAATAAAGTAGATTTAAGACACTTTGAAATGAGATATGAATCCATAGAGAAGAATGGAAACAGTTTTTTATTAATTTTATGTAAATGAAACCCATCTGACACCCAACGAACAGACTTTTGAATGTGTCCAGAAGTGAATTCTTACTTTCTTGCTTTTTTTAGTTAAGAGAACTGTGTTTCTTTGTGAGAGCTGAAGTCTCCTGGATTTTAACTCATTCCCCACTTACAAGATGAAAAGTTTTTAGGTAGTGAGGCAGGTCATATCTAAAAATCTGCAGTAAGGAGTATTTTTGGTGATCTGGACTCTCAAAACTGAAGATGATGTTAGCAGTCACTTAACATGCTAGATTGTAAATAGTTACTCAGTTCCAACTAAAATATTTTCAGTTTTTTTTTTCTTCTCATGCACCATTAATGCTGCAGTTTATAGATTGTGTTGTGAGGTGCGTGGGAGTGATTTGGTCTTTAATGGAATTCACATTTGTGCCAGTCTTAACTTGGATGATGCTTCTCTTGGGACAGCAGCCTTGTCCCTGTCCCTGCTGCTGTTGGAGGGAGCAGAGGAGCAGCTCCACTCCTCGGGAGGCCCAGGGGTGACCCCTGTGTGTTTTGGGGCAGTGCTCTTGCTGCCATGAGGGTGGGAGGATGATGCAGTTTGACAAAAGCCTCCCAGCCCTGTTTGTATCTGCTTGGTGAGAAGGTTTCTGCCTTCTGTGGCCGCTGCAGTCTGGGTGCAGCTCCTGCTGTGGGAGCAGCCAGCTGGTGTTCTGTGGGGAAATCAACATTTCCTAGGTAAAACCCCCTCCTCACAGAGCGGCTTGCAGAAAGTTATTTCAGTGCTCTTTTGCTGAGATGATAGAGTGTTTTCTTCTTTTGGCTGCTCTGAATCGTTGCCTTTTTAAAGAGCTGTCCTAACAACCAAAGCAAACTATGCCTGCTTATTAAATTCCTTGCTTCAGTGTGTTTGGGCTGATGCAGAAAATGCTTCTATGTTTGTGGCTTCACAATAATCTTTCCATTCTTTATTATAATCTGTAGATTCTACTGGAAAGCTTCCAGATTCAGTGCTGTTTGTTCCACTGATGAGGTCAGGGTTCTTAATTTTATTAAAATTAATTTGCAGAGATGACAGTGGGGCTTATTGTTAGTTCCCATCAAACTACAGAAGTCCAAGTTCAAGCTTTCTGCTTTTAATATACTTATCTGTGGAGGCTTACACTGAATTATTGAGAAAGAATAGCAAATATCTGAGGGTAGAATAAGTTTGGTAAGGTAAGAGGAGAAAGTCAGTAAATGTCCACCTTGGAAAATTAGGCTTGGATTTGTGAAAGGTTTTCTAAAGGACTTCTATACTCCTGAAGTGCTGAATTCATAGATTCTGCATTTGCTTATAGAGATCCCTTTCATTCACAAAAAGGTACTTCTGCATTTTGTGTGCGCATGAAAAGTTGCTTTAGTGTTTTTAAAATAAAGAAACCAGCCTGCCCTTCTACTTGATGCATGGGAGGGTGGTTCTCGGTTCCTTGCAAGTCTTGCTGAAGGCTGCAGCTGGCACCTTGAGCTCCCTTTTCCCCTGTAAACACAGAAGCATTTTATTTGAAAATTGTAGACATGGACAGACTGAATCCGAGGTGGGAACAGTGATTTGATCGGTGTAATTACGTAAGGCTTCAGGCAGCACAGATGCCAGCACCATCCCGGCACAAAATCCGTCCTGCAGACTGGTCTAAATCAGCATCTGGCCTGTTTACAGGGAGGGCTGGATCGTTTAATGAAGTGGAGCTCCATATTGTTCCTCCTTTGAGCCAACGGAAAAACAACTTCTGGACACAGCCAGTAATTAAATTGAGGGGAGTGTAATAGATCCTGTCATAAAAGTGGTATTTGAGAGCTTCATTGTTTCTTTCCAATTTCCGCGAGTCTTTCGTGTTTTCCCATGCACCTAAAAAGAAGAATGTTCTTAAAAATTGAAGCAAAGCAAAAGACAAATTTCTGGTTATTCTAGGTCACCTTTTACAACTGATTTTGTGTAGTAAAAGGGTGATCTGATAAAGTTTTGACTTTTTTTTTTTTTTGTTCCTTATTTATCAGAACTTAATATATTTTTCTCTTTAGCGTATTGAGTTACTCTACAAGTATATCCAGAAGATACTCAGCACACTGTCTGCACTGATCAGCTGGAATTTGTTTGAAGTTTTGTGGGTTTTAATTTCTTGTCTGCTCATGCTCTTGGGACATAAAGGCATGCACCTGCACTTCACAGTCACTGTGTTGCTATTTCTCTGTCAGAGGATGCGCTCCATGATTCAGCTTCTCCTCTGTGAGGAATCTAAAATAACAAGTTGACTTGAAAACAGAGTCAAGTAATTGGGAAAAAATGTAATAAGCTTCAAACTGCTGTGGCTGGATGGTGATGCTGCATCACCAGTAAACCATAGAATCACAGAGTGGTCTGAGTTGGAAGAGACCTTTTGGCTCATCTTGTTCCAATCCCTGCCATGGGCCGGGGCACCTGCCACTGTCCCAGTTGCTCCAAGCCCCTTGGCCACTTCCAGGAATCCAGGGACAGCTTCTCTGGGCCTCTCCACCCTCACAGGGAACTATTTCTTCCTAATGCCTAATCTAAACCTACTCCTTTCAGTGTGAAGCCATTTCCCTTGCCCTGTCGCAGTTCCTGATGTAAACAAAATTGACTGGGTCTGGTGTCTCTGACCTCCAGCTCTGCTCCCACCAGACCCATCCGTGGGTAGCTACCATGGTGGGTAGAATTGGAGGTCAGACCAAGTGAAAAACATTGGAACAGTAAAAAAAACCCACCCCAGTGCTGAATTTCCTCACTGTACTCGGTGTTGGCAGAGCTGTCAAGGAAGAGAAATTGTGTTGCTCTGTTGAGCCTTTTTATATTCTTTACTTCATAATAACCCGAGGCCTTGTGTTCGGAGGTGGTGAGCTCATATCTCAGAGGCTTTCAAAGCTGCAGATAGATACTCAGCCTCTCTAAGAATTATGTCTGAGAGCATCTGCTTTTTAAGGGGCACAGAAGATAATTGCAGCTAAAAAAGCTGATCTTGTGATACCTGTGAAGGCCTTCCTGTAACGTGGGATGTCCTGAGCTATTTAGTTTCCAAGTAGTATCTCAGTACTTGTTTAGATTGTTTTTGCAGCCAGCTGCTTTCCAACTTGAGCTGCAATCTCTTTTCCCAGTCTTCATAGCACTAAAACAGATGATGCCTTGTTTTCATGCCCCATGCCAAATGTGGGTTGGGATTTGTCTGCAGTGGGAACTGCTTTGTTTAAGGCCTTACAAACTAGGGCAGGGAAGAAACCAGGTACAGGTCCAGATACTCGTCACACACTGTTCATGGATTTGATGGGAAGCATCGCCTACTCCAACCATACCAACTTCTGCTCCAGTAGGAATTGTTCTCAAGCAGTGGAGTATTGGGACAGCCACTTTTGGTGGTCCTTGGTGGCACAATCTGTTGGTGGCAGTGAGCGGGTGCATGGGCAGTGTGCTCCTGCCTTCTCTCTTCTGAAAACTCTCTTGTGTTTCTAAGTACAAAACATTAATTCCTAAAAAACCCTCTACTGTTTCTAGAGAAGAAGCTCATTAAGAAAGTATTTAAAAACCTTATTTTGGGAATTGAGGGAAAAGCTTTGACCAAATGGAATAGATAAACCTGGTGTCTTAGTGTACTCATATAGGAGGTGTTTTGGCGAAGGAGAGAAACCTTTTTTTCCCTTAAAATTCCCAAAAAGTCTTCTTGGCAAACTTATCTTTAGTAAAATCAAATTAACTTTATACTCCCCTGTACATATGTATGCGTTTTTCACTTATTTTGTCACAGATATGGAGTACCCCATGGTACCTGCCCACTCATGGTGGGCATGATCCCACTCCTTTTTTCCCCATTATAAATGGGCATGGACATCTGTCAGGAGTGGTGGAGGGGAAGCAGCAGGAAATCTGATTGCCTTTTCAGCACATTCCCCAGTCTGACACAGTTTTATAAGGTAGAGGTGGGAGTGAAGTGCTCTGCAGGCTGTTCAAACCAGTCCTGTGGAACCTGAGCTTTATGAGGGAGCTTTCTGTGTTCCTGATTGCTCCTCTGCTTTCATGCAGCATAAATATGGATCACTGTGGAAAAGGATAGTGCTGCCCTCTCCTCTGTCCCGGCCATGCGATAGCCCCTCATTCATGCAGCCACCTGATCTGCTGAATAGATCACTTGAGCTCTTGGAAAAAAAACATATTCTGTGCTGGAGTCCTCAGGAGGAGATAGTGGGAATAAGGCTGACAAATTTAAGTAGAAGTTTGAGCTGTGCCTTGATAGAGCAAGGTGTGTGTGAAGGTATTTCAGTGAGGGATGTACTAACTCGTAAAACATTGGCTAATTGAGGAGCAGGTATTAACTCAGTTTTGGTTTGATGTGTCTGGTTTTGAATTGAATGCTGTTGTGCAGCTTGTGAGTTTTAGTTTCCTAGGCTCCAGGTGGCTTTGTTAACTGAGAGAACTGCAGCATGAGAAACAAGAAGTCAAGTGATGTGATAAGTTTGTATTTAATCGGTTTTGCATTCCTAAAACCAGCACTTTGTGGAGTTTTACACGCTGGGTAACTGCTCTGGGGTAAGGCAAAAAATGCTGTGTCCGTTTGTCTATTTGCCCTTTATCTACCTGCCTCACCCTTTCCCTCTACAGGGCTCTCTACACTGAGCTTTTCCTGCCTTCCCCATCCAGAGTTTCAGATTGCAGTAAGAGTGTTTGTGGATGTTTTGGTGTGATCTTGTTGCTTGGATTTACTTCTTTTACTTCAGCAAATTGACCACTTGTGTGACCACGGGTTTTTTTTATAAATATTGGTTTATTTTAACCAGTCTCTCGTGGCCTCAGCAGGTCATGACTGGGTTTAACCAAGTAAATTGGGATTAGAATAGGTGTGGCATTTAATAATTAACTTTCTGGTTACTCAGGTCCAGTAGGAAACCTATAATGAGTCTGTTTTCATTTTGTTTACAGGAATAGTTATCTGCTTAGTCTCATCCTTCATATTTGTCAATCTGAAGGAAAGGTCTGAGCCAGCATGAAGACAGAATCTCCTCTTCATTAGAGAAAAAGTGAGTTGGAATTGGGTTGAAATCTGGATTTGTTGCATGAAAATACTGCCTGAGCCTGCCAACACACACAGTTTGTGCTTGCTTTCCAGTAGCATTTTCATTTTGAAGCACTACTGATATGGGTGATGTCCAGTCAAGACCTAGTCAAGGTTAAGCACGTTTCAAAAATTTTCAAATTATATGTATTTTAAGTAAATTCCAACATCCTCCTTTTCTGAAAGAATTCCTTACCCACTGTGTAACTGCTCACCTGATACACTCCTCCTTCCTTCCAAATCCTGGAAGGTGTATTACACAACCTAGACTTTGTGTTCCTTTTCTTGTACTGCTGTATTCATACTGAGTTTTATTTTAATAATTTAATATTTATAACTTGTTTCTGTAGCTGTACTGGTTCTCTCCTCCAGTATTCTCAGTGCTTAATGTGCATTCTGAATTTGTTTGGAAGTCTCTGTGCAAATTTGAAGAGTTGCAGAAATGCAAGACTGAGGGTTTTTTTCTCATTTTTTGCACTAGTAAATCCCGAATTCTGCATGTAAAATGCCGGTAGGTCAAGTCTTATCCTTTTCATAGTGGTTTTACTCCCCTTAGATGTTGTAATAATACCAAATAAAAGAAGACTTTCCATTTGCCCAGCCTGATTTTTACATCCCCTGGGTTAAATCTCATTCATCTGTTGTTTTGAAGAGCTCCTTTGCTGGTGCTGTGTACTGATGGTGTGTTCTGACCCCTCAGCCTTTCTGCCCGCCGCAGTTCATTTCAAGGAGTGCACGATGACAGAGCGTGGCATTAAATGGGCCTGTGAGTATTGTACATATGAGAATTGGCCTTCTGCAATCAAGTGCACCATGTGTCGTGCCCAGAGACCCAGCGGAACAATTATCACAGAAGATCCTTTCAAAAGTGGCTCCAGTGATATCGGGAGGGACTGGGATCCTACGAGCACCGAGGGAGGGAGCAGTCCTTTGATATGCCCGGATTCCAGTGCAAGACCGAGGGTTAAATCATCCTACAGTATGGAAAGTGCAAATAAATGGTCGTGCCACATGTGCACGTACTTGAACTGGCCCAGAGCTATCAGGTGTACCCAGTGCTTGTCCCAGCGCAGGACCAGGAGCCCCACGGAATCTCCTCAGTCCTCGGGCTCCGGCTCCAGACCGGTCCCTTTTTCCGTGGATCCCTGTGAGGAGTACAATGACAGAAATAAACTAAACACAAGGGCTCAGCACTGGACTTGTTCTGTTTGTACATATGAAAACTGGGCCAAGGCCAGGAAATGTGTTGTATGTGACCACCCCAGACCCAACAACATCGAAGCAATAGAACTGGCAGACACAGAAGAGGCTTCTTCCATCATCAACGAGCAGGACAGGGCTCGGTGGAGAGGCAGCTGTAGTAGTGGTAATAGCCAAAGAAGATCTCCACCAACAACCAAACGTGAATCCGATGTGAAAATGGACTTCCAAAGAATTGAATTGGCTGGAGCTGTCGGCAGCAAGGAGGAGCTTGAAGTTGACTTCAAAAAACTAAAGCAAATAAAAAATAGAATGAAAAAGACTGACTGGCTGTTCCTAAATGCTTGTGTGGGTAAGTTGTTTACTGCTACCTTCTGCTCTTGTGCTGGTGGTTAAGTATTTTGGGAGAATGAAGAATTAAAACAGAAACTTGGCATTTGATTTCAAACCAGCTTTTTTTATCTCTGCATTTCCATTTAAAAAAAGTAAGCCAAATGTAGAGGTTCCTGAAATAGCACCTGCTAAGAGAGGCTGTGAGGTTCATCCATAATCTGAACAGGGTTAGACGTGTCTCTCAAGTGTAGTTGGACCTTTTTTGACCTTTTGTAGAAATGGATATTCTTGTAACCAAATCCTGTTGTTCCATTTAATTGTCAAAAGGTGGAAAAATTGCAAAGCCAATCTATAGAACATGAGTGCCTATAGTACTGTAAAAAATGCCATTACTGAATAATTAAAATTACTCTTCTTTTTGCTATGGCAAGACATGCTTTGTAGAGTCAGCAGCTGCAGCTTGGGAGTATTTGTAAACAGTGTAGAGCTTGCAACAGTACAAGATGCTCTGTCAGATGTTAAAAATAACACCAAAATATGTAGCTCCAAGAAACTGCATGTGTAATACTGACCTTGAAAGTAATAATGTTGTATTAATACACATACTGTGTTGTAAATGTTTACAGGCTTTCTGAAAGTATTTTTGTAGTCAGCTGCTTCAAAAAACGTTCAAATACCAATTTTGTTTTGTATTTTGGTGCTTTCCTAAGGAAATGCTGGATAATTCTCCCAGTGCTGTTAGAGAACAGAGCCATGTGAGAGCAGGGTTTTCTTCAGTTATTGACCTTGTGAGTTCACTTCTGTGCTGTGGCTTCCCAGAAGCAGATATCGTGTGCCCCAGCATAGAGCAGGTTCAACACTTGAAATATGCAACTATTTTTAGAGTAAAACACTTCATTTGAACCTCTGGCTCTACTAGTATGTCTCATGCTGTTCCTTAATGTTTCACAAAGTCACTTCATGGTTGTTGTAATCAGAAAGCTAATGAGTGGAGCTGCTTTGTTTAACATATTTGATCAGGTGTAAATGTTTTTTGTTTTTTTTTTTTTTTTTTGGTATGCTTGTTTGGTTTCTCTGAGCTAATAAATATTCCAGTTTATTTTTGTGTTGTGTGAATAGTTAGACATGCACACTTCCTTTTGGAGAGAGATGCTTCAGATTTCCTGATACCTCCAGTTCCTTACAACCTTTTTTCCTTCTGAAACCAAGCAGCTGGAATTCTGTGTGGTTTTTTTTAAGTTGTTGAGAACCAAAGGTCAGTTGTTGGAAGTTGTTCCTGTGCCTTACAAGGGTATTTATCTTGCATTCTGACAACAATTGTATTAAATATTAGGCTATTTTTCCCCTTTGCTTTTTCAAAAGTGATTTTTTTTTGACTATTCTATTTTTACTTAAAATATTTCACACTTTCTGATTTAACCTGTGTGGGAAGGGTTGTATTTATATTTAAAAACATGGGTTTGCAAGTATTTAATGTTGATTGTGTCTATATAGTAACCCCAAACCACGTTCACAGAAGTTTTGTAATGCAATAATGATGATTTGATCTGAAGGGATCTTGGTGAGAAAGGCAGAATGCAAGTGGAGTTGTGTGCTCATTGTCACTGCTGCCTGCTGAGAGCTTTCATGGGTTTCTCTCTCTCATTTAAACACCTACTGTACTCCTGGGAGAGAGGGATGATGGGGGGACAGGAGCCAGCAAACAAAGCTGTTAATTATCTGTCCTTCATCTCAGAATTTCATTTTGCATATTACAGATGTCATTTCCCCCCCCCAGATACTCCTTGTAATGGGAATAACCTTAAGAAGATTGATGGAGGTTGCCTGGATTCTCTTGTGCTTGTCTCTGGTTGTTGTGTAGTGTATCTGTGTGTGCTGGAAAAGTAAACCAGTTCAGCCAGTAATCAGCAAAGCCATAAGCTAAATTTCTGTTGATGATCTTGGTGTGACATACTTAAACCCGTTTAACTGTCAATTGAATAATTTTGCCCAAAGCATCTGTTTCTACCACTGAAATCAAGTGGGTCGCTGTGACTTAGTGAGTTGTTTGTTTGCCAGCTGGAGCTCTTGGGAAGTTTTAGCTGAGCTGAACACTTGTCAGTCCTTAGCCAAGCAAAATTACAAAAGAGGACAAGTTCATGTTAAATGCCAAGTAAATTTGTGAACATTGATGGACCAAGAGTTTGTGTGTTACTCTGCTCCATCTGACAGATGGTGCCTTGTTAGGATTTGGGAGCTTTAGACTGAAACCTTCAAGTTTAAACTCAATCACTTGTGGAGGATCCATTTGCTTTGAATGCATCTTTTGTAGAAGAGATGTTAAAAAGTTAACTTTAAAAGTTAACCCTGAAGTTAAAAAAAGATTAAACAAGTAGGAGGAATTCTTGGCAGAGTGGTTATTTTCTTTTCTCTTAGAAGATAGTATCTTTCAGAAGGTACCAAGGAAAATGTCTGATACTTTAGGACAGCTGTTTGGTTGTACTCCCTATTCACATCTCAACTCCAGTACAAAATTCTTTTTACTAGTTTTTAAATTTAATATCAAGTTTCATTAAAAAACACATATCAAGCTACTCTTTCCACATCTGTTCTTTTTTGCTGAGAAGTGAAGAGAGGGGTGTATAAAGTAGATTTAAGAAGGTGTGTGTGTGTGTTGGTATTTTTGTGTGTGTTTGTATATACATATTTTGTTCTGTTAGAGGCATCCATTAATGTTTTTCCCACCTCAGTAAGGAAACATGTCATCAAGGCTTCTTATTCCTTGCAAATTCAGGCTGGATGAAATATGATGAGTGCAACTCTTGCCTTTCAGCATGAACAGTTTCCTTGATGGAGGCTATTCCTTCCAAATCAGAAGGATTAATGGTATTTCCCCCTTCAAACTCTGCCAGCAAATGTACTTGAATGTTGCTTTTTTATTGACTTGCCTTTTCCAGAGTGAGTGTATCTGTTGAATGATTATCTCTCAAAAGGATGAGATTTTAAACTGATTGATGTGGTTAAAATTTATTAAAATCCAAGCAGAAACTGGAATAAGTGTGGCTTCCTCCAAATGCCAGTTTAAATTACAAAGAGGAATCACAAATAGTTTCTGCAATGACATCAATGTTTTCTACCATAGTGGCATATGACAAGATTAATGTCAAGTCCAAAGTGACTCATTTCTTAGGGGAGGGAACTGTTGTACACTTAAATTAAACTTTATTACCTTTATTACCTATAACTTACGGGACCTATGGCAGAGGCTGCCGGGCAGTCCTGGTGGCATGTGGTGGAATGTGATGTGCAACAATCAGGAGGTGCTGTGGGGCCTGGTGAAGCTGGTTCCAGCTGGCTGTGGATTTCAGGAGTACAAATGGACGAGGATGGCTGTGCCCATAAAACCTCTCTGGCATCCAGAGTTTGCTTGGGTGTTACCCTGGAGCTTCGTGTCTCCTGGGCACTTCAGGGCTGGATTTGACAGTGCTGCTGGCAGAGTGTGTTTGCTGCAGGGCACTGCTGGGGATTCTTGAGTTGTGAGTGCAACTCCTGAGCTTGAGCTGCTAGGTTAAAAGTAAACTGCATTTATTCTGCTTTTCCTTTCTCCTCCACGTGTTTATCACCTGCTGCAAGAGTGTGTGCTTGTCTTGGTTCAGGACAGTAGGGTCATGGGCCAGAGCTCCCTGTGGGGATGGTGCCTCCCAAATCAAGCAGGAGCACATTCTTCTTTGTCTCTGTGAAAGAAACCACTAAGAGTGTGTTTCTTAAACAAATCCAAAATATTTAGAGCAGTCTGTGATGAATCTTGTTTTGCACTATATCCTTAAAAGGACTGTAAGTTCATTCCTGGTGTTCCTACGTGTGTCTGCTTAGTTTTTCCTTTGTCAACTGCTTTATCTCTCCTACAGTTTTTTTTTAAATGCCATTAGTTTTTTGAATTAGTGCCAGATATGTTACCCAGGCCTTCAGAAACCCTGTGGGCAAGGAGAGTCTCTCTCCAGACGTTGGTATGGAGTTGGCTGGGCTGTGTCCCACGCTGCCCTGCAGCTCTGGGAGACACGGAGGCACCTCCTGCTCTGTGTGCTGCAGAGCCTCTGCCTCTTCTCTGGCTAATTACAAAGGCAGCCTGAAGGAACAGGCATGAACAAGGTTCAGCTGCCACCCAGAGTCATCCCAGGTGCCCCTTTCTGTCCTCCTGGTGTTTGAGGATGGAGCTGGATTAGGGGGTGTGTGTGGGGGGGTTTTGTTTCTTTTTGTTGGTGTAGTGAATTCAGAGTGGCTTCCTCATCACATCCAGGGTGCAGCTGAGCCTTGATGGTTGTGTTCATGCTGTTCTACAGGAGTGGGAAGTGTAGGGGTGGGAACAAGCTGCTGGAGGCCAGGAGAGGTCGTGCACCTTTCCTGCTGGTGTCAGTGTAGGCTGGAGCAGTTAGGGAAGTGCAGCATGGATTAGTCACTGCCAGGTGATGCCCTGCCACTGGCTGGGGATGGCAGCCGGTGCCTGTGGGGGTGGCTGGAAGGGGAGGAGCCCCTGCTGTGAGCTGTACAGCCTGGCCTCTTCCCCCGGGATAGTGGGAAGTGTGGCTTGGCTGCTGTGCCAGGTAACAGTGATGTAATGTCACAGCTCTCACCTGCTGAGAGAGCTCTGGGCATTGTCATCTGTGCCTTGTGCATCTGTCCTGTCATAAATACTTTACATTGGTGTGTGTGTATCTTTGGGACTGAGGAAAACTCTGTGTGCCTTACTCCTTGGCAGAAAATCATAACTCCTGAAGCACCCTTTTACTTTGGTCTCTTGACTGCTTTTAACTCTGTGATATTTTATGCTAAAAATAATGCAATAAATGGTCAAGTTCAAACCAATTTCCCTTAGAAGCACTGATGGTTAACTTTAATAATTAACTTTAATGATTTTGCACTGTCCAGCCTCCCTTTAGGGTACAACCCTGCAAGCAACAAGGGGTGTGGATGCTTTGACAGATTGGAGGGGGATAAGGACATCTTTAAATAGTTGTTCTTACATCTGTGCTGCTTAGTCTTGTAATGATACATTCAAAACATGCTACATAGATTGTATGTAGGAGGAAAAGCTGTTTGCATGGAACAAAGAATAACCAGTAGTCATCCTCTTATGTATTGATTGCATGGCTTCAGGTTTAAGGTACATGTCTTCTTGGAAGTATTCACTTTTTTTTTAGCTGGTGCAAGTTGCTGAGCTTGAAGCATTAAAAAACCCCCTTAATATACAGAAGTTTCTGTCTCAGTTGTTACCTGGGGAGTGACCTACTGTTGATTGTTTGCCAATACTGACAAGGGAGGCCCTGAAAACAAAGAGAAGAAACAGAAGGGTGTGTTTGAGCCCCATAAAGGTTTTTCTGACAACCCTTCTTTTTTATAATTGACGTGTCATATTTGCTTGCAAAGCAATCCTTCCTTCAGGAGAAATTCTTCCCTGGCTGAAATTGTGAGTCACTTATTATCAGTAAAACTTCATTTATGGCCACCTGATGTGCCCCTGGTGAAGAGCTGGAAGAGCCTGAGGGCTGACTCAGCTCCAGAGAATGCCACAGGTCCTTGGCAGTCTGTGTTAAAGGAGCAGAGATTCTTAACAGGTGTCAGAATTAGGTTTTAGTGGGTCAGTTGATCAGCCTCTCACTTGCTGGCGCTTAAACCAATCTTAGGATTAGTCCTTAGATGAGTAAATGAGAGTATTTATATGACAGACCACTTGCAGTTGTATCTGTGGCAGAGGAGAAGCAGCACAGGGCTCTGTCTCTGATCTGTTTTATGTTACAGCAGAATCTGTCTCGACTTCTGACTTCCAAAATGTGTAACTTGGTTGTTGAAGAAATTTGCCTTCTCTTGCCAAGCAGTTCAAGGCATTGTCCCACACAGGAGACACAATGACCTCCTTAAGATGAAGTGTTTCCTTTTGCAGTCTGCTCAGATGGGAGAACAGGGCTCTATCCCAGAAATCCCTAATCCCCAGGTTGTTCTTTGGATAGTCACAACTGCATCTGTCTGCTTGAAAGAATTTGCAGACTTCATTTGCAGTTTGTGCCAGCCAGTGCTCCACAACTATCAGAAAGATACTGAAGTAGATAAAGGTTGTGCTGTAGTATTTTCCTTGGGAACTTTTCTGTCTGGCTGTTCTGAAGCCACTGGAACTGTGCAGTTAGAGAAAGCAAGACTTGGTATCCTAGAAATGCTTGTCAGCCTACCTTGCATATTTTCCAAGTTTATATAACTGCACTAAACCCTATACATTTTTACATGTTCTAAAGAATAAACTTAATAGTCCCTTAAGCTGAAATAGTTTGGTTTTAGCAACTAATTCTGGCTTGTTTAATGAGGGTCATATTGACATCTAATAAATAAGGAAGCTGTAAAAGTTGTAGTAGGATCAAGATGGTACAAAGAGTTGTAGTTGGGTGATTAATTTTTTTTTAAATTTAGTCTTTTGAAATATCCTTCTTAATTTCTATCATCTAATATATACTAAGATTGCAAATGTCTGATCTGTGCTGTTTGTAAGAGACAGGGCTTTACTAGAAGAAGGACAAAACCTTGGCTCCCGGTGCCATGAAAATATTCCAACAAGAGGAAATGCCTGAATTGCAAAATGGGAGCACAGTTGAACCTGTAAATGCAGAATTCTGACTTGAAATTGTATTTTCTCATGACTTGCACTTGGCATTCCGTCCTCTCCCTTAGAACTACAGACAGAGATTTTACATTAAGCCAAGCAGAGTTTTTTAGGGGGCACACAAAGACTGGTGGGCAACAGCAAAGGGCCATTTCTGGAGTCCACTTTAAAGGAAAGCTGTGCTTGTGTGGATCAGGAGCAGGCACTGAGTCCCTGGGATGTGTCTGCATTTGTGTTGCTGTGCCCCCACAAGAGTTGGAGCTCCTGGAGGCTCCTGGGTGTTCTGGGAGCAGTCTTAAGGCAAATGCCACTCTTCCTTTTGACATTTTACCAGTCTGGGGAATGCAGTGGGTGTCAGTGGGGAATAGTCCAGCTGGCACAGTGCTGGACCAGGACACGAGTCTGCCTGTGGAAGTAATGAGGCACTTCTGCATTGTGAAATGCTGGGAATTGTAACATCAGTAAATATTTCTGCAATATTTCTCATAAACAGTGGGGGTTTAAAGCTCTGTTTAAATTGACTTAATAAATCGGAGGCTCTTATTCATCCCCCAGAAATCAAAGCCTTTATAGGAAGGTGCCTCCTATTGTCAATACCAGCATATTCAGGTCTCATTTTGGTATGGTGATACTGAATTTCAGAATTGCAGATGTGCATGTAGGTAAATTCACCTCATAGTTTTGGGGGCAAGATTGGTGTTTTCTGGCTCACATTTCTGCCAGTCTGCCTGTGATCACTATTTTGTGTTCACTGCTGCCTTGGATTGTATGGACTGGAACTGTAAGCAGGGTGGTGATGGGCTGTCAGCAATTTTCCCTTTTCTTCTGAGGTGGCTGCAGTGGAGTAGATATTTGGTAGAATAGATAAAGAGAAATACTAAATTTTCTTGCTGTGGCTCAGAGGGGCCAAAGAGGCTTGTAATGCCCATGGAATATCAACCCTGCAGCAGTGAGTTGGGCTAGACAAAAATTTCCTGATGCTTTCCCCTGCTATAAAGAGTAATTTTTACATGTTTTGATTAAAGAATAGAGGATGACCAGATACTCTCCATGCTCACAGTCACATTGCCATCTCTCCATGAGCTGTGCTCCTTTGTGCCACCAAATGTAGCACACCAACCTTATACCTAAAATACCACTAAAAATAATTTCTATACTCTGTTTTCTAGGCCTTATTTAAAAAAAAATACTCAGTTTGCTTGGTTTGGATGTATTGATCTTTAGCTTAAAATTCATCAGCAAAGTTTAGAAATGTACTTTTTAACTGACATTTTATGTAACAGTTTTAATAATTCTGGGACATGGGGCTTTTAGGAATGTGAAGTATTGCAAGACGTGGGAATAAACTTCCAGAACTGGCAGTGCTGCACAGAGCACATGTCACTGATTTGGATCCTTGTTGCAGCTTGTAGTAGTTGGTGCTTGAAAAAGTCATTGCCAAACCTCACATGGCCAACTCAGCACCAGCCTTAGACCTCAGTACTTGCTGAAGTTTGATGAAGAGTGGGATGACAATAAGCAGCTGAGGGTGGGGGGCTGGAAGAACAATTAAAATGATGGATTTCCCAGCAGCAGGCTGTAGTAAAATGTACTACTTGACAGGCTGACTGGTTGGAATGTGGTTTGGATCTGCTCATCTGTCACCAAAAGATCATTTCAGGGATATTTGTTTGAATTTTGAAATTGGTTGTGGATATTTGGATTCTCTGAGTGGCCCCCTACCAGTCTTGGGTGGTCTTTGGTGTGTTTGTCTCCCTTCCTGGTGCAAGGTGCAGATGTGGTGACAGCAGTCTCCCATGTCAGTAGGAGTGGTTAAAATACAAAAAGAGGGTGATGTGGCTTTTAGTCTTTAACAAGATGATTCTCCTAAATTAATGTAATAATAATAAAAATAAGGATATCATAAGATAGCAGAGAACCTGCCCTTCTATCAAATTTCTTCTTTGCCTGGATTCTTGGGTTTGCCAAAGCTGTGGTGTAACTTGTTTTAAGAGGACAGGTCATGAGAAATTTGATTTGTTATCTGTGTACACACACAAATCTATACACACACACACGCACAAAAATGTCATTTTGGAGCATTTCATTGGAATGATCATTGCAACAGCTGTGAAGAATTGCCTTATCAGTGGCAAAAATGTGCTTGCATGGAAATAAAGTTCTACACTTGGCACTTGTGACTCCTACAGAGCAAGAACTAAAATTGGACAGACAAAACTCATCTGGGGGGAATGCACAGGCAGGCACTGAATGAGGCAGTAGTGCTGGAGAGGAACAGGAATGTCATCCTTACAGGAGACAAACACATGCAGCACAAAACTAAACAATACTGTCCTGTATGGTTTTCCTTCTGCCCTGGACTTTGGAATGAGTGGGTAGATCCTGTATGACTAAAGTTTGCAGTTGAATTGTTGTTTTGGAAATTCTCTGCTTCAGACCAGTGTTGAAAAATCAAACTGTGTTATCAAGCACAGCTGATAACTTTGTAGAGAAATGTCTTGCACTGATAATCCATTCCCCCCCTCCCGCATTTCTTGTGAAAGCTTTATAATCTCAGCATTCAAAGTGATGCTTTTTGGCTGAGCTAAGAATGCTTTTCTAAATCCTGGATTAACCAGCAAGTCAGTGGTTAGTGTCCTTCTCTGCTAGAGCCACTTCAATTTGTTGTGTTGGAATGTTTTTTAATTTTGGTAGGGGATTTTTGCTCATTTGGGATGAGGGGTTTGTTTGAGGGGGTGGAAAGTGTTGTGGTTTTTTCGGTTTTTTTTTTATTTTATTTCAAGTCCTGAGTGGGAATGATTGTCTAGATAGAGTCTGATGACCTTTCCTGTTCATCAGCTTTTGAGTCTTGGTGAGCAAATGAAGTGAAGGATGGAGCTGGGTCTCAATCTCCAGCCTCATAGCTGCTGACTCTCAGGAGCTGGGAGGGAGGTTTAGCTGCAGAAAATAGGGCCAGGGTTTTCTCATTTGTCATCTGTGCTCTTTTCTGCTTGAGCTGCCTCAACAAGGGCTGCCTCTCAGGAGCGAGATTCTATTTACTTCTCCAGTCAAGATGGCTTTAGGGACACTGTTCTGTTTCCTCACTTCAGCACTGCACTGTTCTCTTGTGGACCACATACTTAAAATAGAATATATTTGAAGGAATTTCTAAATTTAGGAAGTCTTATATTGGAACAGGTCCTGTTAGCAGCTCCACATCTTACTGGTAGTGTGCTTTAATAATTGCAGCTAAGAAATGCATTCAGCATGGTTGGTCTTGATATGAAACATGGCACAGAAATCAAAGATTGCCAGGGACTCTAGAAGACATTAGGGTCATTCATTGTTCCTCCCATCTTGCTTTAGAAGGTACACACAGTGTATTTAATTTCTCTTTAATTCAGTTTTAATAGAATATCCTGAGTGAAACTCTCAGGTTCCATTAGTAGCAGAGATGGTGAGCTGAAGAGAAAAATTCATGCTTTGTACCATTTGTACTGTTTGGAAAAAATAAAACTTTTAGTCCAAAACCCTTTTAGTGGATCCTATTTCTATGATCTAGTAATGGGTTTCTGAGATAAAAGGGAAGATAAAATAAATCAACTAATCTCTGTACTGTGAAGAAATTACTTTCTTTCTGGTTGAATGAAATGGTTGTGTGTAAGTTACTGCTGATGTTTCATCATAGGTTCACTTCTGAGCTGGATTTGATCTCTTACCTTTTCCAGCTAGTGTGGGTAATAGAAATGGTCTGAGAGATGAGGTAAGTGTAAATATTTTAAAATAATTAAAAATTGCCCAGTTTCTTGCTATGCAGTTGATCCCTGTCTGTTTGGCCTGTAACAGAACAGCTGTAGGTGAGCTGTGAAATGAGGTGGCTTGTTCCAGAAAGGCTCCCTCGCTGTCTGAAGTGAAGTGTGTGCTGTTTCTCTGCCCTCAGGAGTTGTGGAAGGTGACCTAGCTGCTGTGGAAGCCTACAAGTCATCAGGAGGGGACATCGCCCGGCAGCTGACGGCGGACGAGGTGCGGCTGCTGAACCGCCCGTCCGCCTTCGACGTGGGCTACACCCTGGTGCACCTGGCCATCCGCTTCCAGAGGCAGGACATGCTGGCCATCCTCCTCACTGAGGTGAGCTCCCCTGGCCCTTGCAGGGGTGGAGCAGCACTTTGTGGAACTGCTCCACTGCATGCGGGCAGTTTGATTTGTGGTGGTGTTACAATATACGCGAATCGCTGCCCTGTGCCTTGGATTTCTCCTCAAGAAGGGAGTTTGCTTAGAGAAACTCCGTTGTGATGGTCCTGAGGATGTTCAGTTTTCTCATTAATGAACAGTCTTGGCACAGGCTGTGACCTTACTGGCAGTGGAAGTGAGCTATTGTGAGGCTTCCTGTGCTCTGGGTGGGGGAGAGGAAATGTTCTCAAAGCAAAGCGAAGCATTGCCATCAATGACAGCAGAGTTTGTTCTGGGTTTGTTAATGAAGGAGTCTACCTGGGCTGGCTTTCCTGGCTTTTGTGGGAGCTTCTTTTCCAGAGAGAGGCAAACCTCTTGCTTTGCAAAATTGCTGCATTTGTTTTCCTATTCCTTGCCCATTTTGTAGACTGAGTGGTTCTTCTGTTTTGCTCTTCCATGTTCTGTTTCCTTGTGTCACCTCACTTCTAGTGACCTCTGCTGTTCTCCGTCTCTGCCCTGGAAATAATTGTTACCTTTTTTGTCTGTTTCCTTCAACTCAGGCTTTTGGCTCCTCACTTGATCACGGCAAGATTTTTATTCTGCCTCCTTCCCTGATGCTTAGTGTGATTCTGAAAGCTGCTGTTTGCCTGCAAAGCACATAAAGATGATGGAATGCTCAGTGTTGAATAATTAAAAAGAGTAGATGAAGCAAGACAAATGTAGCTAATGCCTTGAGTATATATTTATATACTGCTAATATCAGTAGCTTTGTGCTGCTTACATAACTCTGTGTGGATGGAGTTACATGTTTAAAAATGAAGTTAATTTACTGAAATACTGTCTTAGGGATTTTTGTGTTTGGTTTTGTTTCAATGCCTAGGAATACTGACTCATCTTGCCATTTCTGGAAATGCTTAGTAGTGTTTGAGCCCCAGTGGTAATTTACTTTTCTAGGATATTAATGGGTGAAAATGTGGGTCTTAAAGGTGTTTTATATATATATGCATCTAGTGTCATCCCTGTGCCACTTGTCCTTCATCCTTGAATGGGTTTCTGCTGCCAGTGATGACTAGAACTGAGAAATTTAACTATCTTAGCTTAATAGGTCTTGGGAAGATTGTAGGAAACTGTCTTGTGCTGTGGTAATAAAGTTTTGTTAAATCCAGACTTGACTCATGCATGAGATTTGAGATTGCTGTTATTATGAGCTCTTACCTGTTTTTTCCTCGTTTTTAGCTGGGAATGGTCACCTGTTAATACACTTTGTCAATTTAAAGATGTTTTTTAACCAGATTTGTTATCAGTTCCATGACAAATGAGACATGTCATTAAGAGTCACTAAACTTTGGATCTTTCAGGGTGCCAGTGTTTATAGTTCTCTTGCATTCTTTGCTAACCAAATACTCTCTGCTGGTGGTCATCCCTCTCAAAATCTTTCTATTTCATGGAATAATCCTGAGTGCAGTCACTGTGCTGTGTTACAGGTGTCCCAACATGCAGCCAAGTGCATTCCTGCCATGGTGTGTCCAGAGGTGACGGAACAAATCCGCCGTGAAATTGCTGCGTCTCTTCATCAGCGAAAGGGAGACTTTGCTTGTTATTTTCTGACTGACCTCGTGACGTTTACGTTGCCTGCAGGTAACTACAAAACCTTTCTTCCCCCTGGAAGAGTCTGTTGCTTGGTCACTAGTTGAAAAGGATGTATCTTGACTTTCTGGTGGTGATGTGTGTGTAGGTTTTATTCATTAAGAGCCTTATTAATTAATTTATTCAGAGTTTTATTTGTTAAGACCTGTTTTATTAGGTCAGATTTAGTAGCTGAATTTGATTGCTCAGTATTTGCACACTTCAATCCATACGTTGTTCCTGTGAACTGAGCATCTGTTGTCCTACTTAGACATGAAGAAATGGAGGAGAAGTGGTGTGTTCTAAGCAAAGGCTGTATTTGAAGTGAAGATTGGAGCCCAGACATTTCTGGTCCATGGTGTGACTTTTCACATGGCTGTTCTAGCTTTCAGTCCTTGCTGTTGAGGCCCAGAGCTGTTCTTTTTACCTAGCTGTAGCAATAGCACTTTTTGAATACCTTTGAGCTGCTCTGAGATCAAGAGAATGTTTTAACAAGGAGCTATTAGAAGACTCTGAATCTTCAAAAGCTGTTTCCTTTAATAGAAATGATACAACTAGTAAGAGAATGTGCAGCTGCAAACTGTGCATATCAGCAGATCTGTTTGTCTTTTTCATAAAACATTACAAGAATTCTTTTTGGAACACCTTTTTGGTTGAGTGTTACCTCATCTCTTAAAAAAGTCTGGATAATATTGACCACGTGTGTACCTGATGGAGGTGCTGTGTTCAGTTGTACTCTGTGGATCATGTATGAGAGGCACATAAAATTTCATTGCTTTTTAATGGAGATAAAAGAAAAATTAAAAAATAAAAATAAAATAAAACTGTTCAAAAGCTTTTGTGCACCAAGACTTTCCACTTCCCTCACACTTTGCCAACTGCACATCTTTTGCAGTTTGGCTCCAGAGAGCATTTCCAAGGATAGAAGTATAAATCACACAATCCTGGTCAGATATTACCTGAACAATGTAGTTTAGGAACCAGTTTTCACCCGACCTTTCAAATAAATGGATTGGATCCTCCTGAAAAGTCAATGCTTGGATGTTAAAAAGCAAAGCTTTTAAATTGATTGCTGATCACTGCAAGCAGTTTTAGCTTAAAAAGCCCCAATCAATCATACAAAAAAAAAAAAAAAAAAAAAAAAAAAAGACCACCCTGCCTGCACCTGGCATTAATGTGGTTCAGTAGCAACTCATGTGCCTAAATGTGGACTTAAAAGCCGTGGGGTATTGGACATCTGAGCAGGACTGGCAGCTACCACACTGCAATTAACAGAGATCTTTGTGTCCTTGAAATACCACTTAGGCCCCAGTCCTTATCCCCTAGAGTGCCTGAAGGGGTGCTGGATGTTTCTGTTCCTATTTTTTTTTAACTGTCTTAACTTTCACGTGTTTTAAGTTTTGTGATTGTGCTGAAACCAGCAAAGTTTCTCTGGTTGCTGCTCTGCCTGGCAACCCTTTACTGCTTATCCTCTGTTGGAATGCAGGCCAGGAGCAAATATTTACTGTGTGGCACATGCTGAGTTTTAGAATGTGTGACAGTGTTTGTTGTTTTAAATGATACAGCAGTCACAAAAGAGTTCTGCTCATTATACAGTTTTCCAGCTTTTTTTTCCCTCCTCCTTTTTTATGAGGTAGTTGCAAATTCTGTCTGTAGTGCTCTTGGAGCAGTTGTCAGTAGTGGCATTTTCCATGGCACAGCTCAAAAGTTTTCTCATTTCTTGTTTTTTTATCTTGCTGCAAACCATCTCAGAACTATTTCATTGAAGGCTGAATGAGATAAGAAAGGAAGGGGATGTTCTGGAGAGGAGCACATCCCTTGGCAAACTGTCCATTGGGATTGATGGCAGAGGAGAAGCCTTTCCAGATGGGTAGAACACCATTGCTTAGGATTGAAGCTGTGCTAAAATACAGTAGGGTTGAAAGTAAAAATACTCCTTTTTTTTTTTTTTTTTAAATTTCTCACCTCAAAGTGGTTCTCCACTTTCTCCTTCAGAGGAATCCAGCCATACCCTATGCACGCTGTGCTGATCCTTTCTGCATAAAAGCTGTGAGAGTGAGGCTGAGATGCAAAGCAGCCTCAGCAGCTCTGCAAAGCCTTGGGTCATACATGACATCAGCTTTCCAGAGGAGGTGTTAGGGCTGATAGGGCAAAGCTGTTCTGTGAGTTCTCCTGAGCAGCAGCTGGTGATGGCTCTTTCACAGTAACAGTAAGTGACTCTTGTGTTTGCTTTCTGTTTTTCCAGATATTGAAGATTTACCACCCACAGTCCAGGAAAAATTATTTGATGAAGTACTTGACAGAGATGTTCAGAAAGGTAAATGCACTGAGAACAGCTGGGATCACTCCTGGCTTTTCATTAGAGAATGTGTCTCTTTACTAAAAATAAAATACATGTGCCTGTATATATATGGCTCTGTCCATGAACATTTATATTTTAAATAGAGGTTGGATGCTTTCAACTTGATCTTCACCTGGGAATTCATAAAGTCTCAGAATGGTTTGGGCTGGAAGGGACCTTGAAGACCTTCTAGACCAGGTTGCTTGAAACCAGCAACTTTCAGAATGGGGCAGCCACAGCTTGTCTGGGCACCCTGTGCCAGGGCTCACCACTCTCACAGGAAGCAGTTTCTTCCCAGATCCCACCTAACACTGCTCTATGGCAGTGGGATGCTATTCCCCCTTGTTCTGTCACTGCATGCCCTTGTAAAATTATTTTAACATTTCCAGTCTATTTATGAGGCTGAGGCAGAATGAAATCTGTAGAAACCATTGAAATCAAGTTTGTAGAGCTTTTAAAAATCCTTAAAAGTCACTTTTGAGTCACAAGATTTTTTCAGGAAAACTGAAAAAAATCTTTTCATTTCAGTCACAACCATCAAACAAATGATGTGGTGCTGTGGTTTGCTTTTGGTTCATTTTATTGACTGTAGAAGACATTTCCTCAGCTGGTATAACTGACCTGTTCATTGCAGTATGAAGGCACGCAGGGTTTTATCCCTGCGAGGGGGTGAATTATTGAGAGGATGCCATTATTGTGCCGTCTGAATCCTCTGAGAGATAAGGCAGGCGTGTTGAAGAGCTGTCTGTGCCGTTGCAGAGCTGGAGGAGGAGTCTCCCATCATTAACTGGTCCCTGGAGCTGGGGACACGGCTGGACAGCAGGCTGTACGCGCTGTGGAACCGCACGGCCGGGGACTGCCTGCTGGACTCGGTGCTCCAGGCCACCTGGGGCATCTACGACAAGGACTCCGTGCTGCGCAAGGCTCTGCACGACAGTTTACACGACTGCTCCCACTGGTGAGTCAGGGCAGCCAAAGCCCACGCCCTGGGGGCTGTGCTCCTAAAGCTGTCGTGGTCCCAGCTGGGATCTTCGTCTCGTGTGTGCAGTCCCAGCGCCGGAGGAAACTTGGAGCCTGTGAACTCAGGGGTGGTGTGTGGTGCTCAGCAAATGGCATTTCAAACACTAAAGTGCTTTATACTTGTCAAGCATGCGCTCACCACAGTGACTGCAGCTGGAATTTGTGTCCTTGCAGTGTAAGTCATGCACGTGCCATGCTTTGCTGCTTGGTGGGAGCGGTGTATTAGATTGCTGGTAAAAGGTAGCCTTTTATTCCTTACAAACTTTTCAGTATTTTCATTCCATCTGCTGAGTTCTGGCTTTACTCAGGATTGCTCTTTATATCCCTGTTCTGTCTGCTAAAATAATGGCAGTAAAGAAGAGAGTGTTGGCATTTAAGTGGTTCTGTCATTTGGCCAATAAATCGATTCATCATTCTTTAAAATGACTTTTGTTTCTTTGCACTGACAACCCTCTTTAGTCAGATACTGTCGTTTCCTTCTGCTAGAGGGACAATCTTAGTTGGACCCCCAGTGGTGTCCAACAGCTCTTCAGGATGTCCTAGACTAAGGGATAAGCTGATAAAGACTGATAATCCAAGTCACAGATGATAATTTCTTTGATGTTCTTGTAGTGAAGGACAGGAGAAACGCTGTCAGCAGATACTGCACAAAGAGCCTGTCCCTCTCCTCTTGCTGTACAGGAGGTCAAGAACAAAGATTGATTTAGGGGTACCTGTAAGTAAATTTTGTGCTGTTGGGGGAGAACTCCCCAAATTAGCATCCAGAGCTGGATTCCAGAAAGTGGTGCTTCAGTAGCAGTTCTTCCAGGAACCAGTGTTTGAAAGGGTCTGTCATTGCTCTGGAGTTGTTCAGCATGGAGTATGCATCTCAACCATGCAGGAATGTCCTTGGCATCACAGGCAGCTCCCAGGAGGCCAGAACAGAAATTTAGGATAGATCAGGTTTTGTTCTTTAGGGTAACAAAACCAAGCATTGTATCCAAAAATATGCTACAAATTGAGCTTTGGACCAAATCTCTCAAAATGTTGGTTTTAATTATGGTTGACCTGCTGTATCTTAACATAACTCTCATTTGGAGGCTACTCAGTCTTGTTAAGCTTTTTAGTTTATGTCTAGACAGAATTTTTGTTTTACTCTGAATTTGTGTAATCTTTATCCTTATTAGAAGCATAATTTTTAACTGATTGATGTGATCCTTCAAGGGAACAAGTTTTCAGACTAGAAGGAACAAGTCTTCAAGGAACAAGTCATGTTCCTTCTTAGGAGCAAGTCTTTAGAATAAAGCTTTTAGCCAGATTTTGTTGTAAATGGATTATTCTGTACAACCTATAGGTGCTGTATAGATTCCATTTGAGAAGAAACATTTAATTTTGTGGGCTAGGACATGTGGCTGGTAGGAAGTGATGTCGTCACTGGAACAAGCTCTTAAATGCAATCCCTGCTTAAACTTTTATCTAGTGGAATTATTCTTCAAAGCCTCCACAAAGACACTTAAAAATGGGTATTTTTATAGTCAGACAGAAAATACTCATGTAACTCATTTGACCTCGGTTTGTTACGTTTGTTTAGATGCTGAACAAAGGAAAATCTATTTACCAGAGACAGTCTTGTGTCTGGTACTCAGAAAAAGCTCCATAGTGAAGTTCCCAGAGGCTCTGGCCTGTGGAGTCTTTTCCACTCACCTTTCAATAACTCCACTTTTTTACTTTACACAAAAGTGTGTTCTGATGGGTTCCTTTTTGTATTCCACCATTAGCTTTTGCTGGAGAATGGGCACATGCCCTAAGTTGACTTTCAGAATTTTATTCTTTAATGGATGCATTCAGTTCTCTTGTGTTAACCTGAAAAGTTTGCTTTAATAAGCTCAAAATCTTGTCTATGGCTGACTAACTCAGGGAAGAAACTTCTTTAGGAGAACACTTTCACAGTCCAGCTTTTAGGGAGTAGTTTGGTGTTTTCCTTTTTTTCTTTTTTCCCTTGAATTTTCTGGACTTTCTCACTCTGGTGATGTGGGAGTTTTTGTTGTTGTTTTACTTTGTTTTTTTCTTCACCCAGAATCTGATGAAATCTCTTTCAGGAGGCCTGGGAATTAATTAATTTAGCACAAACTGTTATTAGAGATATATGAGAGAAAACCGGAAAAATATTTATCAGCTACAAAGGTGGAAGTGTTGGTGTGTTTGGATAAAATCTGGAATATAGATCCAGAAGATTCCCTGTAGATATTACTATCAATTGGCTCAGATCTATCCAAATACCTTAATAACAGGAATTTTAAGCCACACAAAGGTTTTAGCTGGACTCAGAAATCCCAGCCTGGCTGGTGACTGCTGTCCTACACACCAAGATTTTAGGGTGATTCCAGCTTCACTGAAAGCATAGGAAAGATCTTATCCACACACACTCACTGCCTGCTAATATTCTCAGGTTTTAATTAAATCAGTTCATTTCAGTAGTTTTTTTAATAAGCTGAAACTTCAGAATGGTTTCTTTGTCTTCACAGTAAAGGCCATTGTTTAAAAGTTGGCTTAGCACTGTTTCCTAAATCCCAGTTCCTAATATGAAGTTGTGGCTTTTCCATAGTGTGGTGACTGGACAGAGTTTAAAATTTTAAAAAGCAAACGTTTTCCTTTTAAGATGTTGTTTTTCTTGGTAAATGGTTAAATAAAATATCATAACTAAACTAAATCCCACTTTGCATATTCAATTCTTGCCCATACTGCTTTACAACTCCGTGTAATGTGGAATTACCACCCCTTTGCTCCAAAATCTGGTATAGAATAGATTCTTCCTCTTAACCACGGGCTGTTGGAAATTGATATGCAAGTACTTTGAAGTTAATTAACTCATGATGTGGTTAAAAATAGAAAATACCTTTTTTGTGTGTGTGAGAAGAATGAGCAACTCCCTCTGTATGAAATGGAGTGTCTTACTTATGTTCTCTGTATATAAACACTCAAGCCTAAGCAAGATTAAAAAAAAAAATCCAATTGCAAGAAGTATCAAACTAGGCAGGAACCTGGTAGGAACTTGGATCGTGTTTGCTGTAGGCATTGCTTTTTTTTAAAAAAAAAAAATGGTTCTTAAATGAAGATGAATAAATGGGAGTCTCCCAAAGACAAAAAACAAAACAAAGTCCACTTTGCCTGCTACTTGCTCTCTTTCTTCCCCCGTCTTGTGATGGAGGATTACAAGGGTTAAATACTGCTGTCAGGATTATGGTGGTTGAGTAAATATTTTTGCCTTTACCATTTTCTC
The DNA here is from genome assembly GCF_009819655.1 of Sylvia atricapilla. Taxonomy (NCBI): domain Eukaryota; kingdom Metazoa; phylum Chordata; class Aves; order Passeriformes; family Sylviidae; genus Sylvia; species Sylvia atricapilla. The sequence goes on along the minus strand of NC_089147.1, from coordinate 3,480,864 downwards.
TCTTTCTCTCTCTCTCTCTCAACATTTTAGGTTCTACACACGCTGGAAAGAGTGGGAATCGTGGTATTCCCAAAGCTTCGGTTTACATTTCTCTTTGCGAGAGGAACAGTGGCAGGAAGATTGGGCATTCATTCTCTCTCTTGCAAGCCAGGTAAGAAAACACCTTCATTTTCTTGGAAAAGATTATTTTAATTTCTGGAAAGAAGTTTCAGAACTAGAAGAGTTTTTTTTGGGAATAAGGACATTCATGTATGAAGGAAAAGCATTCCTCTTAAGGTGATGATCTTAAAATCTTACTGGGTAAACTCTTCTGCTGATATAAAAAGGTTCATTTGAAATGATAATTTTCGAGCTTCCTGTTAAGCAGTGCAACACAAAAAAAGAATTGTGGTATTAGAGTGAAGTCTGTAGAACAAACTCATAGACAATCATATGTTTAATATACAGCTCCTGCAGCACTTCTACCTCCCAAAACACACCTCCAAATCTTAGCTTACACTGCTCAAACTCCAACAAGCTGAGATTTTATAACTCCCCTCCAAAATGAGATTTACATTCCTATAAGCTTCCAGCTATGGGAATGTTTTTAGCTCCTCTTTTAAAATATAAACATAATTTTGGTGCTGTTTTTTCAAGATTTGTTTTGGATGTGCCCTTTTCCTGTCATCAAAAGGTATTTGCCTTAAAGTGCCCTCAGATTAAGGAATTATTTTTAGACCTAAACATTATGTAGAGTTTCACTTCAAAGTGGGGACTGAAATCCATTACATTGAATCTGGGCAATAGGACAGAGAATTATTACTGACAGCTGACAAGCTGGAATGTTTTTCCTTATTTCCAATAATTTTCCAGTCTTTTGTTTTTCCTGTCAAAGCTTTATCACTCTTAAAAGCATTTTCTCTCTCAATTTGAAGACCAAATTTCCAAATTTCAAAGCAGAGAGGATGGTTAGTTCTGTTTCAAGTGATGTCTTTCTTTGTGTTTGGTTCAGCCTGGAGCGAGTTTGGAGCAGACACACATTTTTGTACTTGCACATATTCTTAGAAGACCAATTATAGTTTATGGAGTAAAATATTACAAGAGTTTTCGGGGAGAAACATTAGGATATACCCGCTTCCAAGGTAAGCCTTTCATTTTCTAAATTCACTTTTAAACAAGTTTGGGCTGTAAATCAGTAGTGACATGAAGTGACTGTCTGGAGAAGGATAGAGCACTATTGTAGGTAAATCTTCACTTGCTGTTAAAAAGAACAAAATAATCCCCTCCAAACTTGCAGTTTTTCATTTTATAGTGGGCATAGTGCCTGTAAAAGTGAATTCCATGATACTTTAAAGAGAGTTTTTAAAATTTATCTGGTTTTCAGTGATTCACATTTTACAGTAAGTGTGGTGTGAAAACTGACTTATTTCTCATTAGGACTATAATTTTGCATAGCTTGATTGGGTTCTTTCTGACTTTTTCTCCTCTTTGTCTTCAGGACAGCCTGACTTGTCCTTAAGATAAATATGAAGATGACTCAGTCCGGTTTTGCTTAGACTTAACATCTGTAGATTTCTATAGATGCATTTTCTGCTTTGCAAGCCACTTCTGTGTTTGGGCAACTTTCCCCTGTGTTACATGCTAATACTTTATTATTCAAACAGTAAAACATGAAGGGGGATTTGGAGCATCTGCATAAACTGAGCTGTAAACAGAACCCCTGGGGAAGGAGCTGTGTGTGTTCCAGGGGCTTGGGACATTTATTTTGCCCACAGTTGATATTCCTGGCCTCGAGTACGTCTGCTTGATGATGACCCACTCTTTATTTATAGATCAGCCGAGGACTTCCCATAACATCTTTGTGCTTTGGAAGAAAAAAGTATGGTGACTTTGGAAGGAGGCAAGCCCATGATCTATAGAAAACCCTAAGCTGTGAATTTAATGTTAATTTATAACTATTTGGAGTCCTTGCATCTAAGTTTGGGGTGGTAACAAAACTTCATGTAGGGAAATTAATTACTTTTTTGAAGAGTCTAAAAGTTTAGTAGTCATTGTAGTTAGGTGTTAGCTTTTCTTTCACTGATGAAAGGCTGGGAAGGAACAGTTACTTGTGTCACTTAAATCTGACACTCCAGCTTTGTGCTGCTTTTAACTCCAAGGCTTAGTGGTTTGCGAATGGTTTTGTTTCCTAGTTTGGGCATCGAGGCAGACAAGTGTTACATGGCCTAAATGTGCTGAAATTTTCTTGCTCTGTGAACCAGAAGGAAACTGAGTGCCTGGAACACCCTTTTACTGCACAAGGGTTTCCAGGAATTTATGCAGCCAAATAGTTACGACTTGAGATTCGCTCGCCACAAGCCTCATCCATCCATACATGGAAACAGCTCTGGGAACAGGTGAACTTGGAGTCCTGTGTCACAGTACCTGGAATTGCTCCTCTCCCTGCCCAGCCACATTTTTGTGGTTAATATGTGCTGATGAAATGCCCTGGGCACAGCTGAAGCCCAGCTGAGCAGACTGGGAGTGGGTGGGCTGCCAGGAGGAGTCTCCTGCTCTTGGGCCTGTGTGTGGGCTGTGCTCAGTATGTGGAGCTTTGGGGAGTGCTGGGCAGTCCCTGCCTCTCTTCAACATCACATCCACCAGAAAAGTCCTTTGAAGTGTCCAAGGCCGGGTTGGACAGGGCTTGGAACAACCTGGGATAGTGGAAGATTAGACGGGGTGGAATTGGATAGGCTTTAAGGTCCCTTCCAACCCAAACCACTCTATAATTGTGGGTTATAATAAAACTGGGGAATTGAATTTTTCTAATACTTGTTCAACATCACGGTTCAGTTCTAGCACCCTCTTAGCCACCCTTAAAATACTCTCCCTGACAGGAGTTTTTTTTCCCCAGGGATTCCTTGTTCCAGTTCGGCATCCTTGCTGTAGCTGCTGTAAATCCCATAATTGCCAGCCTCCTTGTTTTCCAGATTCCAGCTCACTGTTAATTCTTTTTTAATTCTCACTAAAGCTTCAGTGGTGAAGGATCTGTTTGCTCAGGCCCTAGCTATGATTCTGGTCAGACCCTCCTAGGATGGCCACATATATTTAGGTGCACAAATATACAGCTTTTAAAATTGAACAGGAAAAAAGATGACTGACTGAAGTGATCATCAGGTCAGGCTGGAGAAACTAAATCCTGTGTGGGTGGCTTCAGGATAGGTGTTGGCCCATATTCTTTATTTTCTGTGGCTTTGTGTTCGTGTCAACTGTTGTTACATGACCTTCTGGCTTTCTATCAGTGACTTTTATAACTCCTAAGAGCACTAGATAGTCTCCCTGGCAATGCCTGAAATTCTTTTCTTGTGGAGCTCATCACAGTGTTGAGGAGGAATGGAAAGTTGTAGCACAGCCTTCTCTCTTGGGGAAATGATTTGTGTGGAATTTTCACCAGGATAAAACAATGGTGAAAGAAGATTTCCAAACACTTGCTGAATTTCAGTGGAGAGATGGAGGCAAACAGACGAGTTTCAGTCTTGAAATGTCACTTAGCTGTGCTCCATGTGCATGAAGAATTAATTCCCAGGAACTGAGGGACTTTCTTCCTCACATTTGACTAGATGTCCTCAGTGAAATTTGAATGTTTGGTTCTTTCCTTTAATGCAAAGGCTTGAAACTTTCTGGTGAATGCTTGTGCCATGTTCTTCACTTTTGTGTTTAACATTGCTTTAGAGTGAGACTTAATAACGGGGACAGGAGGAAGGGAGGTATTGAAAAGATCTGCCTTTAAATCAAGGTGCTGTAAAAACTTGCATGAATTTTAATTTTAAACAAACAAGACTTTTAGGTAGCTCTTGGTTGCTAATTCACAAACAAGGCGGGCAGGAAAAAGGGACAATTATTTACTGTTAACCCCCACTAATTTTTACTGCAGTGCAAAAAGATGAGCTCAAAACTTCAGCAGAACCTCCAAAGCCACCCCCTGCCTCAGATTCCCATTTTAGCATTGCCCTTCCCTCTCCATGGCTGTCAGAGGAGCGCTGTGTTTGCAGCAGCAGCTGCACTAGGAGGGGTTGCTATGCTACATGTGCACTTGAGTTTATGTGGGGCTATTTTTAACCTGTCACAAGGTGAGCTGTGCTTTTGCTTAAGTTGTCTTGCAGCAGTACACACCAAGAATTATTTATGTTCCTGGGAGAAAGGAGTTCCAGTTTTATTTTGAGACCTCGAGTGAATTGCTGTCTTTATTGCTTAATAATGGTGGGGAGAAAAAGTGCAGTTCTTCTCAGAATCTGTGACATCAGGTGTTGGTTGTAGCTGAGCAAAGTAGTATCAGCTTTTTGGTGCTTTTTTGCCTTTTTTTTAATTGATATGAATAATTGATGTGTGTTAATTTAATCTGTGAGTACTGTATATGAGCAGTCCCGTTCTCTGGGATGGGTTACATCAGTGCTGAGTAACATTTTGTGCAGTGAGTTCTTTTAATAATAAGTTTTGTGAGCAGATGGTGGAAATTTTGCTTTGGTAAAAATAGACATCTGACTGTAGCCTTTATTTCTGTGATGCAGAATCCAATTTTTTTCCCCTTCAATTTTAAGAAGAGTTACCAAACATAAAAGGCTGCTTTTTGCTATTCCAACCTTGGTTTTTGTTCATCACTGCACTACAGACTGTAAATTTTAGGGCTGTGGTAATGTTGTGATTGTAATCTTTTGTGCCTAAATTTGTACAGTTCCAAAGGTACTCGACTTATCTTAATTAATAACAATTAGCTCTGCTGAAGAGTGCGGCCTGTGTCTGTATAGACCAACCCATGTATGTTTTGAATGTGATGTCCACAAGGTTTGTGTTAAAATCTTTCCTTACTGAACAGCAGCCGTGAGCCTTACCCTGTGCTTTCATTCCCCACAGGTGTGTATTTGCCTTTGTTATGGGAACAGAGTTTTTGTTGGAAAAGTCCCATAGCTCTGGGCTACACGAGGGGCCATTTCTCCGCCCTGGTTGCCATGGAGAACGATGGCTATGGCAATCGAGGCGCTGGTGCTAATTTGAACACTGACGATGATGTTACTGTTACTTTTCTACCCTTGGTGGACAGCGAGAGGAAATTATTGCACATTCACTTCCTTTCTGCTCAAGAGGTAAGAAAGAAACGCCTCTGGTGCATGGCGGTGACTTTGTGACAGCTGCTCCCTGAAGCTCAGCAATCTCTGTACCCCCTGAGTTTTTGGTGCCTAAAGAATTACAGGGAGTGTGATTTCTGGTTAATTATACAGCTCCCTTCCTCGTTATTTCAGGTGATTCTGAAGAGTATTTTCTCATAAATTTGATGCCTATTTACAGCTCTGTAAATAGAATGTAACTTCACTGTCCATGTAAATCACAGAAACAGAATCACTGAATAGAATCACAGAATAGAATCACAAAATGTCCTGAGCTGGAAGGGACCCACCAGGATCATCCAGTCCAGCTCCTGGCCCCCTCAATCACACCCTGAGAACACTGAATATCAGCACACCTAGAAAAGGACACAAAAATAAGGGTTCTTTCACTAAGGCAAAACTGAAACTTGCCTTTTGGCTTTTTTTTTTTTCCCCTAAAAGATGCAGCACAAATATTGGCCCATAGTTGCAACATTTTCCACCTTCTATTTAATGAAACTCAACTCATTTTTGTTTTAACAACTATGATATAGACATGGAACTACTTCACTGAAGGGTGTGCATGGGTGAAGGGAGGGCTGGAAAACTGAAGAAATTGCAGAAAGTGGGCATTCTGTAAATAAAAGGAGAAAAATAGGAGCTTCAGGTCTGGAAAGGGATGTTTCTTCAGCAAGCCATGATATTTGTAATAGTTTAGAAGAGAAAATATTTCACATCAAGAACTTAGGCACCTAAAAATGTGTTTGTAAATGCAGAAAACCCTCTTTTAGGAGTTCCCTCCTTATATATGGAAAAATGATTGTGGAAAACTAAGTGAAGGCTGTAGTGTAAATATACATATGAAAAATCGGGGAGAAGAGCTGGAGAGTGCTCCTAGAGCCTTCAGCCTTTGGTTGAAAATGCAGTGGGCATGAGTTCTCCTTTTAGAGGCTGTGGGTGTGACGCCTAGAACAGAGGCCAGACAAGACGAGGAGAATCCAGTGCGCTGCCCTTGGAGCAGGAACGGCGCTGGCGCTTTGGGAAGGCTCACTGCCGCTGTTCTGTGTCCCCCAAAGATAGGCAACGAGGAGCAGCAGGAGAAGCTGCTGCGGGAGTGGCTGGACTGCTGCGTGACGGAGGGAGGGGTCCTGGTGGCCATGCAGAAGAGCTCCCGGCGCCGCAACCACCCGCTGGTCACCCAGATGGTGGAGAAGTGGCTCGACCGCTACCGCCAGATCCGGCCCTGCACGTCCCTGTCCGACGGCGAGGAGGACGAGGATGACGACGATGAGTGAGGGGGAATAAAGTGCAAATGAGCAGCGCAGAGTGTGTGAGCCCGAGTGAGCGTTGTGCTGTAGCGGTGGGGTGTGGAAAAACGACCCAGGTCTAGGGGATACATGCTGGGAAGGATTCTCCGACGGCACTGGGAGAGGATGGACGCTCATCCTGCTGCCCGGAGAGAGCCGAGTGGGCTGGACTACAGTTTGTATTAAAACAAAAAAAAACACCACGAAAAAGAAACAAAAACCAGCTAATTTTATTATCAAGATGGAAAAAAAACAAAAACAAAAAACCAAACCAACCCCATTTTTCTTTCTGACTGTAAATCTGTCTATAAATGTACCGCATGTGGTTGTGTAAGAGGTTGTGTAATAGGAAACGTATACCAGCATCTTAATTATTGCAGAGAAACTTTTCAACTAAGGGCACTTCTGAAAGCACATGTGAGCTGGATGGATATCTCCTCCCTCTGAGATTCTTTTACAGTAGACCCTGGCCTGCTCCATCACCTTTTAGATACTCTGACACATTTCCCTGAAAGGCCTTTTCCTGTGAAATCTCACTAGTGCCCAGGTCAGATTGTGAGAGAGGTTTTTTTTTTTGTTGGTTTTTTTTTTTTTTTTGCACAGATATCCACAGCAAGTCCTAAGCAAAAATACATTCATTATTTTACTAATATTTTAGTTATTGCTGTGCCCACATAATAAAGCCTAAACTCTACGGAACAAACTGGAAGAGAAGCTAAATTTTCATTGAGTGAAATGATTTGTTTCCTGAAAAAGCTTTTTGGTTTTTTTTTTTGCCTTTTTTTATTTTGTTCTAATAGTTAATAGATTCCTTTTAGTATACATAAGGATATTTATTCAGAGAAGTGACCTAAAAGATAGGGATTTTATTCCTGTGAGCACACACTAAACAAAATTGTGTGAAATTGAACACAATTGAGAATTTAATCTTGTCAAAACTCCATCTTGCTGTGTTACAGATTATATCATTCTATCATTTATTCTTTGATCACTCAAACTTTGCTGCAGATGAAAAAACACCTTTTTAAAGGTTACTCCTCGGTCACTAAATCTACTGAGAATCCACTTGGCAGTTCTAATTAAAAAGAAGAATCTATGCTCAAGTTGTTTAAAAGCACTGTTATATATTTCTCAGTATGTAAACCTGGGAATTTCTTGCATGTTGATTGATGTGGCCATACTTAAACTTATGTAAGTTCCTAAGATTGTAAGTTCAGAGTATATTCTCCAGTAGAAATTTTATTATATTTGATAACTTTAGCCATGTAACCTGTAATGGATAAAGTTTATCTAAAAATCTCACTGAAACACTAAAGGTTAATGCCAGTTTTTACATATACAGTGCAATTCAGGTTGTCTTGAAAAGCACTTTTGATGGTGTGGTGGTTGAATAAGAAATTTTGCAGTAGATGAAATTGTTTTAATTAGAATTTGGAAAGAAGCCCCATAGCACCTATTTTTATGTAGTTCAGAGCTATGGAAACCCTGAGGAACTTGCTGCTTTTTCTTCCAAATGCTGCTTAGATTGGTGTTGAAACGTGCACAACTCCTACAGAAACTTGGTGACGACACCAAAAGTAAAGAAATAATGAAGTACTGTATTAATTTTGCAATTTTCCTGTCCTAGATTCCACTGAGGTTTATTATGTCTTCACCTTTTTTGGCCATTAGATTTCCTCTGCTTGGTGCATGCCCAGATTTCCAGGTGAAGGATGAATGCTGCTCTGCCATGTGTGAGTGACCCAAATTCACCACCCAACCCCAGATACTACAGGGGTTCTCATGAGTGCACGGTCCTGGTTCAAGTTCCCTTCCTAAACTAGGATTTTTTTTTTTTTTTTTTGTCCTTACCTTGCAGTGAAATCCTTTTATACCTTGTCTAGCTGAGGATGTAAAGCTTTTCTGTCAGGGGAGCTGAATGCAGGGTAAGCTGGGATGAGGATTTCCATGCCCTGAGCTGGCCTGCACCGTGTGCTGGAGTGGTTTGTGTGTGGTGCTGTCACCAAGGGGCTCCTAACTCAGCCACCCTGAGGAGCTCCCAGTCAGTGGCCAGACCTGTAACTTCAGATCCCAGCCTGAGCAGCTGCCCTGTGGACAGGGATAAGCCCCTGATTCCATGGGCTGCTCCAAGGATGCTGTGGAGTTTTCACCCCCCACCCCTGTTCTGTTCCATTCAGGGAAGCGAAGCTTCCTCGTCCCAAGGGGAGAATTACCAATGTGAAAATCTACCTTGAGCCAAACTGGCCCAGCTCTCCTGCCCTCCTGTCCTGCTGTCCCTGGGCAGCTGCACTGTCCCCCTGTCCCCCAGGCCTGCCCAGAGCAGTGGAGTCCCTGTGGTCAGTTCAGCTGCTCTCCAGCGCATGCACCGATGAATTTCTCATTCTGCTCCGACAGGACAGTCCTGGTACTTTGGATCACTTGGCTTCCTTGATGGTTACTGTTTTGTTCTGTTGTGATGTACAATGGTCTGTTCAGCTTCACACGCTTCACAGGCCCTTTGGGAACTGGTGAAGTGTCTTTTCCAGAATCAGAGTAATCCAAACCTCCTGTACCTGTAGATTAAAGAGCTGCAACCCCCGGCTTCATGCTCGCACCACAGTCAGTGTATATCAGTGGCTCCCCAATCACACACCTGAAAATTTAAAGACACTGAGATTAATCTGCACACACTCCCCTGCAGCTTGTCAGCAAGTTCTGCACTTTCAGCCATGAAAATACATTAAAAAATTGGGTTTCTCAGTGTTATTTTCCTCATATATTGCTCATAGCAGCACACGCTTTCCTAGCACAGAACTTAGCTTTTCATTGCTACCTCCTTTACAGCTGGTCAGGTTTCTTTTTCTGGTTTTATTTATGACTTTCTCAGTGAAAATCCCTGTATTTCTTTTGTTTTTAATATATTAAAATTTAGTAATTCTGGATTCTTCCAAAGTTCTGCTGCATGGCTTACAGCAAATACCCCCGGGTTGCATTTCTGCCGTTATCCAGGTTGATTTGTGTGTTTGGAGACCTCGTTTAATTGCTGCTTTTCATTTCCCCCCCCCTTTTATTCAGTAACTTCCCCTAATACCCTTTTTAAAAGGTTTTATTTAGTGTTTGTCACCTTGAAGCTGCTTATTTTAAGTTACTCTGACATCTCTGGAGTTCTCTCTGGAGGAAGAGATGATGATCCCAGGAGAGCCTTCCTGCCTGCCTTCCCTGAGCGGGACAACAGCAGCACGGCTCTGTCAGCCACAAACCTTCAGCAGCAACTGCTCATCTCCCATTTCTCTGCCCAGTAATTTTCCATGTGAGAGCTGCAGCTCCTGGTGCTTCAGCATCTCCCAGCTGTGATGATATTCTCCCCTTTCTGCTTCAACGGCTCCAGTCTTTGCATGTTTTGCTGGTGTTCTCCCTGCAGGCACTTGTAACCCTTGGGATGGCTTAACCTCTGCTCCTCTTGAGCTTGTGGCACTTTTGTCCTTGGTTCTGGCTGAAAGGGAAGTTGAGTGTTGGAAGCTCCAGCATTTTCTGAGCTCGGAGTCACTGCTGGCACACGGATCCTGCGGCGCAGGGAGGTACCGGATTATTGAGAAACAAAGTACCAGGGCTCATTTATTTTTAAAACAACTCGAAACTTAAACATCAATTAAATGTTTTCCTCTTGGTTTTGATGGTCATTTCAGTGTCTCCCACACACCTCCCCTGCATCTGACCTGTTTTATCCCAGTTTCTCTCAGAGGTCATGGATAATTCACTGCTGGGCTGTGCTGAGCACTGACAAGGAGCAATCACTCTGTTAACAGGTGACCTCTTTTTTGGATGTTTGAAGCTGGTAACCAAGTTTTCAGTTTAATTTAAAGCAAACAAAATACAGAGTTTTGTAACTTGGACACTTTGGTTTCAGCTATTTTAGTCCCCATCTAACTCCATGTGTGTGGCACTTAAACAGTGTAAAAGAAGGGTGGAAACAAGAGCAGGCCTTTTGCCTATTGAGGCTCAAAGCCACCAGCACCTCTTGAGCACTTTTTTGGCTTGATTTTTCAACGGTTTGAAAATGCTTCAGCTCTTGAGAATGTACAGAAAATGTTGTTTGAGTTGTAGCTGCCTTTGTAGTTTAGTGGAAACCCACAGTGATCTTTTCATCACAGAATGGTCTGAGTTGGAAGGGACCTTCCCCTCCCACTGGACTGTAAATATTCACCAAGTGTGACCAGAATTATGTTTCTGTACCTTATGGTTACCTCTCAGTGTCTCCAAGCCCCAGATTGCAGCGAGAGCTCTTGCCTTCAGAAATTATAGAAATTTTATCACTTTTTATTGAAAACTGCACTGAACGCTAAATGTCCACCTTTACAATAAACAAATACAGTAACGGTAACACACTAAAACAAAACATACTGATAGCCATTGGTTTCTTTTTTTTTGTCTGTTTGGGACAGCTCAAGATTTCTTTTTTTTTTTTCTTTTTTTTTTTTGTCACAGAAACAGGAATGTACCCATACAAAGGCTCAAAACAGGCCATCTTTAAAAACAAAAAGGCGATGGTTCACAAAAGACTATGAATATAACATGTAACTAGTTGATACAAATCTAATAGGATTTGTTAAAATCAGTCACATCTAATAACACATCTTGAAGTGTTCTTGTATAAAATATCACGTGAAGAAAAGAAGACTTTTATCAATGTCTAAAAAAGTGGATTTTGTTCATAGACAGTCTGACAAGTTACCATAAAAAGTGTTTCCTGAGACATAAGGAAATGCAACATTATTCTTGAACCCTTTCCAGCTCAAGACTTTTTCCACTTGATAAAATAGCTGCAGATTTAAAACTGAGAAAATATATTTGAGTACAAATAGTGTGTGAAACTTAATACTTTCTTCTTTTTTTTTTTTCCTTTTTTTTCCTTTTTTTTTTTTCTTTTTTTTTTTCTTGCATCATTGCAGGGCGTAGGTGGATGCACAGCTACTTTATTCAGTGTATTGGGCAGAGAAGAGACTGGCAGTTTGGTTTTCCTTAGCCTGGGAGGGCAGTGGTCAGTGCCAGGAGCCCTTTCTGCCCTCCCCATCCCACAGATCCCGGCTGGAATGGCTGGAACTTAGACCTGGCAGGAGAACTTCTGTTACACAGCACTGGCCCTGTGAGACTGCAAAAAGGAGGAGGAGGAGGATTTTCTTTTTGTTTTGTTTTTTTTTCTTCCACTTCTAAGCCAGGACTGCTGCCCCCCGTTAGGAGAGATCACCAGATGCAAGAGAAAGGAAAGGGCTGAAGCCACACATGGTTTCTTGTTAACTCTGTAAAGATGGCTTAATTCAGTGGCCTGGACACAGTGCAGGAGCCCTGTCCTTCCCAAGGAATTGAGGGGGGGGAAAAGAAACTCATTTTTATTCATGTGATTGATGCACAGATGAAGGAAACTCAACACACAATAACAGAAGTTGCTCATTAACGTATCACATCCTAGTTTTCAGCACTGCAGGGAGCAGGTGACTTCTCCAGGGCTTGTCCCCAGTCTTGGCTGCTGTCGCTTTGTTGGGAACACTGGAACATCAATGATGCGTCTGTCCAAAATCAACGTTACAAATTTCGTATCAAATTCTTCTCTTTTAGTTCATGTATAACTTCTTTTCCAATGTCTCTTGGTCCTAAGTTTATTGAACGGTTTTTAAATTATCTGCTATTGCTCGTTGGGATGTTCCCTGTTGTCCCCGTGTTTTGTGGGCTGGTTGGGCGATGGAGCTTGGGAAGGATGTGCCACTGTGGGAAGGTTGTGAGTGACAGGGATGCCTCCGGGAATGATGCCCTCCATGGCTGCTGGGATCCCTCCCGGCGCCACACTGACCATCCCAGGGGGATACCTGGCAGAGGGGACACAGAGAGGCGGGTTTGTCACAGCACAGCTCATCACACACCCATCACCCCACCAGCACTGTGGAGAACACACAGCAAGGAGATCCCACTTCCCTCCTGGAACCAGGTTTGGTTTTCCTTCTAAGTTACAAGGGAGAGCTCAGAGTTAAACATGAACTGCTGTGCCTTGGGGAAGTGTCCTCTGCTACACCGCCGGGACTGCAGCTTGTTCTGTGCCTTCTCACAGCCTTCTGATCCATGGGGAAGCCCTTCTCCTTTGGAAATCTGGGTAAGGAGCCATCTGGAATGCTCTCTGAAACCCCAAACGCTGGCATGCTGACCCTGTCATCCCTGTGTGTGAACACCTTGAACGCCTACACCTGGTTTGTAAATTATCCCTGTGCGGAAGGTGAGCTGCATCTTCCTCATGGAACAGCACAGCTCAAAGATGGGACGAGATCTAATCTAGCTTTTCCAAGAGCAGGAGGAATTATACACATCCCAGGAAACAACATCCCATGTCTTATTATACACATCCCAGGAAACAATATCCCAGGGTTTAAGAAAGGAGAACAGTTTTTTCAGCTGTGATGTGGGGGCAGTGAGGACAAAACCATGTGGATCTCTGTGGCCATGTGAGGCCTGAGGGCTCCCACTTCCCTGCAGCTCCACTGCCTTAAGGGAAGGTGGATTGGGAAGCTGGGAGGGGAATTCATCCTGCCCATGAAGGTGGGGAGCTGAGCCAGCCTACAGGGACTCCAGGGCTGCAGCTCCCTGCAGAGACAGGTGAGGCTGGGAAGCCAAGGCCTGTGCTCAGGGGCTGGCACTGCCCACGTTTGGGAACAAGAGTGGGAGGCTTTTTCCAGCTTTGGATGTTCTGCTGCTCAGAGGGAGCCTTCACTGACTGCCTGCATGGCCCAGGAGCTGCCTGGGGCCTCGGGGCTCTGCTGCTGGGTGACTCTGGCCTGGCTCTGCCTGACATGACCTGATGTGCCCTGCAGGGTATTTTGTAGCTCAGAGTATTTTTGGCAGTGGTGATACCCTGAATGAGCCCCTGCTCCAGCTCCTTTAGCCTAATGTCTCCTAGCAGCATACTTGGAGCCATCTAAACAGAGCAGTAAGTAACCCTTAATCTCGGATTTAGGTGGAAATTGGGTCACCTGACTACAGCCCTATATTAGGAGCTTTTCCCCTGGCTCACAGGGGTTGGTCATGGACAGGAGCACAGGGCTGCTGCTGCAGTTCAGAAGTCACATCCAGCTCGTGGAGGGGTCTGGGGGTGTCCTGGTGCTTCCAGAGACACTGCCCAGGGACTCCCCATCCCGCCGGGATGCAGGCTCTGGGAAGGGAGGCTTTACCCACCCCAGGTTGGCTCAAAGAGCATCAGAGACCCCCGTGCTGGGCGCGCTGCTGCCCAGGGAGGGGCTGGTGCCCCCCCTGCCCCTGTGCAGCAGCTGGACCCGGCGCTCCGGTGTCGCGGTGTCCCCGTTCTCCCGCTCACCTGTACGTGGCACCATTGAGCTCGGGATGAATCGCCTGCTGGTCTATTACTGACCACGGGGCCGTCGTGACAAAGAATTCCTTATTCACACAGTTCCTTAGGCTTTCTGGGATGCGCCCTGGAGGTGGCGAGAAAGGTGAGTCTGTGTCAGGGGGGTCCCAGCTTTAGCACCCTCCAGTGAGCTGCAACCTTGTAATTGCACTCCGTGTGTCAGTGTAAAGGATGGGAGGAAAAAACATCCCACACTCTTTGTTTCAGGAGGATGTTCTGGCTGTCTCGAGGTGCAGGGTTGGAGACCAGTTTCCCACCCTCACTCCTAACTCTTGGCTTTCAGAGGAGCTGTTCTCTTGAGGGCGACCTTTAGGACATGAGAAACGCTCCTGCTGGAGTATTGTATATCCCAGCACCTTGAGATTTGGGGTTGGAATGCAGTGGCTGCATTCCAAAATGCCACTGTGTGAGTTAGCACCAGTAGCAGGGGCAACAATTACTGCTTCCCTGTCCTGTTCTTCCCAGTCACACACACCACTATTTGCCCATTCATTAAAAAAATAAAACCAACACAAAACCTGTCACCCAGTCATGACAAAACAGGGAATTTGGGTTCTCAGCTCTTTTACTGGAAGCAAACTGGGGTTACACCCCTTTCCCAGTGTCCTGCTGGGACATGGGCAGGGTGAATCCCTGTCTCTTCTCCTCCTGGCTCCTGTTCCAGGCACGCAGGGAGCCGAGCCCAGCGTCCCCAGGGGTCGGGTACCTGTGATCGCACGTCGGATTTCGGTGGCAGCAGCTTCTCTCATCTCTAGGGACGCCTGCTCACTGTACCAGGCTGTGTGTGGGGTGCAGATCAGGTTGGGAGCATCTTTCAAAGGGCCTTGAGCAAAACTGGGAGCAGGGGAAAACAAACAAAGGGATTAATCAACGTTTAAGCAAAAGAATGAAAGATGAAAAGCAAGAGGCTTGTGGCCTGCCTTCTGCATATGCAACATTCCTTCCAAGGCCAGGCTGGATGGGGCTTGGGTGAAACCTGCTCTAGTGGAAGGTGTCCCAGCCCATGGCAAAGAACTGGAACTAGATGACTTTGAGGGTGCCTTCCAGCCCAAATCATTCCATGATTCCCTGGCCTGATGGTCCTGCCAGCCCAAAATGGCCACAGAAGCGCTGGGGAGGAAGCACAGCTTCTGTACAGGGCTCAGAAAATGCAGGCTTCTGAAAATTCACCAAAAAAGAGCTGAAACACCAACTCATGGCGTGGTTTGGCTTAATGCTCCCATGGGAATAATGTTTGGGGGTGTCTGCAGCATTGTGGGGACAAAGGGACAGGCTGTGGGACATCCCAGAATAGGAGGGATGGACACTGGAGCTCCCCTTTGTGTAGGAGCAAATTTTTGTTCTTTAGATATTTCTGTGGTGAGAGAAGCTGCACTCCCAGTTACAGCCCAGCCCTTCCCAGGCTGCAGGCAAAAATGCCCAGCACTGAGCGCAGTGAATTTCTACTCACGGGCTAGGGAACGTTCTGGGGTTTCCTCTAAACACAGGCTGGGCTCTTCTAAGCTCCCAGTGTCCCTCTGAGCACACACAACCCCAGTGCTGCACTACAACCGATGGCTGCTGCAAGGTGCCCACAGCAGGACTGTCCCCCAGTGCTGGGCTGTGTGACAAGGGGCAGTGACACTCGGTGGGTGCTGAGTATCCCCAGCTGTGCCACAACAGACAGTGACGCCGAGGCCAGGGCAGGGCCGGCGCCGAGAGCTGCGGCTTTACCTGAAGGGTTCTGACTCGTGCACGTCGAGCGCGGCCCCTCGTATCCGGCCCTCCTTCAGCGCTTGGGTTAAGGCCTTCTCGTCCACCAGCCCCCCGCGGGCCGTGTTCACCAGGAACGCTCCCTGCCTCATCTGCCGCAGAGAGGGGTGACCGTCAGCTGGGTGTGCTGAGCCCATCTCGCCCTCGCCCCCACCCTGGGATGTGCCTCCGGCTGGGACAGCGTCCCGCTGTTTGTGCTCCAGCCCCAGAGCGACCCCCATCCCGCTGCCCACGGGTTTTCCGTGGGATCTCCATCTCTGGTTGGTGTCGGCAGACAAAACCCACTGCTGCCATCACCTCTGCACCGCAAGGATGGGGATCGTTTACCTGGCGGGACATTGCTCCCCTAAACTGTGGGGAGACACACCTGGATGCAACCCGCTGGAGCTGCTGGCTCACTGGGGAAGCTGAGGGATCTGTGGCCAGCTCCTGCCCTCAGGCCCTGCCCACCAAAGCTCTCCTCGGCCACGCACGTGAGGTGAATTAATTACCTGCTTAATCGTGAAGTCGTTGATAAGGTGGTGGTTGTGTTCGTTGAGGTTGCAGTGCAGGGAGACGCAGTCGCTCTGGTAGAGCAGGTCCTGCAGGGTGTAGACCCGCTGGACGCCCAGGGAGCGCTCGATGCCGTCCTGCAGGTACGGGTCATAGAAGATCACGTTGAAGCCAAAGGCCTTGGCTCGGACCGCGACCGCCTGCGCAGTGCGACCTGTGCCGAAGGGAAGGGACAGCCCGAGTTAGCTGAGCCCAGCTTCCCTGTGTCCGTGAGGCTCAGCTCCCGGCAGGACTGTCCCCTGGGGCCTGCTGGGCTGCCCACACATGCCCTTGCCTTGCCTCGGTTTCCCCATTTAAACATGCTGGTGGTATGAGCTTTTGCCATTAATTAGCTGATCCCACCTCTAGCACTGAAACTCTACAGCTGCGGTTGAACTTCAGCTCTGTTTTACACAGCCTGGCCACTGTGCAGGCCAGAGTGGCCCAGGATGGGCTGGGCTGCTGTAGCTGTGGCTCAGGGATGGGGTTTTTTTGGGAGAGAACAGCAGCACTACGTCTAGAGGTGTGGTCCCACTAAACCACCACTGTGTTTCACCAGTGCTCCTCCAAGGACTCAACCACAGCTCCAAAACAGCTCCTTCCCCAAAACCCCCCGTGAGACATTCTCCCTATTTCCCCCAGTCCACCGTGGTGGTCCTGCTTTTGGAAAGGCTCATTTGGGGTCCCTCCCCGGGCAGTGAAGCGGCGCTGAGCCCCGCCGAGGAGCCGCCCTCCCCGTCCCCACGCACCGAAGCCGATGAGGCCGAGCGTCTCCCCGCGGATGCGCGCGGCTCCCGAGGCCACCTCGCGGATCTGCTCCACGCTCTGCACCCGCGTGCCCTCGCGCAGCGCCTGGTACAGCCACGTGTTCCTCCGGTACAGGTTGAGCACGTGGCACACGGTGGAGTCGGCCGTCTCCTCCACGGCGGCCGAGGGGATGTTGCAGACGGCGATCCCTGCGGAGGCCACGCACGGATCACAGCCCTGGCCGCTGCCAGCCCTGCCGGCTCCTGTCCCCTGCCTGAGGGACCCAGGCATGGAATGGGGGCGCTCCTGGGTGCCCCCCCTTATGCTGGTATTTACTCTGTGCCCTTAAACAGCCTTGAAGCCCATCACCCCATTCTGGAGGTGCCTTCCAATGGCTCCAGACTGGTGCCCAGCCCAGCCAGTGGGTGGCCCTGGCACCCTTGTTTAGGCACTGGTCATTGATTGACTGCAGGGTTTAAAAACTACCTTATGGAAAGCAATACCAATTAAACTTTACGCTACATTTGTGGGGAGTCATTACATTTTCTACTCGAAACCACATCATTTGGCCACCCAATTTGCCAAGTAAAAAAAGAAGGATTATGCTGCAATATCCCATTACTTTATTCGTTATATCTTTCCTTTCCTGATGTTCAAAGCCTCAGAACATTGTTATAATGGATAATAACAATAAGAGTTAAAAACATGAAGAAACCATTACACCGAGGAGACACTGTTCTCCTCTTGAAAAAAGAAAACAATTCACTATATTGAGAATTGCTTTTTTTAGGAATGACTATTTGAGACTCTCTTATCGCAATTATCTCTGTAAAATGGCTCAGGTGGAATGGCTGTTACTCTTCACTTCCCCAGAGATAACCTTTAATACAACATATCCCAAACACTACTGCAGGGCTGCTCCACAGACTGAATCTTGGGAGCAGACAAGTAAAGCCTGCTGTAACTCAGCTGCAAAAACCAGGAATACAATTAAGCTCTTGCAGCTGGGGATGTGTAGCCAAAAGTCTGTGACCACCCAAACCAGTTTGGAAACTGGGTGGTCCCAGAATGTCTGACAACATGACTCTCCCTGTTTTCGACAATCCACCCTAAATGCCTTTTTCAGGTTCCTGTGGCACCTTTGATGAGATGGCAAAGGAGGTGGCAACAACCCAACACACAATTCCTGCTCCACCATCCAACACAGAGGAGCAGGCATGACTCAGAGAACCAGCTCAGATCAAGAGACCGATCTTGCTTAACAAAATATAATAAAACACCCTTCCTCCAATTTTTCTAAAGCTGTATCAACTCTCCTGTGCCAGAAATAGAACAGCCATACAAATATCCAGCGGTATGAGGGGGCACCTGGAGCTTGGAACAGCACAGGAACGAGGCATTCAGACTGGACAGTTTTAACACAATATGAGCCCAAAAGCTGCTTTCTGAAACTGCACAGTGTTGTTCACCCCACGGTCAAGTTTTCTTGGCGTAATATTCTCTGTATACAAAGAATGTAAACTGTACATGTAAAATGTAATTTTAGGGGCTGGATGGAGGTCCTGCCTGGAACTCTGCTGTGCCTGCCATGGTCCCATGGAAGCAGCAGCTCTTTGTGCTGGTTTTTAAGGACTGGAAGGGGAAGGAGTCAGGGTGCAGAGCTGGGACCTACCGAGCTCCCCGGCGGCTTTGATGTCGATGTTGTCGTAGCCGCTGCCTATTCGGACGATGACCCGCAGGGCCTTGAACTTCTCCAGGTCCTCCCGGGTCAGGGTGATGGTGTGGTACATCATGGCCCCCACAGCCTCATTCAACACCTGCAACAAACACGGCAGCCAGGTCAGGGTGACGGTGTGGGACATCGTGGCCCCCACAGCCTCCTTCAACACCTGCAGCAAACACAGCAGCCACCAGCACGCCTGGGGGAACGCCTGCAGCTCAGGAATCAGGAATGTGACACAGTGAGTTGGACATTTTCACTGCTCACCTGCTGTCTGAGCCAGGTGGCACCAAACCCTGCAGGGGTGGGACCCACTAACACCTTTGGGAATGGATCTGGTGAATATCTGAAAATTATGATGTTACATCTGAGCAGACCAAGCAAATGAAAACCACATTTGTATCTTACCCTTTTCCAAGTGGTTACTTGAAAATCCCTCTTCTGCTAAGCAGCAGTAATTCTGCTTTTTGAAAGGAATTAGGTGTTGCAGCAGTGTCTGTTGGGTTTGAACAGGACTGTGTGACACTCCTAATGCCTCAGCCTCCCTGTGCATGTCCAAACCTTGGCCACACCGGCCACGTCTGCCTTTCCTGGCTCTTCTCAAGGGGACTGAGAAGCTCTGCAGTGCTGCAGTGTCACACAGGGCTGGGCTTTGTCCCCTTCAGTGAAGATCCAGACCTTCCCTGGTGCTCACCACAAGCTACCTCACTGCTTTGAAAACCCAGGACCCATCCAAACTCCTCAAGCCTGGCTCATCTCTCAATGTCTCACAAAAGACTCCCATTCTCCTTCTCCCAAATTTACTATCTGCAAAGACCAGCACTGATGCTGTTTGTATTCCCCTTTCCCAGACCTTGGAAGTGATTTCAGATCACTTCAAACCTCATTTCAGGTTTCTAAAATAATACTTTTAAGGAAAGTATTTACATGTAGTCGAGCTTCCAAGTAGAAACACTCATCCACACTGCATGGATCTGCCTGAATGATTCCCAAACCTCCTCCACTCCCCCTGGAGAGGGAGGAGCTGCTGGAGGTGCACCAAGCACTATGAAGACCCACCAGCTGCAGCTGGGATGGTGTCAGCAAAGCCACAGCACGAGCACCACAGACTTCAAAAAACATGAGAAACGTTAATGTCATTGATGTGAAAAACCTGATGCAAAGAGATAAAGTGTCTTTTTTTTTTTTTTCCAAAATAACATCTGGCTGCTAAAACAGCCTGAATGAATTTTAATCTGCAGTGGCTTCTGTTGATGTTATCAGCTGATTGACTCAAAGTGCAGCTTTGTACACTTTCTGCTCAAAAATCAAACAATCACAGACTGGGTTTGGGTTGGAAGGGAGCTCATTTTTCCAAACCCCTGCCACGGGCAGGGACACCTACCACTATCCCAGGTTGCTCTAAGCCCCACCCAACCTGGTCTTGGAAATTTCCAGAGATCCAGGGACAGCCACAGCTGCTCTGGGCACCCTGTGCCAGGGTCTGCCCACCCTCCCAGGGAGGAATTCCTTCCCAATATCCCATCCAGTCTTGCCCTGTGGCAGTGGAAGCCATTCCCTTTGTCCTGTGGCTCCCACACCTTGTCCAAAGCCCCTCTCCAGCTCTCCTGGAGCCCCTTCATGCCCTGGAAGGTGCTTTGAAGATGTGGAAGAACAAGGGCAGACCCCGGTGTCCCCACCCTGCCCCTCCCTGTACCTTCTCGTGAATCTCCTGAGTGGATTGTGCGTCACAGAAGGCCACCGTGGCCAGGTCCTTCAGGATGGGCATCTCCACGGTGCAGTCCCTGCCGTCCAGCAGCGCCACCAGGGGCCGGGGGTGCATGGGGCCGTTCATGATCTGCGGGCGGATACCTGCGGGCACAGCGAGCACAGCGCCTGTGACACGGCTCCCGCCAGCTGGGGACACACTAACACCAGCACGGGGTGAGCCCTGGCCCAAGGACTGCCATGCTCTCTGGGAACACAGCTGCTGTTTTGCCCCTGGCTTTTTTAGGCTTTATCTTTCTGACCACCTCAGGAAAACAAGTCCAAACAGAGAATTACTGAAAAAATAGGATGACTGGAAAAATCACGGGAAGGGCAGGGCAATAAAGACCTCCTTAGCACACAAGGTTATATTCTGGTGTATTACCAGCCACCAAAGGTTTCATGGGAACAGCGAAACTCATCTTTGTAAATCCAGCATTCTTCTCTGAGATGATGAAGGAACCAATCATCACCAAGGGGCCACAGAAGGCTGAATTTTATATCCTATTTATTGCTCTCTTGGGGATTAACTGGTTCATTTTGGGACAAGTCACTTAGAAATTTCTACACCTCCCTTTCAGTAAAGGTGTTTATTATATTAGGGCCCTGTGAAATATTTCAGGTAACTTTCTCAGCTGCCCAGGCAATTTCTGGGCAGGGCACAGGTGAGGGGACCAGGTGCTCTGGGTATATATAATGTGGTGCTTTATTTCTGCTGCTGCACCTTTAGATGGCTGGAGAGGGAGTGTTGGGGTTTGAGTCTCCAAACCCTCAAAAAAGCAGCCCCAGCAAAACCTCTCCTTCCCAAACCCCAACATCTGTCTGGCTTTTAAATGCAGTGCTTGTGCCAGTTCGGGGGACAAGGCCAGGGCTTGGCTGAGGGAGCTCCTTGGGGCTGTTCTGGAGTATTTTGTGGAGGAATCTCCCCCAGATGATGTGGATGTTACAGATACGGGCACTACTGACCACAGCAATGAACCCCAGGGCACCAAGAGCATGGTCCTGGGGAGGGGCCCTGCCCTGCTGCTACTCTGACACAGCTACACTCATTTTACACGGGAAAAAAATAACTCCATGGAAACAGGCAGGTTTAATGGAGTGGGTTCAGTGGCTTTCCGTTCCTTTCCAACTGAATCTGCTTAAAGAAATGAAGGACCAGCCAACCCAGCAGACCCGAGGGAGGGTTTTCAGCATTACAGGTGGGCGCTTTTGGAACTGGTCCTTCCCTCCTCCCCCTTCCCTACTGAGGTCTCCATTACTGGAAGTAATCCATTATGTTTGCATGCATTTCATCCAGATGGGAGTGCAAGTGTGTCAGTAGGCAGGGTAGAGCGCCGAGACGATCTGGATAAAGGAAAGAAGCTTGTGATAAGCAGATAAGCAAGAATAAAAACATGCCAAAATCTCCGAGCGCTTACACAATCCCTCTGGGCAGCACTGCACCCCAGCTAGATTATTTTCTCAGGTTAACGAGCAAGTGAATTATAACACTGACTTAAACGCTTACTAATGTGTATGATCTCCAAGGCTTAGAGCATCACCTGCCAGTCTCACACCACAACTGCAAATAAAAAGGAATCTGACGCAGGGCCAAGGTGGCTGTGGTGGTGCCAGTCCCAGTGGCCACCCTCCCTGTCCCCAAGCTTGGAGCCCAGTGCCACCAGGGACCAGGACCACCCTCAAGGCACAGCAGTGGGAGCACAGAGGCTGGAGTGGCTTCCTGTGAGCGTGGCAGGTGGAAGATGAAACCACAGGTTATCTGAAACTTTGACATTTAATCCAAGCCCCAAAATAACGGGTTTATTATGCTGCCCTTACATAAGCTTCTTTGAAAGTCAAACGAAACACAGCTTTTTTTTCTTCTTCTTCTTTTTCCCTCCCTCCTTTTTTTTTTTTTTTTTTTTTTTTTTTTTAAACAGCATCTGTGTCTTTGCTTTGGGATTAGGGATGTAATTGTGCAGGATGACACAGGCTTCTTAGGCACGTCACCCTTGCCCACACACTCAAGTGCAGTCACTGAGGATGAATGTGGCTGCTGGAACCCGTGAGGTACTCACAGGAACTGCTCTCGTCTCTCTTACTCCAAGCAGGGAATTTATTTCGGCTCGACGAGGAAAAAGTTCTGAAGCAAATCAATACAGGCTGAAGCACATAATGTATGGAAATGACGTTTTAATAAAAACCATTGGCAGGTTTGCAGCTCTGTTCTCCTCGCCCGCTTCTCCCGTTGCCTTTTCCACCCCGCTGCATCCATCCCTCACCGTCCTGCCTCCTACCTCTGCACAAACACATCCCAACCCACCACGGCCGGCAAACCCCAGCCACCGCGGCTCACACAGCGCGTTTGTTCCGCACGGCGACCGCTTCATTAACAACGAGGTATGCCACGGATCACAAAGTCATTAAACAGCGGCCACTCCCCGCCGAAATGGTGATAAAACACCGCAGCCGTTTAACCCTTTCGCTGTGCCCAGCCCAGGGAACAACACGAGCATCATCGCCCCTGGAGATGGGCAGCAGCTCTCCTCGGGGCTGCGCTGGGATCACTCTGCCTCCCACGCCATCTGAAGCTGATTTTTTGCTGAGAACCACCCCCCTCAAGCTGTTCCTGCAAAGTTGGGGCAAGTATTGTTCAATACGGTTGGGTTGTTTTGTTGGTTTGGTTTTTGGGTTTTTTTTTTTAGGCGTTCTCAGCCGCCTGCGGAGCCTGGCCAGCGATGTGGGGAGAACTTGCTAAGGAAGGGGGAGAGGAGAAAGGGTTTAAGGGGAAAAAAAAATTTAAAAAGAAGAAAAAAAGAGGTAAAAAAAGCAAGGTTTTGCAGGCGCAGAGAACTCAAACTCCACCCCGGCTCACAGGCAGCGCCGCTTGTTGCACGCAGCCCCGCGTATAAAGTGCTTTTGTTTCATTTTTAATACACAAAGCCTGCTTGTCCTTTCCTGCCGCTCCTCCCCTTTGCCACCCACTTGTATCCGATCCCAATGGCACCCCTGCCAAGAGAATTAGGGAGTGCTCCCTGCTAAATGGCAGCCTTTGTGTGACCGCAAGACGGCTGGTACTATCTCACCGAAACAAAAGCAGAAGCCATTTGCCTAATTCTTATTAATCTCAGTTGCCTGCGCCACGCAGAATTAAAATAGTGAAAAAAAAAAAAAAAGAAAGAAAAAAGAAAGGAAAAAAAAAAAAGGTTTTAAACATGTTGCCCTGCAGTATATAAAAGTGCATCAAGAAGCGATCCTGACACTCGCCTGAATTGCCCGCTCGCAACCAAGTAGCTACAGTTTTACACTCAACTACACACTTTATTAAACAAACAGAAAAGAAACAGGAAATTTCCCCTTGCCTGGAAAACGTTGCCTCCACATTCTTCTTCTTATTAAAAACCACACATGGCAGTGGAGGAGCAGGGAGGGAGGAGGGAAGGGGGGGAAACCCACACACGATAAAATACTACCACTTCTCAGTGCGTTGCCTCTCCTTTCGTCTACGAGGGGGTATCTTCAACCAAGCGATCCCGCGGCCCACAGCTGCAACATCTCGAGACAAATGTCCCTTTGAACACGGAGGGAAAAGAAAAGGCTTTTGTCCCGAGCCCCAGAAGAATGGTCTGAAATTGCGAGAGGAGTTACAGTCACCTCTGCGCGGCTCCCAACTCTTCAGAGCACTCCCTCCAGACTTTGCCGAAGCTTTTAACTAATCGTAGTTCTTTCCCAGCCCTTGAATAAAATCATGTGAGTGCCAGCCAAAAAATCTTATGCTATGCACACTAAAGGGTTTGTATATGTCACAGTTGCTTTTCCCCCTTCCACTCCCCTCCTCCTATTGACTTGCACATACGACGGGGTGTTGGTTTTTTTTTTTTTTCCGAGTTGTCTCAAATGGATTTAATCTGTGCCACGCTGCGTTTTATGTTTGTTTGGGTTTTTTTGTGTGTGTGCGTGGCTTTTTTTTTTTCTTTTTTTTTTTTTTTTTATTTTTCAACTTAACAAAATGAAACATGCCTTTCTTTCCATGCAGAGCGCGGCTCCAGAAAAAGGCTGATAGCCTTGAGCAGCAGCACCTCGAAAACAAACACAAAGCACTGGGGAAAGCAAAGCACTGATCTCAGCTGCACCCAGAAAGCAGGGGCCAAATTCTTTCTTGATGTGTGAATAAACTGATTTTCAGCATCAGAAATGACATTTGATTGCTGGCAGCATTCACATCTTCGTGGACACGTCCATCTCCTGGTCCTGCCCAGTGTGTCCCGAATAGGTAAAGAGTCCCACGTCACTGTTTGAGGGAATGGCTGGAGCTGTGTCACGGGAGGTTTAAGTTGGATATCAGGAAAGGTTCTTCCCCAGAGGGTGCTGGCACTGCCCAGGCTCCTCAGGGAATGGGCACTGAGGCTGCCAGAGCTCCGGGAGTTTGGACAAAGCTCCCAGGGATGCCCAGGGTGGGGTTGTTGTGGTGTCAGTGCAGGGAGAAGGGTTGGACTCGATGATCCCTGTGGGTCTCTTCCAACTCAGGATATTTTATGACTTTATAATTGTCATCCCAATGCCACACTCTGTCAGGAGTCTGTAGGACACTGCTGTGTATGTGGAGAAGGAGGGCAGGCTGTCCCTGTGCAGTGCCCCATCTCCAGAGCACGGCTCGGAGCAGTTGTTGGAGCAGTTGTTTTTCCCTCTTTGCAGTTGCCATTATCACTGCCAGCAGCACCAACAGCTACAGACAATTCCCATCCAGGAAATGAGGAAAAAATCTGCACCTCAGTCCTGTTCCACACCATCAGCAGTGCCTCTCCACAGTGCTATTCTGTCCCCATTTTATCACCACCCTGCTGGTTCCAGCAGCATCATCCCGAGGCACACGCAGCTCCTGCTCACCCTGTAGGGAGCTTCAGTGTGCCCAGGGCAGCTCTGGAATTGGAGGATGGGGCAGGAATAAGGACAACAAGGGTTTACTACCTGGAGTTGGTACTGATTTGTAACACCGGCATCAAAAGACCTGTCAGTCACTCTAAAATCCAGTCTCTGAGTACAGGACGAGGGGATTTAGGCACATCTTTCTCCTGAACATAAACCATTGCTCAAGCACTTGAAATTCCCCACAGATTTGCTGTCCCAGCTATCACCTCTGCCTTACAAGCTGGAGAGCCAAGCTCCCAGTGTGCCTTTCCAGCGTCCCCACTCCCTGCAGGCAGAAGGGTGAGTGGCAAAGGTGCCCCTGAGGGATTCTGAGAGGATGGGGATCTTTTGGGAGAGCACCGTGATGCTGCAGGACCCAGAGGACCAACCTCCTCCCTCACAACGTGCTGACTCACCGGCGATGCTCTTTCTTTCACTCAACCTTCCCTGTTAAAAAAATGCTTCTCATAATGAATGCATATGCAAAAATGAAATAGCACACAAGTCTTACCTCTTAGAAAGAAAAGGGAAAAAACTCAAACAGATATTTACTGTTTTTTCTAACTACAAAAACTCTGGAGGCACTTGGTAGTGGGGACAGAAGCCACACAAACACAGAGTGTGTTTAGAAAGTGACATCAAATATATATTTTATAAATAATAATAGGTTTTAAAAGTAAAGCGTCTTTGAGGCTGCCAGGACCCTACCAGGGAAAAAGTGCAGAATCTTCTCCTTCAGTGGAGACCCCCAGGTGTCTGAACTGATGCTGGAGCTCCAGGCTCACAGCCAGGGCTGCTGTGGGGAAGAGGGATGATGAGAAAGAGAAGGCAACTTCCAGCCCACTGGGAAAAGCCTCAGGTTTATGGCAGTTCCCCCTGGTGAGGGAAATCGTGTTTCAGAGAAGCTCCTGAGCTCCAGAGAGACGGGCAAAGAGGCAACAAGGTCCATTAGTTAATTAATTAATCATGCCTGCTGGGAAGGGGAAAACTTGTTGGGAAGAGCCTGTGCAAAACACTGACCTCTCCAGCACGTTTCCTCCAGTCAGCACACAGGAGCTGGATTTTGGCCAGTTCCCTTTCCAGGGCTTCCTTGAAGAAAGTATTTTCAAAAAATCCTAGCAAGTTCCTATATAAAACAATGTCCTCATGAGCTGGTCCAAGCACTGTGGTGACGGTCCCCAGCTGAACCACAGACACAGAGAAATGCTCAGTTAAAACAGAAATACACATTTCTTATTCCTATCTGAATTCCTGCAGGTACACACACCAGGAACACCTCCTTTGGTGTCCCCCCGGTAAAGAACTGGGATGCCCTGGGGATGCCCTGGGGATGCAGCCCTGGGCCACAAAAGCCAAACACAAGCTTTGCAGAGCTCTGAAATTCCCTCTGGGCTGAACTGAATCTCACCCAGGAGCACTGAACACACAGCTGGAGGACAGGAGCTGGTGTTAATGCCATCGAGGAGTAACAGGAGAGTACTGCACAGCCTGTGTGTATCCAAAGGGGGGTGTTTGGGTTATTCCCACTTTGTCACCTCGGTAAATCCGTGTCTGTGAGCACAAACACCAAGGAGTGACTTCAGGAGGAGCCAAACAAGGTCTAACATGAAACTCCAAATGGTCCCACAGGGTGATGGGAGACAGGGATGTGCTGGCCCAGGGGCCACGCAGAGAGCCTGAGGAGGGGAGTGCAGAGCAGGGCAGGGATGGATGGGATGGCAAAACCAGGGAGGCAGTGGGAGCTGCCAGGGCACGGGAGAGGCACAGCAGATGGGAGAGGCCATATGGGGTGGAGAGGGAGGGATGCTACCAAGAAAGCTCGAAGAAGCACCTGGGAGAGAAACTGCTTGGTCTGAGCAGCTCAGACTCCTGTATTCTTTTTCTTTGTTTGGTTTTGTTGGGCTTTTTCCTGTTGTGTTTGGGTTTTGGGGTGGGTTTGTTTTTGTTGTTTTGGGTTTTTTTGGTTTGGTTTTTTGGGTGTTTTGTTTTTGGGTTTTTGTTTTTTGGTTTTTTTTTTTTTGGGGGGGGGGTGTTTGTTTGTTTTTCTTTTTTTGGGTAAGGGAGAGATGGGAGAAAGAGGAGAAAAACTCAGGGTTTGTTTGCTGGTTATGATTCAGACACCATACAGACCCTCAAACTGTCCCACTGCCCAGGGCTGAGCTTTGCAGCTCATATTAGAAAAAAACCATGGAGAAGGTAGCAAAAAACACCCCAATAAATTCTCCTTGAGGATGCTCCATTACTAAGCCCAGTGCTGGAAACAAATTGTATTCCCGGTGCTCAGTGGGCATCTTTCCTGATATAATCCTGCACTCTCTCCTGTGCTGCGCTTCAGCTGCAGGAGATATCCTTTATTTTTCACGGGTGGGATGCTCACCTCTGAGCCACACATTCCAGCCACACAGCATCCTGCACCAGGGACAACATCCCACGCCAGCTCTCCTTTGGGTCCCTCCCTGTCCTCTTTCCCCATTTATCTTTTTCCCTTCCATCCCAATGGAAACCAATTACAGCAGTAAAAAAAAAAAAAAAAACAACAAATGAGCCGCGCCAGGAAACGGACAGCTTTCATTGTTTTGGTTTTTGGTTGGTTTTTTAGGGCTTTTTTGATTGAAAAGATAAAATAAATAAACCCAAGGAGAAGGATGCTGCTGCCAGGGGAAAGCTGCTGATATCGGCCATCTGGGCAGGAGGCTGCTCAAACTTCAAATTGCCCCGAGGGATTCCGAGGCTGTAAAGACGTTTTGGAATATGAGAGATTGAAATCAAGGCTAAAGATGAGCCTGTGACAGCCCTGGCATGGGGACAGCCTGGAATTCTGCTGCCTGAGACCCCCAGCAGGCCAGCAGTGGGGCTGTCCACAACACACCAGCACTGAGGGGTGCAAACTTGGCTTTAGCACACAGACAGACCACTGACAGTCAGGTTGACACTGGAAATTCCCTCAAACTGAAAAAAAAAAAAAAGGGAAGTATTAAAGCAAGCACTTGGATCCAGTTTTGGGAAGCAGAAAGGATTCAATCCCACCAGCTGTCCATGTGCCACCAGCACCTTTGGAAGTTGTATTTGCACACTGATAATGAGAGATTCTGAGTGGAAAACAAAGAAAAGGTCATGTTGGGAGCGAGTTGTAGGAATTAAATGATGCTGTAACCACTGGTATTAGTCCTTCCCCCTGTGCTGGACAGAAAGTGCTCTGGATCTTTTAAGCAACAGCACTTCCTCCGAGCATCTCTGCTTTGCTGCTGGCATTCCTGAGATCTGCTGGAGGTTTAGATCCCAGAAGAGGCTTGAGACAGCATTGGAGGAGTTTCTGTCCCTGGAGAGACAAGGACTGCTTTGCTGGGGTGGGAGCCTGGAGAGCCTTTCGGAAGATAAATCCTCATTTCCACATCCACCTGTAGCTGTTGTCATCTCAAGTCACTCATTTCCAGCCAGAAGGGACAACAACCCCCTAAGGATCCAGCCCAGGCTCCACCTCACACCTTTTCCATAAGGGCACTGTGGGAGCCTCCAGTGAGAGCCCAGCCTGACTCCAGGAGCCTCCCCAGAGCAATTTCTGGCCAAGCACAGAGTGCCAAAACCAGCTGGCAGCTGCCTCAGCTCCTGCTGCACACACTGCAGATGGGCCAGGGAGCAGCCAAAGGGGCAGGGGATGACTCCAATCCTTCAAATCCACCTGGACACCTTCATTCAAAGGGCTGAAAGGCCACAAGCAGTGAGGGCTGTGCCAGGCAGCCAGGACATTGTGATGGGCTGTGAGCCCTGTGAGCCACACCAGGGGCACAGGGGCTGTCCCTGAGCCCTGTGAGCCACACCAGGGGCACAGGGGCTGTCCCTGGGCTGTCCCTGAGCCCAGTGAGCCACACCAGGGGCACAGGGGCTGTCCCTGGGCTGTCCCTGGGCTGTCCCTGAGCCCTGTGAGCCACACCAGGGGCACAAGGGCTGTCCCTGAGCCCTGTGAGCCACACCAGGGGCACAGGGGCTGTCCCTGGGCTGTCCCTGGGCTGTCCCTGAGCCCTGTGAGCCACACCAGGGGCACAGGGGCTGTCCCTGAGCCTTGTGAGCCACACCAGGGGCACAGAGGCTGTCCCTGGGCTGTCCCTGAGCCCTGTGAGCCACACCAGGAGCACAAGGGCTGTCCCTGAGCCCTGTGAGCCACACCAGGAGCACAAGGGCTGTCCCTGAGCCCTGTGAGCCAAGCTCTGTGTGCTGCCAGGGGCTCCTCCACAGCCTGCACGATGCCTGCTGGCCCCTGCAGGGAGAACCGAGAGCTCACTGCAAACCCACAGGTCCTGCCAAGGCCTCGTCCTTTCTAAGACCTCCTGAAATAGCTGCTGGGTGCTGGCCAAGAGCAGAGGCCCAGCTGGAACCGTCTGTTCAGTGACCCCACTGCAAGGTCACCCCTCCTGGAGCCCGGACAGCTCAGCCGAGGCCGCCGGACCTTCGGCAGTGTTCCCTCTCCCATCCCCTTTTCCATGGCAAAGGTCCAGTGAAGGAACCCTCAGCACAGCCTGAATCTTGCCATGCTCACGCTGCTCCTGCTTTTTCGTGTCCTGGTTTCTTGCTTTGCTATTTTCCCACTCCTTTCCCCGTCCCAGTCCGTACCCGCAGCTCCTCTGTTGCTCTCCCATTGCTCCTCCAGGAATCGGAGCCCAATTCCTCAAAGTGCAGAAAGGATGGTGAGGTATGTGAGCAGGGGAATAACCCTGCAAGGTCCTGGGAGGTGCTGAATGCCTGCAAATCCCACTCATTTCCCTGAGATAAACACCCTCACTTCCCTGTAGTACCGGATTAAAACGAAGTGAGGAGAAAAAACCCTAAATACCAACATTCAAAAGCATTTAACTACAACCTACTTGCTATTAAAGTCGATTTACTTTTACAACAAAAGCTTTACAGGTCTATCACAGGATTTTATCGTGGTTGCACTTTAAAAAAAAACAAACAGGGCAACCTTTACGTTGCTGTTGACACTTGAAGCAGCTCAGAACCATAAAAACAGAGCAAACAAAGCTCCAGGCTTGGCAGTGACCACCAAACCCCAGCTGCTCTCCTTTGGATCCTGCAAGGAGCAGTTTAAGGAGGGAGGCTGATCACCTTGTGGGGCTCAGAGCCACCAGGTCTGGCTGAAGGTGTCCCTGCTCATGGCAGAGGATTGGGCTAAACAACTTTGAAAGGTCCCTTCCAACCCAAACCATTCAATGATCCCATGAACTCCAATATTTTCTGGTTTAGCTAAGATTGGAAAATGCAGGTTGCACACTTCAGGCAGGATTTCCCAAGCATGACTGCATTAAGAAGACAGAGCTCTGTGTGTGATATCCTTGAAAAAATTACTTCAGAGAAAATCACTCCTGCTCCAACCCATGTTCCCTAACTAATATATTTGATTATTTTCAATATTGCTGTAAAGCTGTCTCCTGAGATACATCAGGAAAATGACGAAGGATCCCACACTGTGCTTGTAGCCACATTCCCAGAGGAGCATTTTCTGCTGGAAAGTTTAACAGGGATGAGGTGACACGGGGTCCAGCAGCACCTCCTGGCCTGACATCTTCTCCCTGGGCCACCTGCAAGGCTGCCCACTCGGCTGGGGAAACAAAAAACCCACCCAAAGCCCGCCTGAGAAACCTCAATCTCTTTATCCAGCTTCTCAGAAAAAAAGATTTTAGAGATGCCACACAATACAGCCCTTTTTAGCTATCTGTGCCCTTGAGCCATGCATTAATACAGCTGAGACTAAGCTGGATTGAAGGAATTTTAAATTGGTGTGCTGGATGATGTAGAAGGCTATCAAAAATAAAAATAATAATAATAAAAAAAACCCCACTCGAAAATGAAAAAAGAAAACAACACAAAACTGAATTGTAGGCTGGAGATTTCATGAGGTCAGGGTGAGCATGCAAAACCTCTCACTGGAAAGGTTATTAAATAATAATGTCTTATCTCCTGGAACAGAGAAATTGCCTTGATTAATAACAATACACTGATTATTTACAAACTCACACATCTTAGAACATCATCATTTGACCATGTTTTTAGACTGAGGACAAAAAAGTGGTATTCAGAGCAGGGAACTCTGTATTAAACTCAGCCTTCTTAAGCCTCCTGACTCTGCAGCTCTGTGGAGCCTCCCTGGCTGCTGTGACTCCTGGGGACACCCTGAGGGTGCAGAGGGCCTTGTGGGTATCTCAGGGAGAAATGAGAGGTGGCCATAGGTATGGAGATTTTGCACAAAATGAGGCGAAATGCAGAAATTTCGACTTCACAGGATCATGGAGTCATTTAGGTTGGAAAAGAGCTCGAAAATCATGGAGCCCAACAGTCTCCCAGCATTGCCAAAGCCACCACTAACCCACGTCCCCAAGTGCCACATCCACATGGCTCCTAAACCCTCCAGGGATGAGGACTCCACCACTGCCCTGGGCAGCCCTTTGGTACACAGATGTCATGTCCCTACGAACAAAAAAGTGTCTTTTGTAATTCAGGGCTATTAAACCTTTGTTGAAATGTTCAAATCAAATTAAACCAAATGAAAGCTTGGGGTTCTTTTTTCTTTTTCGTAAGTTGCTTTTAAATTCAGTTCTTTCAACTACCCGCTGGACCATTGGAAAATTAAATTAATTTTATTTTAATTGCAATGTGTAATTGTGGAGATCTGAGGAAAAGCATGTGGTCCCAAGAAGCACGTGGGGTTTTCCCATAGAAGTTGCTCTAACTAATAAAGGATATTATCTCCTCCTGCAAACCTTGTCTGGCTTCAGTTTTCTAAGCTGAATAAAGATAACAAAAAAAGTTCAATGATTAACTTCCCCATTCTCTACTTTCCCTCTTTATCAGCCTTTTCCTGGCCACTAGAATTCCTGCCTGGCTGCAAAACACGGACTGCAGGTCTGGACAAGAGCCTGTGGACCCAACCGGGGCTGGAACCAGCCAAAACTCTCCCAGAAATTCTCAAATGACATTTGGGATGTGATTTCTCTTGGTACAGAGGACAGAAGCTCTGAGTAGGGTCCCAGGAGGAAGCTGAGGTGCTTCTGGCCACCCCACGTCACCTTCTCAGTCTTCTCAAAGCTTTGGAGGCCGAAGCAAACCCCTCCAGATCTGTTCCTGGGGCTTGGATGCACAGCACGCGCTAGGAATGGGTGAGAACATACCTAACATTTTTCCTTCTCCCTGACCCTAAAACGTTCTGTGGATTAGTGATAATCCCCAGCCACACATTTCACATCTTAAATTACAACAGGGGGACCGGGCAATGCTGCCTGAAAACCGTCACCAACGTTGTGACACCAAAGTGCCCCCTCACCCTGTGACCTTCCACGTGTCAGCACAAGTGATGGTCACCCCAGCAAAGGGTTTCCACATGGGGTTTTCCTCCGCACGCAGGGTGGGCTGGAGTCAAAGCAAGGTTAAACTCTCATCTTTTTGTAAATCCTGAAGCTGCTTCGTCTCCCCCCCTCCCACTGCAGGCAGAGGGCCCTGAGCCCGGTCAGCTGCATGCCACTGCCTTCTGGTTTATGGAAAACCACGTTCAACGTCCAAATATTGCACAGATCCTTGAATAATGGAGCTTATAACCTCCATAATTTATCATCAGTGTTTAAAATAGTATCACTCATAAGTAATTGTAGTTGAAACATTTATCTTAAGCCAGTGCTATTTAAACGACGATAATCTAGAAAAAATCTTTGCTAATCTGCTCCATCTTTGAGCAAAAGAAAAACACACTCTCTGTCTTTTTGTACTAAAACAAAAAATGAGCATTGGCAGGGCAAGCAAAATCATCTACAAATACAAATCAACCTTTTCTCCTTGTGAGCCAGAGTAGCCCAAGGGATAACGGCACGATCACGCTCCTGATGTATTTATACAGCACATTTCATCTTCATTAATCCAGATAACACACTGGCACATTCTTATTTTTCAGTTCCAAGAATGATGAGCTATTCCTGTGCTATGGCAGTTCAACACCCACCTCTCCTCAAAGCACTTGGGTCTGACCACCACCCTGGAGCTCCAGGGGTGTTTCCTGCCCTCCCACTGCCTTGGGAAGGGGCTGTAGTGCTGCAGCCCCAGCTTGTCCCAGCTCCAGGAGTCCTCAAAGTCCATCACACTCCTCTGGCCACAGCCAGGGGCTTTAAGGACTTCCTGAAGCAGCCCTGTCCTTGCCCCCATGGCTTTTCTCAAGGGGCTAACCTCAGCAATGTAACAGGAGCTAAAGGAGACAGCTCAGGATGCTCAACAAAGAATCCCTGCACAGATCTGTATCTTCTCTCTGCTTTTCACGAGCTGATGTTTTGGCCAACAACCTTCATATTTAAGGTGTCTTATTTTCTTATGCATGCCAAGGATTGCTACAGTGCAGCTCCCACAGCTGCTGGGAGGCATTTCCTGCAGGCATCCTCAGCACACCGAGAGACAAATAAAATCCAAGCTGTAGAGGAACTGACTGCTCTTGAAACCACGTTAACTCTAATGGGCTGAAAATGTCTTCATTTTTATGTCTCTTCACTATCACAGTGCTGATGTAGGTAAGCACAGGATATAGGTTTATCTAATAATGTATGCCCAAGATAGTGAAAAATATTTCACATTTGCCTACGGTTATAAAACTGTAAATCACACTGAACAATACCACTGCAGTAAGCTCTTTTCCTCTAACCATTTTCTATATTTTATTGGTTCAATAAAACCCATCACCTATCAACCCAAGAGCTGTAGTTATACGCCGTATGGTGAGTCTCAATTAGTTTATTTAGGCTTAAAACGCTGCCATGAACCCACCAAAGTGAGATATGGCAAAATGAAGTGATCAGGTTTATTCTCTTTGTTGTGAAGAAGACTGGGGAAGGGAGGGAAAGGGGTCTTGCACTGAAATTTCAGAAAGTTGACAAAATTTCCTGCCTTGCAGCAGAAGGCAGTTGGCAAAGAAGGAAGCTGATGCATCCCACCCCTGTCTGTTTATACACTTGATTAGATCATACAGATTACAAAACAAACCAAATCAAACTGAGTGTGTTGAGAAAACTCCCTGTGATCTTGAAAGAGAGGCTCCTGCAGCAACAACAATCCTACATTTGTGCCTCTGTCTGAGGGGGCCCCAAAGCCCCCCCAAGAGCTGCCACTGACACAAAACCACCCTGCTGGCTGTAATCAACAGGTTCAGGCAGTGAGGCAAAGAGGGGAAGTAAGACATGGTGCTCATCAAGACACCCAGCTAAACGAGCATTTAACAATTGCACACAGTTTTCATCGTTCATTCCACAAATACCCAAGAGATAATTGTACAGCAGTCAGTGTAATCGAGTCTTCTAATTAATACCTTGGGTAATACAAAGAAAAACCCAATATTGTGAAAAAAGCCCAGAGCACATGGCTAGCTGACTTTCCCAAGAATATTTCAGAATACAGCGGTGGCTTTTTAATCACCATCAAATCCCTTTCTATTTGGTGGCATCACTTTTAGCAAGAGTTTCCCCAAATCTCTCCCTGATTCTCAGCCCAACACGAGTCGCCTTCCTTGACCTGCTGTCCTCTCTCTGCAAGCAGATAAACGTAGCCTCCCTGAGGGCTTCTGAAGAAATTTACTAGAAGTTGCTCTCAACATAAAATCAAGATTCTAGAATGGTTTGGGTTGGAAGGGACCTTAAAGCCCATCCCATTCCACCCCCTGCCATGGACAGGGACACCTTCCACTGTCCGGGGTGCCCCATCCAGCCTGGCCTTGGACATTGCAAGAAATCCAGAGGCAGCCACAGCTGCTCTGGGCACCCTGTGCCAGGGCCTGCCCACCCTCACAGGGAGGAATTTCTTCCCAATATCTAATCTAAACTGACTTTCCTTCAGCTTAAAAACCAACAGGGAGATCCCCTACAAAAGAGACGTAGATTTGTCACAGGGTGTGAAAATGATTCCCTAAGTTTACCAAAACTATTTTGTTGCTCCTGGGAAGAAACAGA
This sequence comes from Sylvia atricapilla, assembly GCF_009819655.1. Taxonomy (NCBI): domain Eukaryota; kingdom Metazoa; phylum Chordata; class Aves; order Passeriformes; family Sylviidae; genus Sylvia; species Sylvia atricapilla. The sequence goes on along the minus strand of NC_089147.1, from coordinate 3,445,726 downwards.
CCTTGAGAGAGGCGCAGATCCATCTCAGTGCCTTGCTCAAGGTCTTGTCAACTGACACTGAGGGTTTTTGTGACTTTTTTTTTTTTTTTTTTTTTTTTTGTATGTAATGCAAGGGTCACAATTCTTGTAGACCTCCTCTTGCAGCTCTCACTGAATGAACAGGATGGATCTGCACCAAGAGCAGTCATGTCGTCCTCTCTGGGGGCCCTGCAGGAGGTGTGGGTGAGGATGCAGCACAGACAGCAACAAATCTCACCCTCCTCTGCCTCCTGACTTCAGAGTGAGCTGGGGAATGCTGCCTGCTGCCAGCAGGAGGGTCAGGGTGTGCAGGGGACATCCCTGGCATGTGCCTGGGTTCAAGCAATCGACTTGTGACTGCTCTGCTGTTTCTGTCCCTGTCAGGCACAAAAAACCAAAATCCCAGTTGCTGCTTCCTTGTGATTCACATGAGGAGTGCCTGGAGTCAATGGGTTCAGTGTGGGGCTCATTCAAACCAGCTGTGGCCACTAAAAGAATCCATTCTTCAGTCCTGCGACCAGGCTTGCTAGAAAGTAGGGAGCAAATGTTCCACCCTAAATAGTTTTGGTCTGAGCACAAGAGAAGCTATTGGCAACAACAACACGGAGAGCAAGAATGTCTTAGCATCAGGCTCAGATGCCTTGCAAATGTATTTTGTATCCTCTACCCCAAATTGTATTTCTTTTTGCCTGTAACAGACTACACGCTTTTATCAGCTCTGGCAGCTTGCTGAGTGTCTTTATTTTGGCTGGTAGAGAGCTCCCTTCCATATGGGACCTGTCTGGGATGGAAAGCACACCGAGTGGGCTGGAGAGTCCAACCCCAGCTGAGCACCAGGCCACCGGGGACTCCACTGTGAAGCCAACCTGTGCAGGAGCCACAGAAGCACCAAATGGCTTGGATTGGAAGGGATTTACTGCTCAGCCAGTTTCAGCTCCTGGAGGGACACCTTCCCCTAGACCATATTGCTCCAAACCCAGTCCAGCCTGGCTTTGAACACTTCCAGGAGATGGAGCAGCCACAGCCTCCTCACCATCCCCACAGCAATGAACTTCTCCCCAGCATTTAATCTAAACTCACCATCTTTCAATTCAACAGTTCCCTCTGGGTGACCAACCAGGCCTGATCTGAGCATTTTCTCTGGGCTGACTGGCAAGAGCAGCCCTGACACAGTGCATATGTTCTGAATTTGATGCACTACAGAAACAAAACGAGAAAAGAAGTTATTGTGCTGCACTGCGAAATACCAAAAGCACTGAACTGTGCTGCATTAACATGGCATTGTCTCCAGGACTCTTGTCCAACTCCAGGCTGACAGGAGGAGCTGGCACACAGACACTGAGGAGCGCCCACAGCCTTTCCTCACAGCCCCAGGTACGTTTGCACAGCACAAGAACACACACGAACGTGTGCACACGAACGTCTCCATGCAGTTATCAGTGCAGCCTGAACTGGGGACAATGCTCACTAACAAAAGGTACAAGGGAGAATAACAACTGGAAGATAAAGATTTGCATTTATTAATGTCACAATATAAAGGAAATTATAAACCCTTGCAAGGCCAGTTTCTAATTTGGTCCTAATCCCACTGGGCGTAGCTGTGTCAGCCCTGGCTGCCTCTCTGTCTCAGTCCCAGCCTCCTTTCCATCGGTCAGGAACAAGCCTTTTCCCAAATCACAGCAGCTGGCTGGAGCAACCCTCCACATCCTCTTTCTTGCTACAACTTTCCCTTCAAGCATGATGACTTTTAAATCCTTCTAGGCTCAAAGCCCAGTAAGCAGTAAAGCCCAGCACAAAGTAATATTTATTTCTCGCAACTAGTTTTTTTTTTTTTTTTTTTTTTTAAGTATACGAATTGAATAGAAAAATAACCTCAGCAGTATTTGTAATAGCCAGAGGTGGATTTGAAGCTCTTATGAAGTGAATGTGCTGCCCACAAAGGTGCTTCATGCCTGGAGTTAGAGGAAGAGCCTGCCCTGAGCCAAGACTTCTGTCCTCCTCCAGCTGTAGTAAGGAGTGACTTCAAATCTTTTGGGGAGCTGGAAACTTCGGTATGGACAAAGAACTCAAATGAACAGCGACAATGGCTACAGAGTGATTTCCTTAATTAAAAATTTGGCTGTGTTCCTAAGGAGGAGGAAAACAATGCTACAGACTGCCAAGGCAAAGAGCAAGTAAAAACTGTAGCACATGTAGCTCTGGAGGAAACACAAACGGGCTCTATCAGCCCCCCAGATCCTCCAAAACCATTTGTAATTATTAGGCTGAAAATCAAGCACAGTCTTGCTGCTGAATCAGAGCAGCACAGGCTTGTGAATATGACTTGGCCTTAATTAATACATTTTGACAAGGCTCAAAACATTCTCCAGGCGATTTAAGACACCGTAAAAAATAAGGAACTGACAGATTTTGACCTCAAGATGTCAAATACAGAACTGCTGCCTGGCTGTGACGAGCTGTCACTCTATCTCCTGGACATCCCCACTGTGGCTCTGCATTTCACAGGGTGGGCTGCAACCACCCAACGTGGTCCATGAGAGGGCTGGCACGTTCTGAGAGCATCAGTCAGCCCATCCTCAACTGCATCTGAGAATCCCTGTCAGCACAGCAGCAGTGCTGGGTGGTCTTCCCAGCCTCTGCCCTGCTGGTGATGGAAAAAAATAACCAGGAAGGCTGTGTAACCTTTTTTAAACAGCAGACCAGATCCCAAGCACAACAAAGTCTCTAAGAAGAAACGTTTCAGAGCATGTGCATCTCTCAAACCAGCACAGGCACAGAAAGACTGCACAGGAAAGTGAAGAAAACCCTTTTCAGGGTTTTCTGAACAGGTAGAGAAACTGTAGCTCTTCCCTGTGCTGGTCACAGGTGATCTGTCAATCTGAGCAGCACCTGACACCTGTGATCAGAAAGAAGCTGATACCTGTTGTGCTGAGACAACTGAACACCCCTCAGTGGAAATTCCAATGGCCGGTGCCAAAGCAGCACTCCTGGAGAAAGGGCAGAGTCTGGGGAGACTGGGAAGGCAAAGGGAGAAGAAAAGACTCCTTGGCTGCAGCACAAAACCATCATGCTGATGCCTGTCCTCAGCACAGGACTCTGGCCAAGGAGAAACAGGGCTCATGGACTGTTTCCAGGGGTGCACTTGAGATGCTCTCACTGTAACTGGACGTGAAGCTGTGCCCACCCTGCGCTGTGCACACTTCTCGGGGTGATGGGAGCCCCCTGTCCAACTGAGCAGAGGGGGTTTGGGTTTCCCTGCTTCAAACCAGCCACAGCATGAAACAAAACATGAGTGTCAGACATGAGGGAGGCTGAGGAGCACAGCTGTGGGCTGCAGGCAGGTGACCACAGAGCAATGGCAGCAGTAAGGTTGAGTTTTCAGAGTGTGCCTCCAAAAAGAAACCTCAGGACAGTGTCTCAATGCACTTTCAGGCAGGAGATGAAAAAGAATCATCCCAAAACTTGACAGGAGAATATGGGTATCACTCCAGGAGATCTCCAAAACTGCCTCACACTGACACCCAGGAGCTCCATGTGGCTTAATGTAAAGCATCACAGCACAGGTCACGCACGGTTTACGAGAAAATTAATCTTAAAACGAAATATTGGAATCAAGAGGTTTTTTGAAAAGAATTTAACTTGTTCTTTTGCCAAATTATGATTGAAAAAATCTTTGCTCAGACCCCAAGGGCTCATGACCCACTTACCAAGCATGGCACTGCTGTATTTGGATGGATTCGAGTCAGAGTATTTGTAACTCCACGAAGGGTAGGAGCTGGAGGCAAACAAAGTGTGTAACCGTGCCAGCTTGAGAGGGGAAGTGTACAAAAAACTTGGAACACAAACATTTTGTGACTGTTACCAGCACCAGTCTTCCCAAGCATGGAATACTTTCCTAGAAACTGGCTACCTTTAGGGCACCCTCTGTCCCACTGCAGTATTTTGGTTGGATTACTGTTGCTGATCCCAGTATTTTCCTCTTTCTTCTGCTCTCCTACCTTCTTCCTTCCTCTCCCACTTCTCCAGGTGTGTTTGTGCTGGAGAAAAGCTGCTCCCCTTGACTCAGCGGGGCAGTTTCCAGCCCTGCCGACTTTCAGCACTGTGTGCAGCCTGGGCTTTCCAGCATCCCACAATATGTGCTTCTTCAAAGAACCGTGGGGCTCTAAGTGCCTTATGAACAGATTCAACAAACAGGTCAGTGACATATTAACTCACTGTGCCCAATAACTCCCCAGTGTGGAAGCAAAGGAAATTGGAGATTTCCCAGGAAGTTGTCCAGAGTAAGGCCAGGTTCTCCCAGGCAGCATCACACAGAAGAATCCTGGCACCTGGCACAGGCAATCAATGACCAAACCAAAAAACCACCAAAAGCTGGGTGGGAATCGCATTGCAAACTCCCGTCTTCTTGAGTCCAGCTCAGAGAAAAGCTCAGTTTCAGAGCTAAGCACAAGTTACAAGGTGTATTTACTGCCAACTTTCCACACTTCCTCCTAGAAGGACACGGCAGTCAAATGGATCTGCTCTGGATTTCTCTTACAACCCCCCCACAGCTGCAAATCCTTGACAAGGTGATTTTTACTTAGCAAAACACCCGTTTTTCACCCTGAGCACTGTCTTCCCCTCTGACAAATATTTCTGTTTACAGTCTGGAACTTTGTCATATCGAGCTGTGACCAAATTCATTATCTCCACACACTCCTGTGGTGTCAATATTACATGACTGCCGTTTCTCTTTCTCCTCCTGAACTGCTACCATGATTATTAACACTGCAGTTTGTGCTCACAAGTGGCCTCCTTTGCTTTACTGTAGCCCATAGTGTCACAAATCCTAAAATGATCCCAAAATACTGATGGACAGGCCAGTTCTGACATCTGCTAGTTCCAAGGATCCTCAAACCCCTCTGTCAAAGTGCCAGCTCTGCCCTTCCTGCAGAACTCCACCACTGGTCCCTTTCTGCTTCAATCACGTCTAACTCTGAAGCACTTTTCTGTTTCAGGAGCCCTGGATGCTCCTTCCACCCACCTTACAGCTCTCTGCACACTTTCAGATTTCCACCTTAATGCTCCAGACTTTGTGCAGTTCAGTCAAGTTGAAAGTCTCACTTTCTGCTCTCTCCCAGCTACCACTCAGCTCTGCCTGGTGAGGCACTTATGGCAACGATTCAGAATGGTCAAAAAGCCACAATAATTTGTCAATTAATTTTGCACCCTCTCTACAGCAAAACACAGGGGTCCGTATCCATGAATAATTTTCATTTCCTGAGGGTTTTTTTTTTTTTTTTTTTTTTTTTTTTCTTGAGAGCATTGCACTGAACTAGTTGGGTTAGATCATGGATAGGAGCAAAAGCCAGCCTGACACCAGAGTTTTAGGCCAAGCAAACCAAAACTGGGATAAGTTGCCTAATCAGAATGAGAACAGGGAGATACTGGTTTTACATTAAAATGCCAGAAATTAAGAAAAAATAAACATTCAGCATTGAATACCTCTTATAAACTGCATAAGTCCAAAGCAGAACAGCAGTTGTTAACACACAGCCAGTTCTGCACCTCAAAGACCATGCACAAATAACCCAAAACTGAATAGCCAACAGCAAACTAAATAGTCAGCATCAGTGATGACTGTTACCACATCTAAAAGCAATTTGAGCTTTAATAATTCAACACAATTTAATCTGCTGGTGGTAGGAAAGGTGGAATTTGCTTTTTTCCAAAGGGTGACGTGGATGGATATCCTATCTCCGTAAGGTACACCCCAGTTTGTGGTAAGTGCTGGGCGTGAGGCCAAACACACAGAACACACACACAAAACACACAGAACACACACACACAAAGCCTTGGTGCTCTCTGGATCAGGTCCACAAACCACAGAAACCGAGATCAAACAAGAAATCCTCCGACAGATTTAACATTTGAAACCACGCAACATCACCGATATTTATTTTACCCAGAAGACCTGACTAGAATTTTGTTTCAGAAATTCTCAAACTTGCAAGGGTTTGGTGGAATTCCTTTTCACGCCTTGCTTCCGAGCCTGTTAGCATCAGTCCCAGTGCTAATGACCCAACTTTTGAATGTACAGAGGGAAAACAGAGCTTCATGAAATATTGATACACACTTGGAAATTTGACAATTATCTCCAGAGCTCCTTGGTAAAACCTGAAAGCAAATAAATAGCAAACATTTCCTGCACTCATTAGAACACTGCAAAACAGAGAAGGAAACCTACTCATTATCCATTTGACAAATCTATCCTATTATTTTTAATAATGCACAGGCTTCCAATGCATGAAACATACAGCTTCTCCTGCTTAAGAAACCATTGGGCTTGTAGATCTAATTTTAATAAATGCAATAAAAGTCAGTGATGTAGAGCTGGTTCCTTTTGCAGGAGAGAGTAAAAATCCTTCTCCTGTTGAAATCAATGACAAAATCACCATTTTTTCAAGTGAACTTGACTCACTGCCCTACTTTGCAAACTGCTCCTCTGGAAAGACATTCCACAGGAATGATAAATAATAACTTTGTTGGGGTTTTCCATGCAGGCTTCAGAAACAGAAAACTGGAACGCAAACCAGCTGATGAGCCAGAGCATGGGGCTGCTGGTCCATGGGATGTGCCTCTGTATCTTGCTTATCTCACAGCAGGGAGATGATCCCCTGGCTCTCTCTCTGGCCAGAGCATGGCATGGGAGATGCCACACTGCTCTAAGGGAGTCTGGACTTTTAGGATGAGCAGAAAATACAGAGAACACCTTCCTTGCTGAATAAAAATGAGCCCTGAGGGGAAAACTTCCACTGCAGAGTGTGACAGGTTGTTTGGCAGTGCCCTGATGTTATTAGTTATTAGTAATCCTGGTTTGGGGACCTTTTAGCCCTGACTGCAGATGAAACAAGACCACATTTGCTGCAGACAAGAATGAAATGGAAATTTAAGACTCTTAAGCCAAATGTTTCAGATGGTGAGATAACAGCTCCCAGTTTTATGCAGGTCTACTCAACATGAGGAAGAATTCAAAGACGGAGAAAGCTCAGATAGGAGAGATTACAGGAATTGCTGCTCAGATGGGATAACTAAAGTGACATTTAAGCATTCCTGATTATTTCAGTGTCCCAGCAGGATGGTTTAGATACAGACAAGCTCTCTGCTGCCCACACTGAATCCTCTCTTTAATCATTCATAATATTAATCAAGATTTTTTGCATTGACAAAACAAAATATATGCACTTGCACGAACTACTATGTTTTTTTTCAATATTCATTTAAACCTTGCTAACAAAACACTCAGAAGATGACAGAGAACAAAACAAATGCATGTGACATCTCCATTCCTGGTTTTTTTTTTCACTCTGCAGGTAACAGTGAGAGAGACTCCAATAAGAGACTGGGCCATCCTAAGAAAAGGCTGATAATCTATAGGGTCAGTAAGGGAATGTGTAGGAGGCAGCTCAGGGATTTGCAGTGTTTAGCACGAGTGTCAGGAAACGTGTTAAGGTTAAGAAGAGCAGCAGGGAGTCAGGTGGGCACTGCCAGGTTCCTGCATCCCACCACCCTACACCTCCTGATGCTCCCTGGATGGAGGGAACCCACCTGGAGATACCACCTTCCCATCTGGAGAATACATGCCAAATGCTTCCATGATGCCTCAGTTCTGAGCCTCTTTTTCTGACTTTTTTCACGGAAAGTATATCCTAAATTATTTCTTATCACTGTGTTTGCTGTCTAAACAAAGCCCCGTCTGCTTGTTTGCTCGCCAAGCTAGGAAATAATAAATTGCTCAATAACCAAAACAAGACACTTCTGGCAAACAATGAAGACTGCAGCAGCACTGATCCAAATGGATAATGACTGAGACACTGATTATATTTTTGAGATTTTTTTCTCCCCGTTTTCATGTCTCTACATACCTGCATACATAAATAAAATATGAGAGTGCCATCTTGGCTGTTCATACCAGTATTTACCAAGGATCTCCACCAGCAGATAAACTCTGCTGGTTTCCTTCTTATAGTGACAACCTGCTCATGTCTCAGATTATAGAGCCTAAAACACCCTTTTCCCAGGGACTGTGATGCTTTTGGGAACTGCAGGAACAGTCCCGTGGTGCCACTTCTCCCAGCCTCTCCCTGCCTGACACTGCTTTCATTTACAAGATGAGGCAAGAGGCCATCATCTCCCTTGGCCACACAGCATTTTTTGGCTGAGATTCCGGGAGGGAATGCTGCAGGTGGGAAAGGACCGCAACCTTCCACCCCCGACCCCACTGCTGGAGCAGCTGTTCCAATGTGAAGCACAGCTCACACATCTGGTGGCCACGCTGCAGACTCTCTTTGCCAATGCAAAAATGGAATTTATGCCTGACAAACGAGTTTAGGTCAAGGGCTTCCAAACTACCAAACAACTGGAGCCAGCAGGCCGGGGGTGAGAGGCAGCAGCCCCAGAGCTGAGAGGGTTCCCTGCTGAGGGGCAGGACAGGGGCTGTGCCACGGGACCCACGGTTAAGCCGATTGCTGGCTGGACACCCCCTGCCCCGGGGGAGAGGGCGGAGGAAGGAGAGCCGGGCACTAATCTGCTCCATCTGCTCTGCAGCAGCTAATTGGATTGGGGGTGCAGAAGGCAAGACCCTGCGCTAGGCACCCAGAGCCTTCCTGAACAAACCTGCTCCAGCAGTGCTTCCCAACACCTCTGCCCAAACCTTCCCCAGGGACCCAGAGCCTCCCTGACCAAAGCTGCTCCAGCAGTGCTGCCCAACACCTCTGCCCAAACCTTCCCCAGGGCACGGCTGCTCCAGCACCTCCCTACCAGTGGGGCAGAACTAAATATTGGAAATTCAACCCACGTGAATCCCACTCCCAGAAACATCACTTCATCTTAAACAAAACACTACCAAGAGCAGACAAAAGCGGTTAAAAATTAGCTTTCTTTACCAAAAGCCAGCAGAATGCTGTTAATGTCAGGTTTTATTTAGGTGTAAAAGTCAAAAGCTCGCCTGCCAGTTGCCATCTATAAACCTTACTAATACCAGTCCTACATCTGCAACATTTATTCTACATCAGGGGCTTAATGATGTTGGTCTTCTGCTTTTCAAGGATTCAGCTCAGCACCTACTTTGCTTTTAAAAATAACAGGCAATTCAGTTGTGCAGCATTTTCATTAAACTGGGCTGCAGTGTGATGACATGAGAATGACAAGGAGAAGAAATATAAAAAATGTTTAATACAATAATAAGAAGAAACCTTTAAAATTTTTTTTCCCCTCTGTGAACGTGAAGTTTGTAGCTATGGAAACTACTTATGAGAAAACTAAAAAAAATGTCAGCAAATACAGTCAGAGAATGATCTGGATATATGAAAGTCCTAACAATGCTGGAGAACCAGAGACACGGGGTGAAAGGGAAGTGTAAATTGAAGATGACAACACTTGTGCATCTGACAACACATTCTCCTTTGACAGGCCAAATTCATTTTTATTGCCATGGCACTAAAGTCAATGAATTGCAACTGGAATGAGTTTGACACTTTATATTGCTTTTGATAAAACCATTATAAAAAGCATATTTCAGCCTTTAAAGGAGTATTTTAAAAGCATATTCTTCGCCAGCAATGAACTGGACGTGCAGATCGGCCAAGATAGTCAGTGTTATTTCAAAATAGACAACAGCACATCTCTTGCACATCCTGTTCTTTAGCCCTTCCCCCTGCTAAGGTGGGCACTTGGAGTCCCTTCACTTTTAAGATCCAGATCCATGATCTGCTGATCATGTGCTCAGCAGAGGTTGCTGAGTGTCCTTCTGAGCTTTTCAAAGGCTTTCACAAACTCCCTGTGAGTTTTCCAGCTACTTTCCCTTATCATTTTTCATATTAGTGTTTTGATGCTGTGGCCATTGGGACAGCAGACACGAGAAAAGATCTGTCTGCTTATTTCAACCCGTATTTTTGTCTGGAAGTTACGATGCCAGTTAAAAACATTACTCCATGTTTTTATCAGTGAGCGCAGTGCAGAGTTTACCTGGACTAACACACTAAGCTGGGAATGGCTCCAAGGACATGCTATGGTCTGTCAGGTCAATGTGCAAATTAAATCAGATTTATTCAGTGCATGGAGCTTCCCTTGGTGCTGTTTCAGTCCGGATTGTTAATTGAGCAGCCTTACATGGACACACTGTGATTCCATGCTGAGGTTTGTACAGAAAACACAGGGAAGAAAACCTGGAAGTCGATTTCTGAGCTGTCCACTGTACTGGGCAAAGAATAAATCAACACCAGCAAATGCTCAGGAAATTTATATTGCATAGAAAATATCCTGCTAGACTTTGCCCATAGAAAGCGGTGGCAATTTAGCTTAAATTAATTAGGTTAAAAGAATTGATAGCTTACAAGAGTGGGCAAACGGTCACTCTTTTAACCACCTTTGACGGTCTCTTTTAACCATCCTTTAACAACCATCAAGGTCTTGCTCCTGCCTAAGCCCCTTTCTCTTTGGGGGTTGCCTATGGGCAGAGTTTCACCCGACAACTCTGTGTGGTTAACACAGTTTTTATCTGTCACAGAGGGGGGAATACCAACAAAAGGCATCACAAGGAGGTGTTAAAGAGTACAAGCAGAGCTGAGCTAATCACAGTGAAAGGCATTTCTAGATGGGCTCTAAGCTGATAAAAGAGAGGATGAGTCCCTTTGACACTGGAGAGAACAACTTGTCCAAAGAGGGCAGCTGCCCTCAGCCTGGTTTTCCCTGCTCAGGAAAAGGTCAGGTTTTCAACCAAATCTTACAGCCAAGAAATTTTTCTCTTGCTTCCTGATGATACCCACCTGACTTTTCAGGGCAGCCCTGCTCCTTTCTCATCCCTGTGGGAAGCATCCTCCTCCCTTTTGTGATAATTCGCTTTCATATCTTCATGTGCAAACGAGAGCTTGATAAACCACCCAAGACACATATTTGCAATAAATCACCATTTCTCATTTAAGCTCCATAAGCCCAGCATCAGAAACAGAAATCTGGACCAGCCCTTGTTTGGGAGAAGTCCAGGCTAGCTACAAAAATACAAGACTTCTCATCTGCCAACTGTTTTACTACTAAAGCATGGGGTTAAAAAAAAAAAAAAAATTAAGTAATCTAACAAAAATACTAGCAAACATCATTAACTGAAGTTGGAAAATTTGGGGGCGGAGCTGCAGCAGTGTGATCAGTGACCGTGAGATACTGCTTGCCCTCACCAGCTTTGCTGACCTGGACTATTTATTTCCCTGCACTCCCTCCCAGCTCAGCACGGGGCTGGCCACAATCCCACTTGGCTCAGCCAGACACGTGTTTGTCACTCAGACCTTGCAGGGCTTTCTTCCTGCTCACCACTGAGGTGACTTGGTGTGCTCACTGCTGGTGATCCTGTGGATGGTGGGGCAGCAGGAGCACTCCTGTCAGCTATTCCTGACGAGGTCTCAGTGACACGGAGAGCAGCAGCTTTGCCGGAGCTGTGGCAGGGGAGCTCCTGGCATGGGAAGCCAGCTCATCTCCAGAGATGTCACTCCACCACCACAGCAAAAGGGTTTAAGGTGCTCATTCACCTTCTCTTCATACAGCCCTGCAACTTCCCAGGAAAGGAAATTTACCTGATTTATTACTAATTATTTTAAGAAAAGCAAAGCACTTGCAGCACTAAATCTCACTGCTCCTTTTCCCTTATCTGACCCCGCCAAAGGAAGAGGCCCATAAACATGTGGCACGTGCCTGTATTCCTGCCTGGGATCCTGCCTCTCCCATCAGGACCCTGCCATGCACCATCCTCTCCAGGCAGGAGAAGACACCTCCCTCCTGCAAGCCCTCTGTCCAAACTCCAAAGTGAAAAGCAGCCGTGCAGAATGCACTCAGAGTGTCAAACTCAGCACAAAATGACAAATGGGGTATTTAGGAACTACTCTGTAGAAAGACTACAATGCATAGTTCAACGAGACTTTAAAAAAGCCCAAAATGATCTGTTCTAAGGTCTTACTCGTATAACAAGATTCAAAACATAACTGGGGTGTAACGTGCACTTTATAACCCTCTGCTGACTGGGAAGACATTACCCTACACTGACAGAAAATATTTGCAGCCATTTGGAGACAGAGTTTGATACTGAATTTGCCTTCACCCTGTGACTCGAATATCCACAGCCAAACTACAGCCAAGAGAAGGCTCATCGCTCCTGAAAACATATCCTGGCTCTTCCTGGCTGGCAAATACAATTTTCCTGGATTTATTCAAGTTTCTGACATCCACTCAAAGCTTTAAAACATCCTAACGTATTTCTAACCTCAGCTTATCCCCTCATGGCTAAGTGTGAACACTCCTTCTCGACACAGCTCAAACATCTACAAACCACCACACACTTTCCCGTTTTTAATCCTTCCCTGTGCCATGGGCTTTACCTTGGCTTCCACTTTTAAAATATAGTTTAACAGGAAGAAAACCTCTCAGGCTATTTGGAAAGGAAAAAGGGGAAATAAATAAAAATGAAGACAATTTTACAGGTCCTACTTCAGCTAAACCTTTCAGGGCCTTCAATGAGAAGATAATCTTTCTGTGATTATGGCCAAACCCTCTCGTTGCTTGGCAACACATAATTAAGGAATATGTTTTCAGATCCGCTTTGCAAGCTGGCCATTATCAGATGAAATTACTGGAGCAACAAATGTCATCCTCATGCAAATGAGATGGTCGTAGGCAAAAGAAGAAGAAAAAAAAAGAGAGTTGAGTAGCAAGAAAGAGCTCAACAGCACAGAAATGCTGCTGGCTTCCTCTTGCTGTGCACCGGTAATTTTGGTGAAGGGAAGGGATAATTTCAAGATCTTTAGAGAACGGGGTGTGCAGTTTATAAATGAGAACCAGGGAAGGAGGGATCTGTTTCCCGTGGTGGAGGAGATTGCCCCCAGCCCCTGTGCTCTGGAGGTCCTTCAGCCCAGAGCTGTCGCTGCATCAGCATCGACCGCTCAATCAGACGTAGCGCAAATAAATGAACATATTTGTGTTCCCCACATTATGCCAGTTCGTCTTCTTAGCCGCATTTATTTAAAAATACTGCCTGGATGTACTACTTTAGCATCTGATCCATGTCAACACAGAACATGTTGCCTAATACTGAAGCATTTTTTAGAAATCAATACATTACAGCAGCTACATAAAGGACTCGTAAGCATGAAAGGACCGGCATTTACTTCCTAGCTGTGTAATTATGGTATGGCAGGGAAAGGGGTGTGCCAAGTGTCTGCATTTTGACAACTTTATCATTTCCACTCACAAAATCATTCTTTATTTAGATTCCTGTGGAATGGCATCACCAGTTTGGCACCGTCTCGATGCCTATAAATGGTATCCCTCTTATTAAAGCTTTGTGTGTGTGTGTGTGTGCTAGTAGAGCACATTGTTCGGGAATCCTTAGCATGGGAGAAAACTCCCTGCTCACGGAGTCATTACCAGCAAAAAACATTTCAAGGGATGTCTTGCCACATATTTTTTTTTTCAAACAAGTCGAGGCACAAATGAATGGATTTTATGAAATCCCTGATATTTCTCCGGGTGATTTTGGGGGTTAGTTTCTATCAGGCTCTGAGTGCCACTGCTCCAAAGTGGAGGAGCAGAGCCTGCTTGGATCGTTCAGCTTTTCATCTGAGCAGCCAAGAGCTTGAGAGTTTCTGGAAAGGGAAGGGAAGCCTAGGAGCCACCATTCATTTTTATTGTTCCAGTGCTTAATGACAGGCTTTTAGTTTAAAGCACAGCCCTATTACTTTAACAGCTCCATCGCTTCACTTACAGGCATCTCGAGAAGGAAATCAAGGGGTTTATTTTGTATGCCTGATAAAACAGCAAATTAATAATAAGAAGAAAAGCCTTAGGTAATGGCCAAAGGTAAGTCGATTCTCGAATAACAGCATTAACTATCTGATGAATTTAGTCAAAACAATGCTAACCATTTCCTCGGAGGAACACATTTGTGCCTGATAACAGCGGTAAAAAGTCAATCTGCAGCAAACCCTGTAGTCCTAATTGCTCAGCCAGCACGCTGTCTAATCTCCTGTTCTCGACAAACAACAGGAATGGCAAGATTAACCCTGGAAGCATTATCTGAGATACCGCTCATGTTTAACTGAAGTTGGCTAAACAAATAAAATATTTGGAATTTAACCGCAGAGAAAGAATCAGCATCTTTAGCTCTGCACGGCCAGCACAGCCCTGTGAAAGAAATCCCCTTCACCACATTTTCTAAGTAGGACAGCGTCTAACATTTAGGCATGAACCACCGCGATATTTGACTGTGGGGTTTTTGAGGGGTAAAATAAGCAACAACAACGTGGCTCTAAACGACTACACGGACTAAGCCCCATCAGTAATTACTTGGTTCAGGCGACGCCATGGTGGAGACGATGACGGGGGGCCCCGTGCGCCTGCTGAGCTTCGGGTACGGGGAGAGCTGGGCAGGGAAGGCAGGTCCAGCGGGTGCCAGGCTGCTGTCCCCTGCTGTCCCCGGCCGGCGGAGGAGCTGGGGGCTGCTGTGGGGGCTGGGTGCCGGTGACGCCACCGCTGTCCTCTCCCTCTTCATCAGCTCCATGGGCACGGTGTAGGTGGTGGGGTACGCCGTCTTGGGGCTGGCGTGCGGGTTGGCCGCCGTCATGGGCAGGCCGACCGGAGCCGAGTAGGCAGAGGCAGGGCGAGGGTGGGTGCTGCTGGGCAGGGGGGTGTTGTATCCCGAACCCGGGGGGAAGTGCGGCCCCTGAGGAGCCCCCGCAGGGGCTGGGTAGGTGGTGGTCTCCAGCAAGTGCTGTGTCGGGGCGCTGGACGGCCGGCGGTGTATCTCAACACCTCTTGGGGACAGCGGCTGCAGTGGTGGCGGGTGCTGCGAGGTGCCAGGGCCATCCACGGTGGGCACCCCGTACTCTGCCGGGAGCTCGCTGCGGTGGCTGAAGCTGTTGGAGCGGGTCCTGGGGCGCAGTGCCCCGCTCCTGCGCTCCTGTCTCTGCAGCTGCATCTCTGCCTTGTAGTTGTGGGCGATGCGGGACAGCACACGGGCCTGGCCCAGGTTGGGCGCCACCGACTTGATGTCGTTCTCCTCCATCATGGCCAGCAGGTTCGGGGAGTCGAAGCCTTGCTGCAGCAGGGCAGCAAAGGTGCTCTCCGAGACGCCCTCCGCACGCAGCAGTGCCACAAACTCGGGGTCAAAGCTCCTCTTGCCCTCCGGCCCAGGGAAGGCGGGGGGCACCGGCGGGTGGGAAGGCGTCGCCACCGGCACCTCGTAGCTGTCGTAGGGACCCTTGGTGCCGGCGCTCTCCCTGCCTGGCCCGTAGCCGCTTCCAGCGCTGGCGGTGGGATCCACCACCAGGCAGGTGGGGGCGGCTTGCCTGGCCACAGCCGCCACCTCGGCAGCCCGCTCTGCCCCGTCGCTGTAGCCTGGCCTGCTGGGGAAGGCAGGCGGCTCTGCCGCGTACCGCGGGCCGGGGGGCTCCGTGCCGTACCACGCCGGGGACACGTCCCTGCCACGCAGCCGCTGCCCGTCCAGGGCCAGCTTGGGGTCTCTGTAGAGGCGGGTGGCATCCGGCGTGGCAGGCGGGCGCACTGCGGTCTGGTCCCAGGACATCCTGCTGCCAGGCGCCCCATAGCTCGCCAGCGGCCTGCCCGCCACGTGGTCGCGGTAGCAGCGAGGGTCCTTGGGTGACCTCGCCGACAGCGACGGGTCGCTGTAGTAATCCTGGGGTGGCAGAGAGCCCCGGCCCGCCATGGGCGCCGGCCGGTCGCAGTAGGCGAAGTCAGGGACAGAGCCCTTCCTCAGGGGCCCCGGCGCGAAGGCGGCATCCTGGTACGGGTACGCCTCTTGCTTCAGCTCCGCACCGCCCTGCAAGATGATATCATTTGCCCGCGGTGGCTCGTACCAGCCGCCCTCACCGCCGTAGGTCAGGGAGCTCCTCCGGCCCGGCGGCCTCTGGTACTCGAAGGCGTTCTCGCTCTCCCAGTTCCCCTCATACCAGCCGGCAGCGTCCCAGCTCTGCGAGCGGCCGATGTTGGGGTGCTTGCTGGGGATGGGCATCACCACGAGGCCGCTTGCTCCCACGGAGAAGAGGAGGTGCTTTCCTTCTCAGGGCTTCTCCGGCACGCATCCAAACCGGACCGCGCTGCGCCCGAGCCCTCCTGGGACTCCAGAAACCACCGGCCGCAGGTTTTGCCTTTCCGAGTGCCGCCTGAATTATTAATCCTGGGTAACCTTAGCAGGCAGAGCATGCGGCGGCCGGCGGAGGGGCTGCCCCTGGCAGGAGAGCGGCCGCGCTCAGCCCAGATGCTTTATCCTGTGCCGCTGGGGACGGCGCGCACATGGACAACTGGCCGAGCAGTGTGTGGGGATTAGGAGCTAAATAAAACCACTAAAGCCCTCGCTCCATGTGACATCATTTTAGCCCGATGAAATCTCACGCACTGACCCAGCCAGCAACCTCAATGCAATTTTGCCCCCAGGGAATGATGTTTGTTTTTTTTTTTTTCCTCGTTTTTTTGTTTTTAATATTTTTTTTAACATGTGTTTCCCCTGTTTCGGTTGTCTCCCCCCTCACGTGCTGGGGGAGGTGTCCCAGCACCCACCAGGGATGGGCAGCGGGACCACGGAACGTGCGCGGATCCGCTCGGCCTCACACATGTGCATGTAAAAATAAAAAAGAAAGCTTCAGTGTCAGCTCAATCTTAATCCAACCTGATGAAATGCTAATCCACTGCACACAGCTAAGGACAAATTAAATGGGAGCCAGCAGACAGGCCTAAAAACGGCCAGGGCAAGATAGTCGGGAATATGAGAGCATTAGAAATTAGTTAGGTATCTGTTTAGCACTTTATAAATATTATAATTTGCGTTAGAAATTACTTTTTTTTTTTTTTGTAGTTTCAAATTACCCAGGCTAACTAGGCTCCAAAAAGATTTTTAATAATATTACCATAATACGCAAATCCTTTTTCATCATCCCAGGACAGAAAATTGTGGAGGTGTAATCTGGAATGTATAATTTTAAGACCCTAGCACAGGTCACAGAGAAGGAGGGGAGGATCAAAGGATCTAAAGCCTGGCCTAACAAAGCAAAAAGGAATAGTAGACTTTTGTCCATTATCTCCAGCTTCCTTTGGAGAAAGTACATGTTTATGAAATAGGAAAACACTCAGAAACATCACACAAAACTCAATTTGTACTGAGCAGTATTTCAACATTCATGTGGATTAAGCTTTTTTTTACACTTAGAGTAGGCAAAGGGATTTAGATGGAATCACAGCACAGAAAATTCTTGTTTGGGAATGTAATAAGAATTTCCATATAGAGTCATTGTTTTCAGAGGACATATTAAAATGGCTCCCCAAAACACATAACCCAAATTATGACAGGCTGCTCATGGCTCAGATATTCATTTCTCAAAGAAGGAATAGCTCAACCGCTCTTCATTTTGCTGTCCACTACTACAGAGGCAACATTTTATTTTTGAATTAAAAAAAACTCAGATGGAAACAATTTTGCCTGTCTCTGCTACAATCACAGGTTTCTTCCCCTCCAATACAGCCCCTTCCAGGACAGACCCACTGAAAGGAGGAACAGTCACCTTCTCTGTCTGTTTGCAAGACAGCTTGAGCATTTTCCCTGGCTAATCCACAATAAATGTTTAGTGCACAAGCCATCACATGATGGACTATTGTGCTATTATGATAGCTAAATCACTAATACAGTCTAATGCTTATACTTGCCTATCATACTAATACCTCTGGGCTATATTTCTGACCCAAATACTGACAGGATCTTTGAGTAATCCCTAAATTTCTTTATTGCAGTAAATATTACAAATCCTCTTCAAACATTCTCTCCTCCAATTCCATCCTCAAGGATCATGATCTTGAAAATTATGCTGGATATTACACAGACAAGCAAAATATGGAGCCCAAAATATTATTTATGCAATTCTCAGAGAATATCTGATTTGCATTATACTGAATTAACTAACAACAAACTTCATGCACACTGGAAAATTTCTTCTTTTGTGAGAGTCAAGATGGGGAGACACATTTGTGGCTTACAAATAAAGCAGAGAATATTTTAACCAACAAAAATGTTTTATTACAACAACATTTTGCTAAAGAATAAACTGTATTCCCAACTGGATACAGTGAGATTGGTGCCATTTGTTCTGAAGCACAGAAGAAATCTACCAAAAATGTATATGACAAAATAATAAAATCCTGGTCTATAGATCAAGGGCATCTTCCACCATTGTCTTCAAAAAAATTACTGACAAACAGTCACCATGTTAAGCCCTGGCTGACAATGGGGAAAAAACCATGCCATAGAGGAATGAAATTTCAAAAATGCTGATTTTCAACAACTGCAAGGGAAGTCAGGAGGGAGCTTGAAGCATTCACTACTTGAGAAAAAAGCAAGGGCTTCACCAAGCCCTTGGGGCGCATGGCGGACACACAATGGGAACCTCACCCAAACCAACACATCTGTGACTGGGGCTGTGCCCTGCCCTGCATGCATGGGTGACAGCAGCACCCACACACTGCTCCAAATCCCCTCCATCCCATGCACAGGAGCACATCTGGGCTCCAAAAACCACCCTGGCACCAGCCTGCCCTTGCAGCCTTGGGCAGGAGATGTGCTCTTCTTCCAGCTCTTCCCAGGGGCCAGGAAACCCTAACTGGGGACCTGCCACTGGAACACTCATGCATATGGATGGGTTATCCTCTAATTGCTGGCCTCAGTGGAACAAACAGATGATGCCTGTGCTCCAAGCCAAGCAGAGGCAAATGCCTGCAGGACCAGGGGCTGCAGGATTTGCACATTTCCTTGCAGCCAAGGGCCCAGATGTCCTCTTTGGAGGGCTCTGCTGGCCCCAGTTTTCGTTGACCAAGAACTGTATCCAGTTGGGAAGATGTGGCCAGGAGCTGTGGAGCTGGGCTGCCTCCTGTGCCACCATGGCAGCAAAGGAAATGTGACACCCTCAGTGAACCAAGAAATGAATAAGAAATGATTGGAATGAAATATTTATGGATGGGCAGGAAGAGTCTTGTATTTTTCTGGTTTTTGCAATCTTAAAAACAGCCCCCTTGCAAATTCAAGCAGCATGGGCAGCAGGGCAAGTGAGGTGACTGTCCCCCTGTACTCCACTGGTGACACCCCACCCGCAGTGCTGTGTCCAGCTCTGGGGACTGAAACAAGGTGGACATGGAGCTGTTGGAGCGAGTCCAGAGGAGGCCACAAAGATGATTCGAGGGCTGAAGCACCTCTGCTATGGGGAAAAGCTGAGAGAATTGGGCTTGTTCAACCTGGAGAGGCTTTGGGATGATCTTATCACAGCCTTTCAGTACCTGAAGAGGTCCTCCAGGAGAGCTGGAGAGGGATTTTTCAGAAGGGCCTGGACTGATAAGACATGGGGGAATGGCTTCCACTGCCAGAGGGCAGAGTTGGATGGCACACTGGGAAGGAATTGTTCCCTGGGAGGGTGGGCAGGGCTGGCACAGGGTGCCCAGAGCAGCTGTGGCTGCCCCTGGATCCCTGGCAGTGCCCAAGGCCAGGCTGGACATTGGGGCTTGGAATCACCTGGGACAGTGGGAGGTGTCCCTGCCCATGGCAGGGGTTGGAACAAAATGAAATTTAAGGTTCCCTCCAAGCCAAACCATTCTGTGATTCTGTGAAAGTCTGTGAAACGATTCTGTTCCTATTTCTGAATCCAGACTCAAGCAGATGGCCAGGAGAAGATACAGAGGCCCTGGGGCCCAACCTGATGTAACTGATCCCATTGTGTTTCTCAGGAATGCAGGACACACCAGCGCCCACATCCTCAACATAAGGGGGAGACAAGGGCTGTGGAACAGGCAGAAAATTTATTCTCCTTTTATCTTTTAATTCTAGAGGTATTTTGGGAAAGGAATGAAAAAACCAACCCGCACACAGAAGAAAAAAAAAAAAAAAAAAAAAAAAAAAAAAAAAAAAAAAAAAAAAAAACAACGCTGATCAAGAGATTAAATGCCCTGGTATTTCAGATCACGTGAAAAATGCAGAGTTTTGACTTAATACCCTGATTTTCAGTTTAGCATTGACCTCATACATGGTAAATTTGGCCACAATATTTGGTTACAGTACAATGACCTCAGAAGTCTGCTCCGAAAAAAAGGTGATGACGGAGTAGAAGAAAGGTGGGCCCATTGTTGAGACACTGCATTTAAAACTGACAGTGAGAAATCTGAGCCTGGAAACCCTCTTGCAGTGGATGTGAAACAAACAGTGCTACAAAGTGCTGCTCTCTTCCCATGAAGGAAGTGTTTTACACACAAAACTCAGGGTAGGAAATCAGCATGCTAAATCTGCAACACAACTGTGTAAACAACATTTTTTGGAGTCTGTAGCACTGACTCAGGAGAGGTTGGCTGCAAAATTTCATTCATATTGATATAAAACATTTCATTACCCATTCTGAAAGCATGTTGCTGGAAAAATTATTCTGTGCAGCAAAATAATACAGATTGCGATTAGTTTTGCTTCTTATTATTGTAAAATATATTTCAACTATAAATTTATATCCTGTTTCTATTGGGGGAAAAGCATTTTTAATGTAGATTGAGATGTTGATGTTTTCTCCCCAATTATTTTCTTCTGGGAGAGAGTGGAACAGAAACAACGTGCCAAATGTAATTTCTGGCAAAAACTGGGAAAGACTATTTCCCTTTCAAAGGCAAAGGAACCCTACCCCTGGTACTGAAAAATCCTCTGGAGAACAAATACATCTCTTGTTAATGGAGAGAGCAGGTATGAGGACACCAGAGGCTTTATACCTCGCTCTGCCACTGTCAGAGAGTAAATTGCTTAATTTCTTACTTGCTGATTCCCCTTCCATCAGGAGGGATATAATATTATACACCTCTCACACTCGGATGGTGTTAAGATTAATCAGTGTTTGTCATATGTTTTCAGGTGACAAAGCTACTGGGAGGATAAATGCTCCTGGCCCTCCCTGCCTGGGCTTTCAAGGACTGCGTGTGATTGTGCCTAATGACCCCCAAAGCTCGGGAAGCCTCTCCTGAACATCCTCCTCCCATGTTCAGCTTGCAGGATGCCAGGGAGGCAGAAAGAAGCTGCTCTGTACTGTGGTGTACCATGGATGCTGTGGAGAAGAAAAGGAATGGGATGCAGTATGACTAATGCACACACACTCATGCAAGCACACCAGTCGAAAAGAAACGGAATTAAGAAAGAAAAATGGGAGAGGAAAAGCAGCAAGAAAATGTTCCAAATCCTTTGAAACTACTGCCTTTGCTAAAATTTGGCTCTGCAAAATCTCCCTCACAGTGGCAATAAGCACTCTGCCTAGATGGACTTTTTAACAGTCTCCTGAAATTAAGGGAGCACAAAGAGAAAATTAGCAGGATTGTGCTGGAATCATTTTCAATAATCAAAGGAGCAGCACAGCATCTGAAAGCACTCAGCACTTGAAGCCCTGCCACATGCTTTTACCAATTTCCAAACCAAAAGCATCGACGCTTTGTAACTCCAACAAAACGCTCACAAACACCAACTTGGTGCCTTACAACAAAACACTCTGAAGATCAGCCGGTTATTAAACAATCATTGCCTCATGGAACTCTGAATTTTGATGACTTTAAAGCAAAAAAAAAAACCCAAAAAACCAAAGCTTGTGTCCGTTTGATCCAATCAATCCCTCGGTGCTGGGATAGAATGTGCCATAACCATTGGCAGGCTCCAGGAATGCATGAGCACACGCTGCCCTGAAATGTGACGCACAAACTGGGACCAGTGGCTGGGTCCAGTGACCATTCCCATCAGTGACACAGGACTGGGCCCAGGCACGCCATAAAATAAAAGGTCAACAAACCTTTGGGGACCCCAACGAACGCACAGCAAAGAGCCTCCCACGCCAAAGCCAGCAGTTTCCTCTCCAAGCTGGTGACACCGAATCACAGTGTCCTTCTGAATCATTCCCCAGGAATTCCCCCCAAACCCCACAAGCCAGTGTGAGGAGAGAGGATGCAAGGCCTTTTCCACTCCCACCAGCCAGTGTCCTGCTGAGAAGGTGCACGGAAGCATTTCCTGAAAAGAAATGAATGACCTTTCCCTTTATCCCTGTGGAGCTGCCTCTCCACTGCTGTTTTGTGCTGATCTCTGGATGGAAGGGTTGGATGCAGGAGATGTGCTCCTTCCCACCCTCATGGCCAGCCAGCCACGCCTCCAATCACTGCATATCCCCTTTCACAGATGAGTGCCTTATCCCAATTTTCCCTACGATAAGAGGAATGGCTGGAGCTGTGTCAGGGGAGGTTTAGGTTGGGTATCAGGGAAAGGTTCTCTTTCCCAGAGGGTGGTGGGCACTGAACAGGGAATGGGCACTGCCCCAAGGTGCCAGAGCTCCGGGAGTGTTTGGACAAAGCTGCCAGGGATGCACAGGATGGGTTTGTTAGGGTGTCTGTGCAGGGACAGGAGCTGGACTTAGTGATTCCTGTGGGTCCCTTCCAGCTCAGGACATTCTGTGATTCTACGAATTATCTTCTGTTTATTTCTGAATGAGGTATGTGCCAGAAGCATCCCAGTGCGCATGTTGTAACTTATCTCCTCATGTTATCCTGCTCCCCCAGCAAAGCCTTGGAGGTTCCCCTGAGAAACTGTAGATATCCCATCCCTGGAAGTGCTCAAGGCCAGGTTGGACGGGGCTTGGAGCAATCTGGGATAGTGGAAAGATGTCCATGGCAACAGCAGGGGGTAGAACTGGATGGTCTTTAAGATCCCTTCTAACCCAAACCATTCCATGATTGGCCATCCAGGAAGAAAATCAAACTGCAGGTAACAAATGCAGGAAGGTATAACCATCATCTAAAACACACTTGCAGCTAAAAAGGCGAAGTGCAGCTGTAAAACACACTTTGAGCCATTGGAACGAGCCTCACAAGCTCTTCAAACTTCAATCAGAAACCATTTTGCCTTTAAGTAGGGGGGAACTCCAATAAAAGTTGGCAGAAACAGCACTGTCACATTCCTGCATCAACAAAGGGATAATAAAAATATCAGATGTATGCCTACAGCACACAGCTACACAGTCTCAAGGACTGCAAAATAAAAATCAATCTGGATGCTGAACGGCGGGTGAAAAGCAGCAGACAAGGTTCATTGGGCACATCCCTCAACCATTCGCAAAGATCTAATCTGTGAATGCTCTTAAAAATAATCCTCTAGAAATCACATCAAGCACCTTGTCTCCAAAACTGGGTATTAGACTTTGAGGTCAAATCTCATCATTTTTAATAAGAATTCAGGATCAAGATTTGAACGGCATGTGAAATGAAAAGCATGGGAATTATATCTGTCCCAGAAAGCAGTAAAGAAATCCACTGTTAAATGAATATACATTGTAAATCTGAACTCTGCCATGCATGCCTGGGCTTTGCATAGAAAATAATTAATTACTACACTGTAACACGGGCCTGGGGAGATAAACAGGCTGGGGTTCAGGGTGTCTCTCTGCCTTGCTTCCCCCTGATGATGCCAAGAGCTTGAAACATATACTTCCCATTCACACCCATCACAGATAAAAACCAAAACCAAACAGGAGGAAATACTACTTTAGCTAAAAAAACCCCAAAACATTCATGTCTTGCTTTTTAAAAAGACTGGTCTTTTGTACTGTTGTATTGCAAATCATCAAAAGTGAGTTACATCTTACTGTGTTCCCTCACCTCCCTGCTCACGTTCATCTGCTGAGTCAATCAAATATCTGTATCATCAGCAGGAGCAACACAGTTTTTTTCTCAAAAATGGGTGTAAATCTATATACTAAGGCTATTTTGTGAACTTAAGCTGTTTACTACTAAGTCTTGAGGTGCTAGATGGCAGCAGAGAGTGTTTTGTTTTAAATAAAAATTAAAAAGATAATCTAAAAAAGAGAAGAAAAAACGAATTAACGCTGTTAAGCTAATGGACTGTATAAAAGTGTCACTAAGAAATGACCAATGTCCTTCAATTTTAAGAAATGCAAAACCCACTCAAAACTTGCTCTTTGAAGAAAGCTCTCTAATGAAAACCTTCACTGTTTTGGCACTTCGATCTATTACATCTGTTTGTGGAGAGCAAAAAAATATAAAAGAAAAGTTGTGTAATGTGTTTCCCTGCAGCTTTATTTTAGTATAGCCAGATGTCCTGCTCTTGTCAAAATATTTACCAGCAAATATTCAGGAAATCAGGCTATATTTGAAAAGACTGGTCCAGATCCAAACACCGCCAGTCCCTGAAATAGTGTAATTTAGGAGTCAGATAAAAAAGGGGTTTTTTTCTGGGATTTTGAAGGAAACCCCATCCTGTTCTCATCTGTCCCCAAGGACTGATCACTTCTCATCACATATTTGGAAGCAGCCAATTTCCACCCCCTGGATGCTGGAGGCAGCTTCTGCAACATTCCAGAGCTTGGGAAGAGGCGCCAGGGCTGCCCTGAGGCCGTGCTCCAACAACCCCTTCCCAGTGAATATTCTGGGAATATTATCACTTTTCTGAGAAATCTTTAAAGGCAGGGGAGGATTTATAGTAAGGAGAAAAAAAACCCCAAAAAAACAAAAAACCAAACCCAGATATGATGA
Organism: Sylvia atricapilla; assembly: GCF_009819655.1. Classification (NCBI taxonomy): domain Eukaryota; kingdom Metazoa; phylum Chordata; class Aves; order Passeriformes; family Sylviidae; genus Sylvia; species Sylvia atricapilla. The sequence goes on along the minus strand of NC_089147.1, from coordinate 3,421,090 downwards.
CAACATGTTAATCCCTAAACCAGTTAATTTAAACGGGAAATGTGGTAAGGATGGAAATTAGGTTGATGGTATTGAAGTCATCAGCTGTAATTGTTTCTTAATTAACGACACGAAGTTGTAAAGCGTGTTACACGGAACCTTGTCTGGAGGCTGGGGAAAACGGAAAAATACAAGGCAGAATGAAGCGTTAGACACGTATTAAGTTCCCCTCAAAGTGGGTTTAAACACAAGGAGAACACAACTGAAGTACTTTTTTCTTATTTTGGTGCATATGGCCCTCAAGTCCAGGGAAAGGGGAGCTCCTCCTCCTGCAACAGCTTGAGCCACACATCTACTATGATGCACACCAAATTAATGGGATTTTTGTCTGTAACCTCCTCTAAATGTGTCTTCCTCTTGCCTGGGATGCCTGGGGCATTTTGTCAGGCTGCCTTGGTATCTGGCTCGAGTCCTGCATCTTGTCATGCACATTCCCCTGTGGAACGTCACAGGAGGGAATGTACAGCAAAAACATCCACGCAGGACTGACTGGAAGCTACTGGAGCAGCCTGTGCATCCATGCAAGGACAACTGCACACCCCTGGATACCAGCTCCATCCCAAAGCACAAAAAAGACTCATACAAGCATAGAGAGTTCTTGATTCAACACAGCAAAGGGGTTGAAAACCACGGAATAAGGCGAATAAGCTTGAATAATATCTGTAAACCCGCTAAGATTGCTTGGTATTTCTTCATCCACAGGATACTGTCCAATTTTTAAAAAATTCTTAGAATTTTAACAAAACCTGTTATTGACAAGTAATTCCCAAATACGCCATGCTTCTATCAGAGAAGGGATAATTAAGAGCGTTACTTTTCACTGGTAAAAAGAGGTGTAATCCAGCTTTTGTATGAATTTGAAGTGATTTTCTGAAACCTCCATAAAAGCCAAAGACTTAATTTTGGAAAAGCAAAACATCAGGAGCAGCCAGACAGATCTTCAGTTTGCATAAATCAGCACAGGGTGCAATGGCAGAAGATCTGACAAGCTAATACTGCTTTTTCTCTAGGCTAAATGTGGTAAGCAACCCTTCCTTAAAAGCCTGATAGTTTATGTGCTTTGAGGTGGAAACTTAAAAAAAGAAAGTAAAAAAAGCTTTATTGTGGGGGGGGGAAATCCTTGTACTGTGTTTTATATTCATGGAACAAAGAAACTCAAATCCACTAGATAAAAAAGGTCTACATTTATTCTAAATAAGTCACTTTTACTCAGGACAAGCGGTTTCTTCTGTGCTTGATATCATCTTTAACTCATTGTTTCTCATCAAATGCCTAGTGGTGATAAGGATTTCCTGAGATAATAAGATTCTATTTCTAAGCAGTAAAAATAAGTATTATCAGATGCTACTTGGTGTGCAAATTTGCAAGAATGGAAGAAAATTTCTCCACCCAAATATCAAATGTACTCATTTTTTTGCTGCTGTTACATTATACAAAGCAGCAAGAATTGGAGGCAGCCACTTTCCAAGGTTTAGTTATAATGTGTATTTTCCTTTTTGGTTCCAGGAGCAGGGTTCCTCTGTTTTTTAACATGAGTGGACTGTGGCTATTGAATGAGAATCTGTTCCACAGTCTGCTGTTAGTGGTGTGTGGGCCCAGACCTCAGGGACACATTGTTCAAATACTCCTGAAAAGCCAGAAACAACACAGTTCTTCGGGGGCACTTTTGTTGAGGGTTAGTGTGGGGTTTTTTTAACAAGAAAGTGCACAATAAGAAATAATTGCCATTGTGATTATTAAGGCCACTTCTGTGGAGGATAAACCGAAATAAAAAGGTAAAAAGCACTCCTGCCATTGATCCAGGTAGGTAGCAGAGTACCTACCATTACATAGAGTATTTATTCAAATATCACTGGACATGGTCTGCACTGACTTCTGTCACAGAGGGAAGAGTGGAATACAAAATTTCTGTCCACCCTTGAAATTAATTAACCATCTGAATGCAGCCACAGCAGAGATAACTTCGGTGACGTCGAAAACATCAATTCCTACCCCAAATTCCCTCCTCAATTTCACGGAATCACTGAGGTTGGAAAAGACCTCTGAGAGCACGAGTCCAAGCTGTGACCAACCCCACCTTGTCACCAGCCACCAGTCCAGTCCTTCCTTGGACACCTGCAGGGATGGGGAACTCCCAGCCCCACTGGGCAGCCCCTTCACCCACCCTGTAATTCCATGATCCCAGCTGGACAGTGTCCCAGAGGGAAGGTGCCTATTCAAGGTTTGCAAGACAAATTCTTGCATCAAGGGCTCAGACCCACCCAAGAGGCTTCACTAACCACGGTGGGGTCACATTCCCACTGAGAAACAAGGATTTGTGGGGAGTCACGGCCACACACAGATACTACAGCGGCTGGAAGGTAAATACACGAGGAATTCCCACAGGAAGCATGACCACAGAAGCCTCAGCCAAAGAGGACACCAGGGTGCCACTCAGAATGCAAGGCAGTAAGTCAAAAAGCCAGAGACTCGTGCATTAAGCACTGAAAAGTATTATGTGACTGTGCTGGCATTTATCAGCCATCAGACATATCAAAGGATCTGAAAGAAAACAAAGAAAACAAAGAAAAACAAGGATGGCTTGTTTGCCCTGCAAACAGTTCTGTTTTGCAAAGTACAGACAACTTTGGTGGCACAAACTGACACGTAAGGACATGATTTCCCACTGGATAATGACAAATCCTGGAGCAAAAACTGTCAGAAAATGTCTGGGCTCGCTTGGCCTAGCAATTATTTTTTCACTTTGCTTCTTGCTCATCTCAGGGCTGCCACTTTTTGCAGCACGTGTTGAAAGCTTAACTGACTACTCATATGTGTTAGTGCAAACTATAACCTCTAAAGCCAGGCTTTCCCATCCCATGGCACTGGTGCTGAAGACCTGGCTAGCAGAGCTGCAATGGTCTGGAGCAGAGGCAGCACTCGGGATCATCACAGAGGAATTCAGTGGTGCTGGGAAACCCATGCTGTAGACAGAGACAAGATGCTGCCATCCTGCATCCAGGTTGTGCCTGTACCCACTGCTGCCTTGTCCCTGTTGAGTTTTGACACCCAACAAGGAAACGACACAGTGCCATGGCACCTTCTCCCCCTTCCTGCTCCCAGAGACACATCCAGCAACTGTGCACGGGCTGCTCTCACTCCCTGCCCAGCTCCTGGTGATGTTTAATATTTGTCTAAGCATATTGACAGAAGCACAGGATAAAGATCAGCTGAGCAAGCAGCAAAAATGATGCTGCAAGTTATTTCCTTTGCCCGGGAATGCCGTGTGTGAGCACTGCAGGAGTCCCATGGGAGGGATGGATGCCATGCACCAGGAGTGTCATGGTCTCCTGAGCGTGGGGTTTCTTGGAGGCACTGTCAGACACCTTGTTCTGCCACAGGTAGCAAAGAAAAAAAAATCACATCTAATCTCCCTGTTGTTGTTTCCTAAATGAAAGGCAGGTGAGCTGTGCCCTGAGGGCTTTTGCTGCCATTTCTCTGAAAGGCTGGGAACTGCAGCAGGTTTGGGAAGGAGCCCACTCCTACACACAGCAACTTGGCTGCAAAATTCAGGCCCTTTTTATCCCAGGCAGAGCAGGCAGGTCTGGCAGCTCCACATCCATGGCTGCAGGACTGTGCCTCGCCTTTGTTTCACACACAGCAAAGCCAACATCCCTCCCTCTCCATCTCCCGCTCGGACGCAGCTCCGCAATTTTTGCTGGAACTCTTTTTTTTCCTTTTCATTCACCCTGAGGTAAAAACCAGTCATGGAATGGAAAATTTCAGCTCCAACGAATTGTAAGTGTGGCAAAATCACAAGCTCATGGGAACAGGACCCAAAAGAGGGGCTGCTGGACAAGTCTGACTCCACACAGCAGCAGTGGCTCCACCTCTAAAGCATACTTTGACCCACTATGGAATAAGACACAATTCCACAAACAGGAATTATGTAAACCACTCTGCATATATTATTTGCAAAAGCCTCAGCCATTCAATGGGTCCACCCTGCTACCCATATGGATCCAATTACAGAATAGGACCCAAAGTCTCTGGGAGAACCAGAAGAGAAAGAAATGGGTAAGCCAAGACCACTGTGAGCACAGTCCAACTTCACTTCATTCGGATGGGCATCACCAACCCACTTAATTGCTGACAGACTATTCAAAATGTCTTTGCTGCAGGCTGCTGCCCTGAAATTCCTTTATCCCCTCAAGGCTGGACCTTTATCCCACCCACATTCCTCTACAGATCAAAATCTGTGACCTGGTCAAAAAGCTCGCATCTTCAAACCCGCCTGCTGAGAGCAAAAAGTAATGCTGTCAAACAAAGATGTCATAAATATACGCTTAAAAAACCAAAACCAGAGGAGCTGGTGAAGCTGAGCCATGCCCTGAGACTGCACAGTTCCCCCTCTTTGGAAGACTCATAAACCCGGCTATAAAGGCTGTGAACTGGCTTTTTAAACTATACCACCTCCTTGTATGGCTTGGATTATTTTTCCATGCCAGATGTACCTTTAACAGAGTAATACAAACACTGCAACTCCTTAATAAACTCTTTTAATGCTCTGACAGTTTGTAAGGCATTTCCCTCAACATGTGTCTGGTTATGGTTTCAGTAAGCCTGCAGGAAGAAGAATCTGTCTGGCAGTTTGGACAGTGATTACAACATGTAGCCCGAGGATATTTCACCTCCAGACCTGCCACCACCCCGCTGCACGGAATAAAGTCCATTCCCAGCAAACTCTGCAAGGGTTTGTGTGGGGAACAGTAAAAGGGATGGTATATGCAACTTCAGGGAAAGCACAGAAATACACCTCTGTGCTACCAGACATTTAGTCTTTCAACAGGTAAATGCAGCTTTGTATCCCATTCACATTTAAAGGGAAAAGCTCCTTAAGTGCTTTCACAGAACAGGAAATCATTAAAAGCAACTATTTTGGACCACATTGCCCTAAGCTTGATGGAGGAATAGATCCTTCTCACTCAACATAATTCTGTTTGCAAAGACTCCTCTCCTTCATCTGCTGAACTAGTTCCCTAATTTTTCTCATCATCTTTCACTGATTATTCACACACCTTTCAAGACAAAACCAAGAAAATTTATCTTTTTCTTTTTCAAAGCGTGTTTTCACAGCAGCTGGAATGGCCCCTTTCAATGTTTTTTTATGCTATAATCCAAGATTAGGAGCCTAAAGTAAAAAACAGCCAACAGAGAGGCCAATAGAGTATTCAGCTCTCCTACAAATCTAATATTTTGGCAAATCTGAAGCTTTTTGCATTTTTCAAGGTAATTTTGGCAATGCTTCTCACGCTCAGTCCTTGTCTGTTGCTCCCAAATACAACACAGCAGCATCTCCCATCATTTCCATCACATTACAAAGCCAGTGGCAAATGACAAAATATACTTTAAAAAGTTGTCTCCTGCACATTTACAGATTAGAAAAGAATATCTTTTGACCAAGAAAGAAGGAAAAAAAAAAAAAAAAGCTAATATATCAGAGAAAAATAATCTAGACTTCAATCACATCTAAAGCTCCGTTAGCAGGTTTGTTGTATGATCCTTTTGAATTTCTTGTACACTCAGCAACTAGATCTGATGGTAAACATCAAACCAGGAAGGCAGCTTTTGAAAATCCAGGCTCAGCTGATAGAACTCTTTTAAGTCAAGTTCAAAGTAAGTTTTGAAGATGAGATAGTGTGCTACACCTGAGTGTTTATGACATTCAGTAGGAGAAGGAGGCAGCTCCACACTGCAGCATACCCTGGATACTCCCCCCTAACTCATCTCTGCTTTGTCTCCCCTTTTCCAAAATTAACAGAGCAAAATGAGAGGAGATAAATAACTTCTGATGAGTTTAAAACAGCAGCAGCGTAGAGTAAGCAATATTTAACACAGAGAAGTCAAGGCAAAATCCACCCTTGTCCTGCTGATCAGCATTTCACACTGAAATCCCACAAAGCCCCACACATTTTGCTCAAACAGGCGCAGCTCAACTCCCCTGTGAGCTCTGTGCTTTCATCCACCACCAAATCTTATTTCACCTCGTTGGCATTCAAGTAATACTGCAAATTGTTACCCTGCAGGCCACTATCCATCTCCTTAAGAGCAGCTGAACACTGGAACTCCTGGGGAGATATTCCTCCTAAAACAACACTCTGCTCTGCATTCGTTGCTGATGGCAGAACTTGCACGAGCATTGGAGAATTACTGGAGTGTACACCAAAAAGTCAGAGCTTGTTTGCCATCACTTGATTTCTGTCATAAGTAACTCACACCACGTGAGCTGCAATAGGGAATGTTTCCTAAAAGCTTTTTCCTGCTGGAAGATTCCTCTCAAAGGTGAAAGTCGCCTGTGCTGAGACACTGTAACCACCGTGAATAAATAATTGCAGCAAACCTGCCTGACCCCCACACACAGACCAAATAAAAGCTGTTACAACAAGGTGCTCAAAACCGTAAAGAATAACAACTCTTCAATTTTCCATCATTTTCTTACAGGATGATAGTAAACATCTTTTAAATTGGGACCAATAAAATCGTTTTAGTAGAAATTAAGGTAAGAGGAGTTGACCTGGTAATTAAACAAAAATCTTATTCACAGGATTACACATGACTTCCAAGTGAGTAACCAGAACAGTGTGAATGTATTTTGAGCCTACAGAGTGGACAGGGAATCCAGCCCTGGATTTGGATCTCTTTATGCCTAAGTACTGAAAGAAATAAGGAAAAAATTAGGTATTCTACCCTAATCATCTGTCAGAAGAATGAAAGCACACTCTTACCTTCACAAATTCTGTCCAGTCGCTGCCGCTTGACTTTGTGTTTATCCACAAGTGCCATTCTTGATGGGATTTTGCAACTTTCTGACTCAAAAAGCACAGCAGTCCCCCAGGAGCTTAGGAAAACTCAGAGGAATGGGCGTGCATACCGCCACTGTGGATCCTGAAGAGAAAGGAGAGGATTCATAAGATTTGTTGACTTCCTATCCCTGGAAGTGCTCAAGGCCGGATGGGGCTCAAAACCTGGGATAATGGAAGGTGTCCCTGCCCACGGCAGGGGATGGAACAAGATGGGCTTTAAGGCCCCTTCCAGCCCAGACCATGTAGGATTTCCAGCACACCAGGAGAGATCTGCCCGTGCTCAACAGCAGAGCGGATTTTGGAAAGGACAGCTCTGAGTTTACACCCCACAAGTCACACATCTGGCGCCACAGATCAGTCTCTCTATCCTCCCTGCGATTTAGAAAACCAGCCTTGTACACGAGAACTGCCAAAAGCACTGCACGGGCTTCCCAGTTTTATTTCTGACTGAAAAATCTATTCCTGGCAGATAAAATCCATGAGGTTATTTTGTAGGTTCACAGATGCTGAAAGACTCTTAAAGAGTACATAAAAAGGGAAAGGAGTTCTTGCTCTGCCAGTACGTCCATACACAAAACACTCTCATATTTAAACCTTGCCCTGTAAAAGTCATCAATGGACCTTGAATTTACAAGAAGACCTTGATGCATATTCCAGCTGTCTCACAGCCTGTCCTTGCCCTCTTACTTGAAGGGCCAACCTCAAACTTCGGGTGCCGTTTCCAGCGCACACATTTTTCAATGCAAATGAGATAAAATGATCCACGAAGCCACGTGTGTGGCTTAATGACAAGAAAAGCTCTCCAAAGAGACGACAGCTAAAGGTTTTCTGCATTTCGGTGGCACAGAGGAAGACCCTTCATGGATACCCTCAGGTCTGAAATGTTTTGCTCCTATAGAGATCCAAAGGTTTGTTTAATCCCTTAACACTGACCTGAGCTCAGCTGCAGCCTCTGAATGTGCTGTTATGGTCCTTCTACCAGGTTTGATTTTTTTGATATAAAACCCAGGTGAGAGTTTTTCCAAGCAAGTTCCACAACAGCATTCATGAATGAAGACAAGGAAGAACAGACCTCATGCTGACAACTGAATTCCAACAATCCAACATAACACACACTAGTATTTTACGCAACCGCTGATTCAATATGCTCTTTTGTACTTTAAGGTGAAGACAGATGACCCTGGTAACAGCTACAAACCTTCCCAAAGTGGGATCCTGCTCAAAAAGGAGGCCTCTGCCTCCCTCAGCCATCCACCACTCACTGCAAGGCACCAAAAGCACAGAATTAGTGTAGATCTGTGACTTCTAGAGTAAAGCAAAGCACCACCACATTTTCAGAAGCTTTGCATGGAGAGGAGGGGTAAAGGGAGGCAGAAATGAGTGCAAGCACAGCAGGAAACCCTCTCCTGACCAGCCATCTGTATCACCCTGCAAAGTCCCAACCTCTCTGCCTACATATACTAGAGCAGTTTAAAAAAAAATTGAAAATAATTCTGAAAAGCCAGCAGTAACCACAAACTTGGCACCATTCATTCAAACTGACCCCCAAACAGCTCCTCTCCAGCAGGTGAATTTTCACACTGCAGCACCTGCAAACAATTTTTTTTGTGACAAACCAAAAAATCATCCAGTTCATGAAATGCAAGACATGAGAAGACACCAGACCAGAAAATCCAGGTTGATGTCCAGAAGTCGGCCTTGGGCAATGTTTGTAACCCGGAGTTTTGTTTCCCCTCGTGCAGAGAAACAATGGCAACACTTAACCCATCCTCTGGAGCACCTTTGCAGGTTCACGTAGCTCAGTCAGGCATTTCTCCTTTGCATTTTATTCTTCTGCACCAGCCCTGGCCTTCCTAAAAACACTCCAATAACTTCCCAGAAAACCCAGTTAACCAGAGCAGTAGGCAGAGCGTGTGAGGGGTAAAGGCTCTAACAAAGCCTCTGCACTCCAGGATGACAATTTCATGGAGATTATTGTTATTATTATAAATGGTTATCAATTATGCATCACATTGATAGTTAATTTCCAAAAGGAAAAGCCTCGTGTTGGTACAGCTGAATTCCAACTAAGGGATGATCGGCGATTTCCTGGTAGTTAATGGCCAATTTCCCAGCAGCACAACTGCAGCATAATCACTGAGATTTATAGCAATAATTAATTGATTTTTTTTTTAAACATAGGGATGCTAAAGAGCACGATTCCCACTCATATTAAAAATTAATGCAACATTCTAGAAGACGCAGAAAACTTCCATTCCGGAGGCAGAAGCTTGGTACAGTCAAAATATTTCACACAACAAAAATTAAGCTGTTAGTGTAGCTAAAGCCCAAGAAGCTAATGGCATTTCCATGATCAACATTCACAGGCACACACATGATTTTTTTACCTCTATTACATCCCATTCCACTTGCAGGGAGAAATACCAGGTTATTAAAAAACTGAAATCACATCAGAAGAGAAAAACTTATCATTTTGTTCTGAAAACACTCAAATGGTTCATTACGTTGGGGCTGCAACTCTTTCCCGCTTTACTTCCCCAAACAAAACCAATTTGCAAAGTGTACTTAATTCTGACAGAGTGCATTTTCTGATGGACAAATGCATCCATTAAAGTTTTTTTTTTTCCCCCAGCCATCTCGATTCTCCGCATTACTCCCTGGAGGAAAACTTCCTACAAAAGAAACTAATAACAATCAGAGAAATTACTGCTCATCAGAGTCCCACACAGCTTAATGTAATGCCCACGAATGAGCTCCTTCCTAATGACATGAACTGCCCCATCTTTGTCTGACATGTGTCTGTGGTGGTACCAACCAGTCATAAAAGCCCAGCTCAGAAAACTAAAACTTATTAAAAATGTGGCAGGAGCTGCTGAGCAGGATTTGGCAGGGATGGATAAAATGGAGAAAAGCAGATGTGTAGGGCACAGAAACAAGTGGATATTCCCCAGCCTTTGCATGAGGCTGTAATTAAGAAAGCAGTTCTTCCATTTGTGGGATGGAAGAGGCAATCAGTTGTGCACCCAACTTCGATCTACCCCAAACGGTTTCTACAGCCAACCCAATCTCAAAACAATCACAAGGCTAAATGTCCCCCACCATAAAATAAACACAATCAGGCTGGGCAGAACAAAAAAATCATGGGCAGCAATTAAAAGACAAGAAAACCTCACTGTCTAAGGAAATTAGAGAGGAAGAGGCACACGCACAAAAATTGTACTTCATCTTCAGCAAGATGAGGAAACAAGTGAAGTGATTTACATACAGTAATTGCATGGCCGTGTTAGCCTCCAACAGTGTCTTTCAAAATGTAAATTTTCTTGAAAACCTCTGGACATGATGATAGCTCAGTAGCTATTTATTTATTTAGGGAAGGAATTTACTTAAATACAACACTTTAGGAAAAAAACCCAATCCTGACGTAACACATTTAAATAGATTCTAAATACTGCCTGTTAAAGAGCACAATCCATGAGCCAGAAAATGAGTGCAGGGAAAGCTGTATTAAGGCTTTTTTTATCCTGACTTCTGATGGAAAATGAAAAGAAGTAGAGGTGATCTTCCAAAAATAAGATGCACGGTTTATAAAAGTAAGAGAAAAGTGATTTTATGAAGAACATCCTGTCTTCTAGGCTCTTTCTCAACTCGCACTTTTGTATCATCTTTTTATGGCACATGGAGGGAGGACAGGAGCACCAGCATCAATCACAGAACCACAGAATGGTTTGGGTTGGAAGAGACCTTAAAGATTAACCAGTTCCAACTCCCTGCCATGGGTAGGGACACCTTCCACTATCCCAGGTTGCTCCAAGCCCTGTCCAACCCAGCCTTGAAAACTTCCAGAGATGGAGCATCCACAGCTTTTCTGGGCAACTTGTGCCAGGGGGCAACATCTATTTTAGAGCACCCACCACACTTTGGCACTGCCACCAAAGCACCCAGCACGTGGCAGGTGATGAGGAGACGCCTTTTCCAGTGCTCCAGACACAACATCCCACACATTCCCTGTCTGTGCACAGCCCTGGGAAAGCAGGATGGTGCTCCCTATGCCCTGTTCTGTGACAAACCAACTGACTGCATTTTCTACCCTCTGTGAAATACGGCAGCAACAAAACGGAGAGTCTCTACTACAGAAAACCACCAGCTCCACAAACTGCAAAAGGTCCCATTTCCAAACAAGCAAAGGAAAAACTCCATCCTTCTTTCCTCATGTCTACACTGGGTTTTCACATGTACAATTCCTTACTTTAACAAGTCCCAGTGTTTTGACGGTACTGCTGGATATTTCCCAGGCTCTCAGGAAGAGAGAGGTTTGTGGAGAAGGTTTTGTACTCATAGTTACTGCAGAACGTCAGTCCTCTCAGCTGGAAGCAGAGCAGGATGCTCAAGCAAAATTGCTGAAGTCAGTATCTGCTGATGCCATGGGCAGCTCTCCCTGTAGCCTCCTTTGTGTAAAGGTCCAGTTTTTCAAAGCTCGATCACACTTAAATTGAGATTTGAACACAAGAACAGCCCTTGGAGCTGTGAACTGTCCCAGCCCTGCCTCAGCATCCCCGGGTGTTCACTGCCCTGAGCTCTGGCCATTGCCACTGCTCGGTGTTTCAGCTGCTGTGGGAAGGGCAGGAGGGGCTGGGAACCAGAGCTCGGCGTGAGAATGGCAAGGCAGGGAAAAGAAAGCAGGAGACACGCAGAGATAATGACAGGGGAGGGAGGCGGACAAAGGAGACGGCACAATGCAGGAGGAGCACTTGGAGAACACTCTGTCATCCCTCCTCCCAGCCAGCCCTAAGTGCGATGCCCTGCTCAGCCCCCATCACCTGCCCCTCTCTGACTGCAGGGGAGGAGGGAAGCACGGAAGGGAAGGGACAGACAGCACAGTCCTTCGGGAATATCCTTTTGGGGGTATCATCTTTTAAAGCACAACGAGGTGACGCGGGAAGCTCACAGCGTTGAGACACCATTGAACCAAACAGCCCAGTAGGAAAAAAAAATAGATTAAACATTTATACAAATAGTGAGAACAAATAAATAATTTCAGTACCCAAAACAGGTGTTTGTTTGAGTACTGAATATATGGTTTTTTTTTAATAATAATGCCTGAGAGATATAAACCCTCTTGCTTGGGAAATGGGAATCACAGGGTTTTTGTGTGGCCAGGGTTTGACTTCTCCTGCTCCACTAAACACAGTCAGCCGCTGCATGTGAAAAAGGATGCTGGGGGGAAAAAAAGAGCTTTTTTTCTTTTTTGGGGGGAGAACTACCCTGGGTGTAAATCACACCTTGGGTTTGGCTGGGGTAGAGTTAACTTTCTCTGTGGTGACTGGTGTGGGGCGGTGGTTTGGCTTTGTGCTGGAAAAAACAGGGTTCATAATCCAAGGATGTTTTTGACATTGCTGAGCAGGGCTTACACTGAGTCAGGGCCTCTGCTCCTTGTACTGCCCGACAAGTGAGGGGCCTGGGGGACACAAGGAGTTGGGAAGGGACTCAGCAAGGACAGCTGACATCCCAGACCATGTGGTGTCACACTCAGCATGCAGAGTGGGAAGAGGAAGGAAGAGGAGAATGTTTGCTGCTTGTCTCCCCAAGTCACTGCTATGCCTGATGCAGCCCTGCTTTCCTGGGCATGACTGAGCTCCTGCCTGCCCATGGGAAGTGGGCAGTGAATTCCCCATTGTGCTTTGCTTGCATGCAGGGCTTTTGCTTTCCCTATCAAAGTGCCTTTATCACAATCCACGAGTTTTCTCACTCGTATGTTTCCAATTCTCTCTCCCATCCCTTGGGAGGGAGTGAGCGACTGCACGGGACTGAGCTGCTGGCTGGGATTAAACCTCAACACCCTCCCAGCAGTCTGCATCTCCCTCAGACCATCATCACCCTCAAAACAGTGAGGGCAGGACTCTTGCTACAAAGCCATTATTAATTAGGTTTAATGTTTTTAGCAGTTATTATCATGATTTTGCTGCTGTGGAGCGTTTGGTGATGTTCTGTGTTAAAGCTTCTCACTGGGAATGCCTGGAGGCTGCTGGGGGTGGCAGGAGGAATTATTTGTCCAGCTTCTTTTCCAGCTCAGATATCTAACAACCAAAACCTCACCCTTCAACTGCCTGCCTGGTGCCTTCCCCCAAAACCTGTTGGGGAAGGTGCACTCCCCGGATGCAGGGAAAACAGGGAGCAGCAGGTTAAACATGCTCATGGAGAGCCAGCACTCCCACGTGAGCACCTGCTGGTGGCACACAAAGGGCCTCTTCCACTCCTCATCACACAGAAAAGGTGAATAACGCCCTGTACGAGCCTTGTGCGGAAGAAGTGGTAACAATTTTGAGCAACTTGCTATTATATGAGTGAACAAAGTGTACGATAATGGCATATGAGCCTGCACATCTGCTGCTAAATTAAACACGCTGCATAATGATGCAGACCACATCTTAAAACACTATGCAACGAGATACAGACTCTGCCAAAATAATGAGGCTTCAAGGATGACACAGAGAGCCTGATCCTGCATCCCTTACAGACCCTCAAAGTCACAGTGATTATTCCTCAGCAGTTCTACTCCATCAAAGCTACTTGTTGACTCAGGAAAAGAAGAATCACAATTATATATAGGTGCCCTTCGAAGGCAAAGAACACATATGGGTTTGTAGCATTTTTCTTCCTCTCCATCTTAATGATGTGTAAAGCACGAGGAAAGTTTTTGTTTGGAGCTGGATTTTTAGAAGAGTTTCTGTATGAATCGTGTGTCAGTCTACCAACTGCTCTCCAGACTGCGTTCTCAGCAGCTAGACAGATATTATGAAGACCAATTGAAATGACAATATTCAAGCTGCCACAATAGCCATGGTACAAAAAAAGAGGGGAGTGAGACATCCCTTTTATTTTCAACTTCTTTTACCAATTTCAATTTTCAACGTTGCGGATTCGCTCTTGACTTTGAGACAAGAAGATCCAGACAATGCTCCCTTGTCAGGCAGTAACAGCCCTCCACAGATCCTCTGTGAGCTTTCAAGTAAAACTAGGAAATACCAGAACTGGCACTCCTTTCATTCCTGAAACTGAAATACAAACAAACAACCCCAACAGACAGCAAGAAAATTGCTTTAAAGAAAATAACTGTCATCTCTCTTTCTGGCACCAGAAGTGAAGCAGGTCCGCGCTCTGTTCACCCTGCACCAACAGCCTTCAGAGGCTGGTGGCAGGCAAAACAATAACCAGGAGCTGAACCCCAATTATCCACTTAACTTTGAGAGTGCCTAATCTATTTGCTAATTAATCATGGGCCTCCTTCAACCTCTCTTATCTTGTTTTTCTAAGTATCTGACGCTGATAACATGCACACAGATCTTGCTGAAGCACATAAATGGCTGGAAAACTACCCGTAAGTTTTCAGATGAAACAACAGGAAAAGATATATAAATAATTTTACGTTCTCCAGGGGTCCCTGCCATACTGGAAAATAAAATCTCATTCTTACGTTTTACCAAAATTCCTTAAATTATAAATTACTGACTTGCAGTAAACACAAAGATCAGCACTGGAGAAAGTTTGACTTCACTGTTTGCACATCTGGATAAGCAAAAGCTCTTCTCTACTCAAGCCATTAATTGCTCCCGTACCAAAATCAGCATAGCAGATTAGAAATCCCGAGAAAAATGAGTATTTGCCGGTTTGTTGGATGAGTTATGCAGTTACTTGTCCATTAGAGGGCATTTTATACTGCGGAGTGAAGCGCCGGCAGCTTGGGAACAGCATCACTAACCCCATCTGGAGCTGCTGGAGAACAGTTTCTGTCGACTCTCATTTAGTAATTGCCACTTTTCAACCTTTCCATATGCTGCATATGGATGAGCAAGCAAGAGCAAGGACAAGAGGAAAATAAGATGAAATAGCTATCAAAAAAGTCCTGCTTAAATAAAGCCTTTGGTGTGCAGCTATTGTTGCTTCCAAGGCTTGGTTTTGTTCAGTTCACTTCTCACCCCCGCAACCATAACACAGCAAACTTCATCCTTTTCACTCTCACAAACAGCACTTTATGTTTTACATTTTGAACATGATTAACTGAGAACAACTGCAAATTGTGCCGTGGCATCATTTCCCATCTCTGGAGCTAGATGGGAGAGCTCATCCGTCTTTGGAGCCGAACAAAGGCAAATCCAACTTCCTCAGTGCCAAGAGGCAGGACATGGCCACCTACTTTCAGATGTCTCCTTCTGGTTACTACTGACACTGCTAAATGTGAGCTGTAAATCGTTTCCAGCCTCTGCTGGCTGGGGAGCCACCTGAAGCCACCCACTGCCCTGCTCCGGTGGTTTTCCTCTCCCCACATAAATGCAAATCAAATTAGGAAACAGGCAGATATCTCACTGTACATCTCCAAACATACGTATGGTTGTAATCAGGGTGGCCAAACTTCCTGAGTATGAGCTGCACACCAAAATCTCCATTTGGGGCCAAGAGCCACATCCTCCCAGCCTCTGCACCCCCCTCCTGCCACACACATGCCCCTGTGAACCCCATGTTTCTCTCATCCCCATGATTCTGTGCTGCTGATCCCCTCAGCCCAATTCCCTTTCTGATCCCGGGATTTGCAGCAGCACCCGGAGCTCCTGCCCTGCAGGATGTGACCCAACATCTGCATGGAGCAAACAGTCCTGCAAGACTCACGAGTTACTCCTGAATTCCTCCTCAGCAGAAAGTTCAAAACAGCAAAGAGCAGCAATGCAAATCCAAACCACCCCAGGATCAGCACATTCCCTTGGAAGCCCAAGCCAAAGTACCAAGACTACAACCAGGACACTTGTCTTTGAGACTCTTGCAAGTCCTTGGCTCTGTATCACTACTCCTAATTAAAAGAAATAATAAGGATGAGGACATCCTTACAGGCAAAGCCATGGCATAATTCGTGTCCTGAGTTGTGACCACGTGCTGCTGCATTGCATTACATGACAAGGACATGATGGCACCCACATCCCAGCCCTACAGATGTGCAGGACACACAACTGGAGTGTCTCCAAGTCTGGAATTCTACCCTTCACTCCAAATTTCTTAATTCTTCCATAATCAGGATCAGACAATTAAATCTTACTTGGACACCCACATATGCTGGGAAAGATCACACCAGCCCACTTCAAATCCCAGCTGAGTGCCAGAGGAGGAACCTTAAGCCCCCAGGAGATTCCACCATTCACCCAGAGGAAGGGCCTCGCTCACCTGAAGAGCAAAGATGAAGCTCCTCCTGCCCCAGCAAACCAGGAGACCCAACTTTCCTCCAGCACACTGAACTCCCCCACACACGGCACAAATTCAGTCTTTTTCAATCCCTGTCCTGGACTGGGAATAGTGAAAGGCAGCAGTGACACTCTTCTGTCTCCAGAAAATCTTTGCAGTTAGAGTTTGCCCTTATCTTAGGGCTTATATTTACAAGCCACTCTTACATAAAAAACACTCATCTGCATTGACTTATTTAGCAACATGAAATAAAATAGCCTGAAGCTATTCATGTTGCTTAACGTACTTTTTTTTTTAATGTAGATGATTCTCTGTGTAAAGGAATATTCAAAGGGGAAAACTGTGTTTTGTTTGTAACACTTATTACTATCACTGAAGAAAATATGTTCTAACAAGTCTCGGAAGGGGGAAACACGTGTAATACCTTTAAGAGCTCAGCTAATTCATCTTCTGCTGCCCAACTGCTGGCAAAATCTCAAATGGAAACTCTCAGAATGGAAACACGGAAAAACCCCTTTCTCGTGGTCTGAGACCTGTTCCCACTATACAATCTTTTTTTTTTTTTCCATCGGAGTGAGTCCTGTTTGTTTTCAGCACGCAGCAGCTTTACTCGACAAAAAAAAAAAAAAAAAAAAAAAAAAAAAAAAAAAAAAAAAAAAGAGTTCAAGAGTTCAAGGCTACGTCTCCATTCAGGCGTACACCCACAATGAGAGCCGGGCTCTCCGGCCGGCGCTGGAGGCACTCCGCTCCCTCCACCTACCCACAAAAGGGCCTTGTCTGAGGGGAATGAGAAGGGAAGGAAGGGGCAGGATGCAAAGAACGGCAGAGAGGAGAGCCCAGCCAGGTGCTGGGGGATCAAGCACCGAGGAGGGCTTGGATCATGAAATGGGTCAGCGATGAGGACGGAGGGTGGCTTTTGGAGTAATCAGGGGGGTTCTGGGGAGCGCCCCAGGGATCTGCCATGCTCCAGACAATACTGAGCTCCACGGGGTCAGGCACAGGCACAGGCAGGATGGAAATGTGTGAGCGTTTCCATGAAGTCCCGTGGGAAAGAGGCGGTCGGGATGCGGGAACCCGGGGCGGCTCCACCGCGGACCGCCGCCTCCTGCCCGCTCCTCCCGTCCCTCCGTGTCCCTGCTCCTCCTGTCCCTCCGTGTCCCTTCTCCTCCCGTCCCTTAGTGTCCCTGCTCCTCCTGTCCCTCCTGCCCGCCGCTCCCGTCCCTCCTGCCCGCTCCTGCCGCCCCTCCGTGTCCCCGCTCCTCCCGTCCCTCCGTGTCCCTGCTCCTCCCGTCCCTCCGTGTCCCTGCTCCTCCTGTCCCTCCGTGTCCCCGCTCCTCCCGTCCCTCCGTGTCCTTTCTCCTCCCGTCCCTCCGTGTCCCCGCTCCTCCCGTCCCTCCGTGTCCCTTCTCCTCCCGTCCCTCCGTGTCCCTTCTCCTCCCGTCCCTCCGTGTCCCTTCTCCTCCCGTCCCTCCGTGTCCCTGCTCCTCCCGTCCCCCCGTGTCCCTTCTCCTCCCGTCCCTTAGTGTCCCTGCTCCTCCCGTCCCTCCGTGTCCCTGCTCCTCCAGCACCGCTCACACCGAGCCAAAGCTGCTCCCTTCACACCGAGGGAAGGAGCGAGCCAAGGGAGCGCAGACGGGTTCAGATAACAGCAATAACTAAGATGAAATAATTCTCCCGCTACCAGCCTTTGGCCAAGACTATCCACTGCAACCACCGGGTTTGCATCATCTGCACATTTTTATTCCGAGCCTCGCCAGCTCTCCGTAGCGGGGCAATTTTGGGATTTAACAACACTCAGGTTACTGACCTAAATTTCTGCAGGCTCATCTGGAGCCATAAGGGTCCATTGTGTGCCCAGGCCGGCTCAGGACGCCTTAACACACAGATTATTGATGCAATGAACTGTGACGGCTCCTATAGAGCTGTTAGGGTTTATTGTAGCAACACCTACTCGGGGTCCCTTTAATGCGCGGATCGGTGACACAATAGACAGAAACGGCCACGACTTGGGGATGCATTATCCCACGGATCACTGGCCTGACAGCAGTGGCTCCAGCCTCCTGCCTCAGCGCAGCCAGCGGCAAACACACCAAAACCTCGCATTCCCAAACCCTGGGTGGATGGCAGAGAGGTGAGGGGCCCGACAGTGCAGGGACAGTGCCCTCCTACCCACCCAAACCTCGGCGAGGTGACATTTGCAGACAGCAATTTGCGACTGAAAATAAGGATTTATAGTGAAAGCTCTGGTGGGATCAAACTTTTAGCAAGAACAGGCCCACAGGCCTGCATTACAGATCAAGGCTAAAAATCCTGTCTGAGAAATACATGGAAATAAGCCAGGAAAAAATAAAAAATCAGAGTCCAATTTTCAGCATTAAAAATAAAGAAAAAGGAAAACATTTTATGTTCCAAGAGAATGCCACGAAAGCAAGTGCAAAAGGAAAATGCACAAATATCTGTATTTCTCTCTTCTTTGCCTCTTAAAGAACAAAAATAATCGTACGAGGCTGGGAGCTAAGCACTGTTTAAAGAAAGTCACTTGTGCAGGGAGACCTGGTGCTGAGGAAAGGAAAATTAAGACATCACCATGAACCAAATGTTTGCAGCCTCCTCACAAACATCAGCAAACAGTTCAAAAAGCTGCAGCTGGCTTTCCACTATCGCCTGCATCTTCCCCACCATCTACCAGGAGCTTTTTTTAACATCGGTGACACTTCACATTCAAAACTGCAGTTAAAAATAGACCCTTGGTCCTCCCCTTTTAACCCTGTAAATTCCCTCCCCTCCCTTCTGCCTCCCTGCACCCCACCGATCTCTCTGGTGCCCTGTCATCAGCCCCGGGGTGATGGAGGGCTGAGGGGGGCCCTGCCCAGCTGCAAGTCACGGAATCACAGAACAGTTTGGGTTGGAAGAGGGACCTTACACACTGTCCAGTTCCAGCCCCCTTACAACAGACCAGCTTGCTCCAAGCCCCATCCAACCTGCCTTTGAAGACTTCCAGGCTCCTGTCCCTGCTCCCCAGGACCTCATCCGACCCTGGGAGCATCCCTCTCTCCTTTCATCCCAAAGCTGGTAGCTTTATTTACAGGAATGAAGGCAATGGCTCTATTCTTGGTTTCCCCTCCCACCTGCTTTTGCAGATGATGTGAGTCTAAGGCTTTAAAAAACAAAGCACCCAACACTAATGTTTTCTCTCCAGCCTTAAACCCTGCAATCAGCGGATCAAATTCGAGTGTAGATAAAGAAATTCCTTTGTTATCCATAGCTACTTAAACACTGAACTCTGAAAACCTCCTCAGGAAACAGGCCTGGGGAACGGCTGCTGCTACTACAAGGAGCCCAGCACAAGAGAGACTCAAAAATCAATATCCTTCACCCAACTTATCAAATTTACTGAGGACATTTATACAGTATAATTAAATAGAAAAGAGATACAAATACAAAAGAGTATTTGCACGGCACTGAATAGCAATTGCATTATCTCTGGGACAGAGGACACTTTGACAAAAAGGAGGGAAAACACCATATATCAACTGAAGAAGCTGCAAGGAGCACGGGGAAGGTCTTTGCTCTCATAACTCACGGGGAATGTACAGCAGTTAAGCAGAGACAGCCACAAAATATACATCAGCACATACACCTAAGGCATTTCTGCAGGTCCTGCCCAGTCAGCCAAAACGATGCTGTCAGAATTACACCGGTGATGGATATGGTCCAGAACACTCAGCTGCCTCTCAGACTCGTGTAGGGTCTCCAGCACATGTTGGGGCACTTCCCCCTCACTGGCGTGGAAGCAAAGCAGACGCTATTATGTTGCTTTTCAGCATATGAATGTACCAAGTAAAATCGATTTTGCCCAGTAATCCACTTGGTAAGTCAGAGATGCTTTCCGCAACCAGCAGCCACCTCTGCAGACTGGCAAGATAAAATCTCTGCAAGGTTAAACCTGGGAAAGGCTGACTGCCAGTGCAGGGCAAACTAAAACTCTGTGGAAAAGGCAAACTAGATTAGCTGGCTTTTTGTTAAACAATTCTTCTCACAAGGCTTGTGTTACAAGATTTTTGTGAGTGCTCCTCGTTCCCAGGTGGAGCCAGCTCTGGCTCCTCACTCCAAGTCCCTCCAGGCAGCACGCTGCTGTGGATGGGACATCTCTCTTTGCCATGGTGACCCTAAAATTCAGAACAGCCCAGAGTGGTGCTGGACACACGCTCAGTGCTGGGGAACAAAAGGCAGGTATGTTTGCAATTGCAGATCTGCTTCTACCTCACCCTCAAAGGTGTCATCTTCAGGGAGGGCTGCCTTCAACAATTAGGCATTGCCTAATTACATTGACCAATAAAACCCAACAAACAAGATGGGCAGGATCCCTGCACGCTGCTCCCCCAGCGCCAGGTGCCATGAGAGGAATCCCAACCATCCCCTTCCCAATATCCTCATGGGGAGGAGTGAGCATCAGGTTAAAGGCTTCTCTGTTGCCTCTCTTGGGTCTTCATTCTTTAATGTGAATCACACTCCACTCTATTTTGAGCAATCCTTTATTAAAAGTGCCTGTGAGTCATTTTCTCTAAACTTGAAACTCTAAAAATGGTAAAGTTTGGGTAGTTGTCAGGAATTTTTAAGAATTTGCATTCTTTTCTTTTTGATTTAACAGGAAAAGGAGGGTAACCTGACTCACAGAGGGTTTGTTTCCCCTTGTCCTGCACAGAAATGCTACTCTTGGATAGAATCACAACTCATGAAATAAAACTTCTGAACACCTTTCACCAAGTACAAACAAAGAGTACTGAAAACACAAATACAAAACAAAATACCTCTTTAGAGAAAGACAAGAAACCCAGCAAGTGACAGCCTGGGAGTATCTATCAATTTGTTCAGTGTGCTATTAAAAAGAGTCTATTGAGGTAAATCTGTGAACTTTGGATTAACGTACATCCCTTTCCAGATGCATAACACAATAAAAAAATCATACTGCTAATTATTCATACCTCCAGTGTCCCCCACACAAAAGGTAAAAAAGACCAAAAGGATTAGGGGGAAATTTTTCCCTGTGAGGGTGGGCAGGGCTGGCACAGGGTGCCCAGAGCAGCTGTGGCTGCCCCTGGATCCCTGGCAGTGTCCAAGGGCAGGCTGGAGCAGCCTGGGACAGTGGGAGGTGTCCCTGCCATGGCACAGGGTTGGACTGGATGGGCTTTAAGGTCCCTTCCAAACCAATGAAGGATTCTGGGATTTGCTCTCTGAACCCAGGACAAGTTTTGCACCATGCAGCACAGCAAATGAACTGGCCACAAGCACCACATGGGGCTTTTTATCCCAAACACAGAGACACCTCATCCTGCCTGATGACATCCCATGAGACACTACTGCCACGTCAGCTTCAGAGAAAGGCTCTTCACCAACAGGAAAAGGTCTCCAAAGAATTGATAGCACATTCACTGGACAGCCTCCACATTTCCCTCCTCCATTACCTCACTGCAGAGCTTGCTCCTGTGGTCTCCAGGCAGGACTGGCAGAAGAACACAGGCTCTGGCCAGGAAATATGCCAGAGAAATCACCTTTAAATGTCTCCTGGATGAACTAGGCATCCCTGATGTTCCTGGGCACACAAATCATGCCCAGACTATCGTGTTCCTTGGCCCATGCCAGAAATGAGAGCTTTAACTGCTCCTCACACCCCCTTTGCATTCCAAACTGCTTCAATTCCTGCAGAGATCCCCACCCATCACCATCCACAGATGATGTGGGAGGAAGATACCATGGAAAAAAAGCAACATCAGTGTGATCTCCTAGCAGAGCAGACCAGGATGGAGCTGAAATCCTTTTGATTCCCTTGGTCCTTGGCAGGACCAAGAACCACGGGGCAGAGAGGAGAAGGCACCAGGAGGTCCTGGGATGGCTCCACACAGATGAAAGACCCAGCTCCAGTACTGCCATTCTTTTACTTTTTGAGCTTGGGGGCAATTCTAAGATGCCATTCATCCTGCTCAACCACCACAAACACGGATAAGGGTGGTGGACTTACTGCTCCAGCCGTGGGGTTTCAAATCCAACCTGTGCGAGGAATGCTAGGGAAAATATTATAGAGGGAAACTCACTTCCCCCAGCTGCCTGATAGAGCCCATCACAGGAAACATCTGCCATCCTCCAGCGAGGACAAAAATCAGAAGGAAGTGGTTGGTACATCCAGAGAAAAGAAAGTCAAGAACACTAAATGCACACAGGTCCTGCCCAAGGTAGGAGATCCAGTTCTGCAGGCAGGTCTCAAACAAAACAGGTTTAAATGAGGGGTTTTATAGACTGTCGAGCATGAAAACAGCAGCAGCCCACTTGATGAGGTCAGGGACTGAAGTGGCCTATGGTACTTGTAAGAGAAAACATCTGTTGGTGTTAAAAGGTCAGCAGGAAATGAGCACTATTGACTTTGTCCTCACCGCTTGGGCCGCTGCTCCTCGAAAGAGAAGCACACATGGCTCAGCTCAGCACCGTGCCCTCGACGGCCGCCCACCTTCAGTGCACCCAGGAACACTCTGAGCAGCCCCTGGGAGGGGGACGAGGGTGTCCTTCCCCCTGGCAGAGCCCAGGGAGCTTCCCTCCTCACGGCAGGGCGAAGTCCTTCACACCGCCTCGGGAACAGGCCAGTAAAATAAATCCGTCAACATAAAAGCGAAAAAAACAAGAGGTTTCTTCTGAAAAACAGGAAGCGCGAGGTACATAGCGGCTTAAAAATAGCTCCCCCTTGATTTGTTGACAAAACACGGGTCCCGAGGGGCCGTGCCTTTCTGTGGGTTGTTTTTTTTTTATTATTATTTTTCCTGCGGAGTGCCGGGCTCACCTCAGCGGCAGCCCAATGGACCCGGGGCTGGCACGACTCCTCCAAAAGGCAGGCAGAGAGGGTTTAAGGCTGGCAACTCCCTCCTTAAAGCTCAGGCTGAAGTTTTAAGTGCATAGGAAGCTGGTTTCTGACCTTCCCTCAATTGATCTCAGCGCGTAACAGAGCGCACTGCTGGCCAGGAAGGACGAGCTGCTGGCACATCACGACACGCTTAAAATGAAAAGGGTCTGATCCGGAGCCCTAAGCCAACAAAGATGTGTTGTAAACCTTGTTGTAAACAAGGAATTTCAGGATGGCATCTTCTGCAGAAGAGAGGAGGGAGGAAATTTTGTGCTTCAGCGTTCTGTCAAGGTTGTGTGATACTCTCCCATTCCTCAGTAACTCCCCGGTTTGGGTTCTGCCTCTCCTTCCCCGCAATCACAAAATCGTAGAGGGGTTTGGTTTGAAAGAGTCCTTCAAGGTAATGCTGCTCCACCCTTCCACACCTTCCACTGTCCCAGGCTGCTCCAAGCCCCAGTGTCCAACCTGGCCTTGGACATTCCAGGGATCCAGGAGCAGCCACAGCTGTGCCAGGGCCTGCCCATCCTCCCAGGGAAGGATTCCTTCCACATACCTGACCTATATCTCCTCTTTTTAGTTTAATGCCATCCCCCCATGTCCTATCCAGACTGAGTCTGCAGAGGTGGAAAGCAGCACCAATTTTTTGGTCTTAATTTTAAAAAAAACCCCAAACCACATTAAAGCAAGAATAACACTCTCAGATTATCTAATGTAGACTAAAAGGACTGCATGGAAAAGCAGGATGAGACATCATCCCTTTCCCCGGCCTACAGACCAAGGCTGCCTGTGAGCCCTGCCTGCCTTCTCCTCACACACCACACCAGACACGAAGGGGCCCCTATCGTGAATAGCTAATTATTGGCCCACATTAAATTATTTCTCAAATTAAGATTTGTGGGTTTTCCCCTCGCCTAACAATATGCCTTTGAGAGCGGCGTTGCAAACACACTGGAGCGGCAGCAGCAGCGTAGCTCCATGTGCAATTAGGGCAGCATGTGGATCTTATTGCTCCTAAGGACTCTTATTTGATTTCCCGCACCACCAACTGGTGAGAAGTTTTCAAGTCTATATAGAGAAGAATTAGATCACTCTTTGGGGTGGTCGCATCTGGGGTTGGAAAACCAGATGGAGCGCGTTTTTCCGAGCCCTTTGTAATTGAAGCAGCACACCAAGTTGCTAGGGAGCAGGCAAACACAATCACTGCTCTGGGGCAGCCCACAGCAGCGCCATGCCGCGGCTGCCAACACTCGTAGGCACCGCCTGAAGTGCCAGCAGGGAAAACGGTCACACAGCCTGGGGTTTGTACAATATTTGTACAATACCAATGGGAACACGGGCATACTGCAGGCAGGGAGGAGATCTGGGACTCCTGGACATAAGCATCTTCACCCACGGTCATGGTGTCACCAAAGGAACCCAGGAGATGAATTTCTTCAGTCCTCTAAAAATGCAAAGCTCTCAAGAGTAGGCTCAGTCTGGGGAACGCAGAGGAGAGCGCAGGAAGGAGCAATATGGAAGAAGCTTCAGCATTTCAAAGCTGAGTGGGGACTGGGTCACGAACACTGCCCTTCCTGAGGACCAGGAAGGTGTATCTGACAGAGCACAGGATGGACGTCAGGCTTTCCTAAGCAAAACATGTTTTATTGCCTGAAGTGAGAGATGGATGAAGTGGTTTTATTCAAACCCTGAGCAGCAGCACTGCACATACACACAGAGCTACAGCCTAACCACAGACTGGTTTGAGCTGGAAGGGACCTCAAAGCTCATCTCATTCCCACTCCCTGCCATGGGCAGGGGCACCTTCCACTATCCCACGTTGCTCCAAGCCCTGTCCAGTGTGGCCTTGAACACTTCTAGGGATGAGGCAGCCACAGCCTCTCTGGGCTTCAAGTGCCTCGTCACTCTCACAGGGAAGAATCTCTTACTAATACCTCATCTTATCCTGCCCTCTGCCAGTCTGAAGCCATTCCCCCTTGTCCTGTCACTCTGGGCTGCCATTCAAAGCCCCTGTCCAGCTCTCTTGAAGCACTTTTAGATACTGGAAGGCACTCCAAGGTCTCCTCAGAGCCTTCTTCTCTCCAAGCTGAACAACACCAGCCCTCTCAGCCTGTCTCCAGAGCAGAGCTGTTCAAATGGCACAGTTTTTGCCAGGGAATGGCTATTTTAATATGCATCTATTTTCCCTGGTGCTTAACCTGGTGCCACATTTAAAAACCTGTGGGTTTAAAACCTCCTTATCAGCAGCTAACACGGAGCACAGGTCCCCAAGATGCAGGAAGCATACGGAAACCCTACTCTCCTTTCCTTTCCTGCTATTTATTTTCCTCCTCAGAACTCAGAACACGCAACAATAAAGTCACAAGTCAAACCATAAAAATGAGGCAAAAATTTCTCCTTTAAATGCTGACTTTGCAGCTGGAGGAACAAGAGCAACCTGCAGCTTCCCACGTGGCATCCCTGGGGCAGGGATGGTGAGGGAGGGTTGTCCTTCCTCCCTCACAGCACAGCAATTTGAAGATGAATTAGCAATTCCAGCCTAAGCAGAACGCCTTTAAATATTTGTTCGGGATTTTTTTAGAAGGGAGCAACAAATACAAAAACAAATATATGTCCAGAGTCAGCACTGCATGACTTCAAAAACTACATAGATAACTCATTTCTCATGAACATGGCCTGAATATAAACATACACCTTGAAAATAATCCTGCACCGCTGAACCAGGAGAGCAGGAGGGTGGTGGGGACATCACAGGGCTCACAGCAGAAAAAAGGGAATGGGTGATGGGGAAGCTGTCAGGAAAAGGGGCCCAACAGAGAAATCTCCCTTGGAAAGCACCTGTCCCAGCTGTTTTATCAGGTTTTTGCTTTCCAAACAGCCCACAGGTTTTGTGGATGAAAATAAAGATTTTCCTTTCTGCAAATTATCGGCATTTTGAATTGGTTCTTGAGGAGGACTCAGCTTTTTAAAGATTTTTACTTCATAGGTGTTTTCATCTTAGGAAAAATAAGAGAATATTTTCCTTTGAAGACACTAAGCTGACACCTTTGGTATGACATTTTTCACATCCAGCTCCACACTGGTTACACTTTTCCTTCCCAAAACAGTATTAGTCCAGCCTCCCTTTCTGTATCCACCTTTCTCCTGTCCAAACACGTGGGAGTGTAACACAAGCTACACCAGACCAACTTTTCCAACCGTGACTACAACGAACTCCTCCATGGTCCTGGAGCATCTGGAGCCACTGGGATTTCTGAAGTAACGTGATGAAATATCTGGGTGACTACACAGCCAACTTTGAGCAGCCAATTTGAAATTTCTGGTTGGTGGTGCACCAAGGGAGCACAAGGTTCAAGTGCTGGCCATCACACAAAGTGTTTCACAATGAATTCCCACTGCTTTCTTATCTAGCTGCCTTGTTTAAAAACCAGTGCAACTCTCCGAGGCACACAAATAATTAATTTCAACCCAAACTCTAAAGCAGCAGTTCCCAAACTTTCTTTCCTGGCTGCGACCTCATTTTACAGCCCAGTAGCTCTGTGCAACCCCAAACAGCAGAATAAATATGGAACAAAATGAAATTTCCATCAGGCTCACGACCTTGTTCATAACTTTCCCAAATCTCATTCTGAAGCCATCACTCCACTCTGGGAACTGTTGTAACACAAATGATGTTGGAAACTCACAGCCATGGACAAATCAGTGGCACCCACGGAGACATCAGTGGCTCCATGGTCACGGATGGGAGATCAACACCTGAAACATGAGGCTCGGGATCTGCAGGCACCTTTGGTTCTATGATAAAACCATTGTTCACGCCAAGAGCTCAGTGATATCTGTCTGTTTTTTCCCAGCAATGCCCCCAAATATCTCCAGCCTGTTTCACGAAGAGCAAAACCCCAAAATGTGGATGTTACTTAAGAGCAACCTAAATAAATCCCTTTCAAATTACCTCCCTTAGCTTTTTTTATTGCCTCGAGACAGATTGTAGCTGTAGGGGAACTCCGGTGCTTTCTGCACACTGCTGAGGATGCAGTCAGTGTCACAGACATAAATTATCAAGTCAAGTGACTGGCTCCACGATGTAACTCCAGTGGCAGAAGCTGAGATTGGAATTAAGGTTTTCCTGGTTCCCAGATCAGATCCTACACAATTACAGTTTCCCAGCCAACTGTACAAACGGGGTGTTTCCAGGCTGGATATCAGAGACCAGCAAAGGGAAAACAAACAATGGGAATCACTTCAGAAAAACTTGATCTCTTCCTCTCTGACTCCAAGTTCATGATTTTGGCATCATCCCTGACGGTGGTGACTTCCACAATAGAAAAAGGCAACCAGCAAGTCCATGCAGTAGAGAGAGGGTGGAGCAACACAGATCCTGGGGAGGGATTTTTTTGGCTATCTGCCCCCTTTCTGACATATTTTAAGAGATGTGAAATCCCCAAAATGGTTTATCTGGAGGACCAGGAGTTGGAGCAGCGTGGCCATAATGCCTGCAAAGTGAAATTCCCAGCAGACACACTACTGTATCCCAGGGCAGCAACCTGAACAGTAAACACAAGGATACAAACTCCTACATGTGCAGAAAACCAAGGATAAAAATTTAGTCCTGTGGCTCCCTATTGCCATTAAAATTAATTGCCACATAAAATTGCTGATTCCTACCAAATGAAGCTACACAATTTATCAACTCAAGGATAGAGCAACCTCACTCGTGGTTTAAATACGTTATCTGAGTTATTACAGGATTCTGCACCAGCGACAGTTTTATGGATAATGTAGGTTTTGTAAATTCATTAGTACAGGACGAACTTTCAAAGCAAACAAAGGCATTAAACAAACACCACAATACTGTATTTAAACACAAATTAGATTTCCCTTCCCTTTCCAAAGCCGTGCTGGGATACTTGGAGGGAAAATGGGAAAGAAGGTCTGCTGTAACACTCCAAGAAGGGAAAGCAGGGCTGTTCATTAGCACCTGAATCAGTGGGGGCTGAGCTCAGACCTGTGTTTCCTGACCTAATACATGAGCAAGTCACTTGTTGGCTTCTGATTCAGCCCCTCCAAGCTCTTAAATTGTTGAAGAAGTATTTCTATACCACAAAAGGAGACTGGACCTGCTCCAGAGCCCTTTGCAGTCCGTGGCATCTTTCCACTGATTTCACCAGGCTTTAAAACAAGGGCACGATATCCCTTAATTAAAGGGACCGTGTCATCTGGAATCTGCTCCATTTCAAGCAAAGTTAAAACCAGTTTCAAACCTATTCCTGCGTGAATTCCTCTGCCCTTTTCCCATTGATTAAGTCCTTTCCCTCCCAACTGAGATAGGAAATAGCTGCCAAGCTGACACAGGACATGGGAGAAAGAGAAAAATTGCATCTTTATGACTTGCTGTCAAACCAAAGGAGACACCGAAAATAAGAGGAAAAACATTTTTTGGGCTTTCTTACAACAACAGACATTAAAAACAATTTCAGAAGGAAGCACAAATTTTCAGCTGATACTGCTTCTCCTGCAAGAAATCTCATGATGGAAACTGTTTTAACCTGTCCTTGCTGGGAAGAATGACTAACATTGCTATATATAAAAAAACCCCGAGATGGTAGAAAAAAAAGCACTGTTTTTCTCCACTTTTCCATTCTGTTTACTCTGTGCATTTATCACCAGCATGTGTAGAAGCAGCCTCACTCTTTCCCCTGTGCAGGCAGTGAGTTAGTCACACTTTCCCCTGTTGTGTAGCTCCTTTAGTCAGCAGCAGGGAAGTGATAAAGACGAAAAAAAAAAAAAAAACTAAACAAAACCAGGAAAACGCAATTGTGAAAAACACAGAAGTTAGCAGGAGGTCCTTGTAGGCAAATGCAATATTCAAATCGATTTGGCTTGCTTTAATTTAGGAGACTGCAATCTGGAAAGGAGCTCCTGCCTCTCCACACAGCCTCTCCTCTGAAGGAAGTGCATGAAAGGTACGTGAGAGGGAGGGCAAGGACACAGGAGAGGCAGCAGAGCTGCAGGAACCCCTGGTGCAAAGTCCAGGCAAAAACATTTCAGAACCTGAGAAACTGCTGTTAGAGAATAGATGTGAACCCCAGAGTCAGTGCCAGCTTCC
Organism: Sylvia atricapilla; assembly: GCF_009819655.1. Taxonomy (NCBI): domain Eukaryota; kingdom Metazoa; phylum Chordata; class Aves; order Passeriformes; family Sylviidae; genus Sylvia; species Sylvia atricapilla. The sequence continues at coordinate 3,391,992 of NC_089147.1, read as the reverse complement.
AAGCCCAGCAGGGCACTCACTTATGCTCACCAGGTGTTAAATAACCTGTCTGCAGCGGGAGCAGCCCAAGTTTTGGGGCCAGGGTAATGTAATTATGCACCACTGATTCTTTCTTGGGGGTCTACTTATTAAAAATGCATTAAAGAAATAAATCACTGTTGACTGTGTAGTTCCCCTTCCGTTTTTTTTTGCTGGGCTGGGGAAATGAATTGCTAAGAAGAGTGACTCCTGGTTTAAATAAAGCCAACAAAAGCAGTAACAATAGGAAACTCCCAAACTTTATTTCCAGACTCACATCAATCACTCATTTTCCATGAAATTATTTGCTACAATAAGCACATGAAGTAGCAAAGATACCAAATCACCTTAATAAACCTATACAAAATTATCACCCTAAACCATCTGGAATCACGGTGTTCTGGTGGGCAGCTTTCCAATCTTGGGGCTTATTCTTGATTTATAAAACCCATGGATTGGTCACAGGAAGAGCAGGGGGAGGCTGAGACTTTTCCTTTATTAGGCACAAAGCTGCACCAACCTGCTTTAACACAATGTAAAGGCCAGGTAGGGTCCTACTTCCAAGGCTCTGAGGTGCAAATCCCACAGACACCTGCTGTGCATGACCAGACTTGGTTGTACCCCTGCAGAGAGGGGCGTGGGATGGACACCAGCCAGTTCCATCAAAATCCAAGGAAGAAAGGCTCGTTTCTGAGCGCCATCAGTGAACCCATTAGTGCTGTCACAGTTTCACCGGCAGGTGTGGGTCTGGGCAGGGCACTGACAATGGGGGTGACGATTCAAGGTGTCCAGGAGATGGGAAGGAAGGAGGGGATGAGACAGTTCTGCATTCCCTGCACTGCAGTTCTGGGGAGCAGCCCAGGGTGCAAATTCCATCGCTTTAACCCACGGCTGCCCACACCATCCTTTCATCTCCCAGTTCAAAACATCCTCCTGGCTCTGTAAGGGCAAGGATTTGGCTTAAATCAGCACCAAAGAGCAGCACAGTTCCACTCAAAATCGACCCCAAATCAGAGATATTCCCAGCGCAGAGCCCAGTCAGCAGGGATTTGGGAATGTCCAAATTTCTGCCTGGTTTCCTGCCCATGGCAGAGGGTTGGAACAAGATGGGCTTTAAGGTTCCCTCCAACCCAAACTAATCTGTGACTCCGGGATCCCGTGACATCCTTCTAGGAAAGCCCCAAGTCACCAGCAAGACAACCTGGAATAAAACCACCTACAAGCTTGTACAGAGAAATACTTTTTTCAAGTGTTTTCTTGAACAGAAAAACACTTCCCTGGCACTTTTTTCCCCCTTTCTGGTGTTAGTCATCAACCTCCCCAAATATAAAACCGGCTGGATTTAGCCTGGCCAGGCACTTCTGTCAGATATTTAAAGAAAAAAATGGCCAGCAAGAGGCTGTGAAATCTCATGTGAGCATTTCTGTCCCTGAAACAAATCTTAATTCCCTAAGGATCGTCTCACATGCCAATGGGAAGCTCAGTAAGGGATGAGATATTTAATCTAATCTGCTTTCAAAATAATTTTGTTGGCATTGATTGTGCTGAATTGTATCTATGGGAAAGAATTTAAAGTAAGAGTAAATACAGACATATATGAGCCAGACAAGTAAGTGTCTGTTACCATTACTGCTGGCTGATAATTACAAAGAACAACAATCTAAATATTAATGTAAGGTAAAACCACCTGGTTTAGGCTGCCAGCACACAGCTGTGTTTTTAAAAATTATTCTAACATATGCAATATTAGAAAAAAAAATCTCAAAAATGGCCTGGATTTAAATTCTTTTGCTTGACTCTTCCCTTGTTCCCCCAGAAAACCACCCCTAAAATCTGAGCTGTCTGTAATCCCAGCTGTTTCCTGGCTTTTCTATGCAAATTGTTCTCCCTGGATTTTATTGTGTGCATGTAGATGTCTCTCAGAACGCACTCAAGTTTGAATTAGGGGCCTTACTTCCATCAAAGGGCATTCTTGTAAAATAAGCTTCACTCTCACAGTATCTGACACGGAATTATTATGCCATAACTCACGGGTGTCCTAGCAGTTCTGTATTAAACAAAGCTCTGGAAAAGTCCCAGAGGGAAAAGCACATGGAGGGACACGGAGAGTCACTCAGATGTAAACCTGTAAAGCCAGGAATTCCATATTTCCTTGCCAAACCCACAGAGCTCTCACACCATGTGCTGGGTGAGGATGTGCCTGCTGCCTTGCTGCTGAATTTTCACCTTCCATGATTAACTAAACACCGATTGCATTATTGTGTAATTAGGTTAAATTAAAACTTAGCTTAAAGCAGGAAACACTTCCTTTTCAATTCCAATCAAAACCGTTTACTTCATTTTCAGTTTGATATTGGCATCTCCCTGCAGCATGACAAATTTAAAATTATTACTGTATGACAGCAGGGAAACCAGAAAGTAAAAGTTACTGTGGTAGCTGGTCTGAAAGCTCACAATTACCAGAAAATGAGGAGATTTCTGCTGCTGCTTTTCATGCCTCTTCCCTCCCCAGTTTCCCACTGACTTTCTGGCTTCCTTGCAAAAAAGAAACTCAAATGGTAAAAAGTTGCCCATGTTGTTTCCTCCCCCCACAAGGATTTTTTAACCCACTGCACCTATTGAACCCACCATATAAATCAGCAGTTTTCTGTCCACCCCTCTTTGGACAGCCAGGGCTGTAGTGTGTTTCAAAGTATGTATCAAAACTGTATGAGTACTGAAATGGTCCAATTCATCTTATTTATCAAATTCCAGCCTTAGGCCAAAGTATTTTTATGGTCAACCCCAAAGTACCATTAGATTCATAACAACTGCTGCTCAAACATGCACCAGTGCAGTGCCAGCCTGCAGAGTTTTCTTATGTGGCTCTTGAATGTTTTATGTGCAGGTTTTGCAGGGTGAGACCCAAATGCTGTCCTCAGCCGTGGATATTCATGGAGTCACAAATGTGGGGACAACATTCAAGGGCAGAGTCTGTCCCACGCTGTTTAGGAACCAAGTGATAGTCTGTGGCAAGAAAATATTTATTGTGTTGGGCAACAGTGCAACTGAGTGGCTGTACTTCCTCCCCTCTCCATCAGAGAACACTGGAGCCCTCTGCAACTTCTGCTCAAGACTTCTCAGGTTACAGATTTTTATTTTTCTTACAGATTTTCCTATAGGATTTTGTCTCTGCAAGGAACCGTTTGGCAGTTAAAGCAGTTTACCCAGAAACCCAGAGTGCTGTTTGGTTTTTTCTCCTTGTTGCCTCCATTTCTCTGGAATGACATCCCTGGCAGAGTGTCCAGAATCAATTTCCTCAACACAAATATAAGCCCACAAAATGCACTGAATGGAGCAAAAAGCCACACCACACTTTGTTAACCAGCACTGTACCAGCCTCCAAAGGAACCCATCATGCACCAGGAGAGCAAAATAATGAAGATTAAAATTAAGATTGCTTAATCCTGCTCCCAGTACAGACCCTGACATGTGATGGTGGAAGAAGTTCTTTACACAGAGGGTGGGCAGGGCTGGCACAGGGTGCCCAGAGCAGCTCTGGCCGCCCCTGGATCCCTGGCAGTGCCCAAGGCCAGGCTGGACATTGGGGACTGGAGCAGCCTGGGACAGTGGGAGGTGTCCCTGCCCATGGCAGGGGGTGGAACAGGATGGGCTTTAAAGTCCTTTCCAACCCAAACCATTCTGGGATTCCATGATACCTCCTCCCTTCCCTCTGCCATGCCACGGTGATATTCCCACCGCACTGCTCTCAGAAACAGCGCAATAAACTGGGACCCCACCAAAACCAGCTGCCACCAGAGATACAGCACCAGGGAGATCCTTATCCCGGATTCCCCAAGGGATGTGCATCAAGGAGCTCGCTGTCCCCAGAGTCCCTGCAGAAAACCCGTGTGCAGAGGGCGGATGGGGCTGCTGGGAGCTGGAGGATCACACCCTGCCCTCCCTCACTGGCTGTGTTGCTGTTGGCACCAAAACAGAGAGACCTGCAGGGGATGTAAGGAACTGAAATGGAAAAACCAGGAAATAAAATGTAAAAAGTGTATTGTGAGCAAGTGATTGAAGGAAGTAGCAGAGCCCTTAACAAATTGGTTATTTGTCTGGTTAGCTGATGCAAAAGTGGAACAGGAAATTAATCCAATATGCCCCAGACTTACATTCCACTATTATTTTCTGAGTTTTTTCTTCTTTTTTTTTCCATATACATATATAAGCCAAAAAGTAAGGCATTTCTGGGCAAGCCAGCATTTGATGCTGATGAGACTTCAATTAAAAAGATCTAATCATTATCATGTAGCTAGACTACAGACTGGCTTGGAAATGAAAGAATAAAATAAGTCCAATTCAGAAGAAAAGACCCCGTTCAGAACCCACCTGGCTACCAGCAGGTCTTGATTTGTTGAAAAATATCCCAAACCAGAGGCAATAGTCACACTCACAATAAACCTTTATGAACAAGTTCCCACTCTCTGTGCCTCACACGACATGGCAGCCTGCCAGTAATTTTGCTTTAAACACGAAAATGGATATCAAATCCAACTTTTTAGATAAAATAATGGCACGGGAGATTGATGGCATTGCTGCACTGCACAATGACCATTTAAAACGCTTTTGGCTGCAGTTACAAGGCTCCAGTGACCTCCAGAAGTAGAGAAACTCCCCGCAGCATAGGAGAAAATAAAATTAGTGATTCACAATGAAGAAGTAAAGTGATTCAGTGCTTTTCCAAGAGGTACGGGCTGCAGTTAGCGCTTCTGCAATGACACCAGTACTCAGGGTCGTGTTTAGAGAAGGAACAAACACTCCAAATTTCCATAAATGAAATGTCTGCTGCTGAGATGGCACTAAAAATGGTACTGGGGGTGCCAGGGAACTGAAGTGGAATGGAAATAGGTTTTTCATTATCATTGTGGGGAACATCACTCCCCCACCATGCGGTCATGGCACAGGAGTGGGCAGTAAGGGGATGGCAAAAGGCAGAAAAGAGAGACAAAAGGGAATGAAGCTGGAGGAAAAATACAGGAGGAGAAACAAGGAGCTGAGACTAAAGCTGAAGGCAGAGTGGATGGAGCAAGAAATGCCAGAGGAAGACAAAGCAGAGGAGGCACCCCCATCACACCTACAGCTGACTCACATTTCGGGTTACTTTCATTATTTCTTTGTATTCCGGCAGCATCTGGCATCTGCTGCTGAGATCAGAGCTGTGTTGTGCCAAGTGTGAATCAAGATCTTTCTGTTCATCAGCTGAAAATTCAAACAGACAAAAGGGAAAACTGAGCAAGGAACCCCACCAGTTCCTGCCTGGAGTGACCAGGAGCTGCAGCAGCAACAGAAGCCACTCAAAACACCACTTTGGTCATCCTGGAAGTACACAGAGAACATCTTTTTGGGTTTTTTTACGCACCAAGAGCTGATTCTTTCAAGTGGTTTTTAGAGCTCTCAGGATCCATCTGTCCCTCGGTAAGGATGGGTCAAGTGTTTGGGATTGTCAGGCACTGTCTGCATTTGCTGCTGTAAGCAGCTACAGCCCAGCTGTGCTGCCATCAGGAACCAAGTGGGCTCTCCCAAGCATCCAGTACAGTCCACAGACAAGATTTAAGCTCATCTGACACCCATCAGGCTACAACAATCCTGGCTCTGAAGCTCCTAGGTTCACCCTTGGACTGCCTTGCGCCCTCCAGGCTCAGTAGCCTCATTTAACTTGAGGAGTAAAAAGTCAGGAGAGCATTCCTCTTGCACTGTGCCATGGAGCTGTGCAGAACTAATTATTGTGCAAACAGAGCTCTAAATCATTAACAAAAAAATTATTACAGCATCTGCCATCATTACTTGGCCCATTACTTAAAAAGCTGGATGCAATAAATAGGATGAGAATCGCTGGTATTACACTTACAGAGCTCAAGAATCCAGGATGTCAGAAAATGAGCCCTGCCCGGAACAGTTACACTTGGGCTTTGTGAGTACTTTGTAGTCAGACCAATACAGTAAGTCCTTCATCCCCAAGCACTTAAAAAACCCACCAGATAATCATTAAAAGAATGGAAACACTGTGGTATTTCTCCCAGGCCTTTTGTCTTTTCTTCCTGTTCTTTGGAACTTTCATAAACTTACATTTTTACATTTCCCCACTAGATTTCTTAGATAAATATTTTAACTAAGTCAAAATACCACAACTTGAAATGGGGATGGCTTTTCTTTATTTATTTTCTTCCTTGCTGGCTGCCAGCTCTGGGAGAGGTTCCATCCAACAGCGGCTGCTCCAGTGGGGATGTAAGTGCCCCCCACTCCTCAGTGCTCTCCCCTCCTGCAGGCACAGCTGAGTCCCACCACCTCCTCAGTCTCCAGAAGAAGCATTTTTAGCAGGAGCCCATTTGCCACGTGGCCTTCTCCTGCCAGCTGGGGGACACCTCGTCCCTGAAATTGTTTAAGACCAGGCTGGACGGGGCTTGGAGCAACCTGGGATGGTGGAAGGTGTCCCTGCCTATGGCAGGGGGTGGAACTCCATGCCCTTTAAGGTCCCTTCCAACCCAAACCCTTCGGTGCTTCTGGAATCTCCCAGTGGCAGTTGTAGAGTGCAAAGTCAGGCTTGGAAAGCCACCTTCCAAAGAGAACCTTGCAAAGAGAACCTTCCAAAGAGAACCTCGTTGTGTTGCCCACACAACAACCAAGCAGAGCATCCCGCTGCAGTTTTATTCCTATCAGAACAGAGCACTCAGAAGTTTATCATCCATCCTGCAAACACGTGCATGCCTCAGGCTTTGGCAGGAACTTTGATCTGGAGCCTATCTGGGATGGCCATGTGCTGGAGCAAGTGGCCACCAGGAGCTGTCCCCCTTGCTGGCAGAGGATGACACGGGCAGCTCATCCCTGGCTACTGCTGCAGGATCAGGGGCTAGCTCTGCAGCACACACATGAGCTCCACCAGGATAATCCAGAGCTCCAGCACACACAGTCTGAGTTTACAGCTAAATTATGACAAAGCTCCCACTCCCCCAAGGAAAATTCCCGACACTAACCCAGGGATCCACAGCTGGAAGGAAGCTCACCGACTGACACCTTTGGGCCATGAAATTTGAGAAATTTTTCTCTTTAAATAAAATACACTTTCTCTTACATTCAGCTTAAGTTTCTCAGTGTCATGACTAGCAGCACAGGCAGCATCCCCAGCAGAGTCTACCAGATGCTCCACAGAGGCATTCTTAACACCCCTCCCTGCCAATTCCCACCTGACACACACAACTTTTCTTCATGGCTAACTAACCAACACCCTTTTATTAAACATTTCTTGTTTGAATCCCCTCCTCAATTAGCTCTTCCTCTCAGAGCTTTTCTCCAGCCTCACGCCCTCGCTGTGGCCATGTTATCCCTTCCCTTCCTGCCTGATCAGGGGTTCTGTGCTGGCTCCTCTCCAACTCTGCTCTTCAATGCAATTATTTCACTTAAGAGCCTGGCAAGCTGGTTTGTTGGTGGTTTTTTTTTTTTTTTTTTTTTTTTTTTTTTTTTTTTTTTTTTTTTTTTTTTTTTTCATTCCCCATGTCTGTTTTACACACTTTCAAAGCAATGGGAAAAAAAAAAAAAAAAAGAAAGAAAAAAAAGAAGGCATATTTTCCAGTATGATGAATAACAATCTTACATTGCAGCAGCTCAGCTCACCCATGAATAGGGCACTTTTTTCAAATAATGAATAGAATAGCTGGTATGGTAAAACACTGCACAATGGAGGTCTATGGAAAGGAGAGAGAATGGAAGTGCAACTTCCTCACCTGCCTCTCAAGAAAGGTGCTAAAGGAGCCAAAATGAAGCAGAAAGAACCAACTTCTCTGAAAATCTCTCTGAATTTTGATACAGAAGCACAAATTAATTACATCTCCTATCTCTGTTTCTAAACCTTTATCTTCACTACAGGAAAAAAAAAAGGGGGAAACTGAGAGTAAATGCAGTGTAACATCCAAATGGGAGCAGGCACAGCTCTGTTAGTCTGCAGCACTGGGTACACTGGTCATCTCCAGGGATGCATCCTCAAAACCAACAAAAGTAAGGACTAACAGAGGCCACCTTTGTGCTAATTAAACAGTTTCACAGAAAATGACCAGATCTCCTTGCAACTACAAAACTTAGAGAGACTCGTTTCTGAGGTACCATTGGGACAACATGGGCCATGCCCACGGGTGCCATAAAGTCCCTGTGGCCAAGCTGGGCACAGCCAGCCCCTGCCCAGTGCCATCAGCCCTGAGCTGTGAGTCAGCTCCCCCAGCAGCACTCCTCTTCCTACCGCTGGCACAGCCATTAAAAAGGTTTTTTCCTGCGGTTAGTTTATATGCTGCAGCTCATTAACATCTCCTAATACCAGAACTTGAGGCTAATTAGGCATGGCAATCCTGAGGAACATATTCTCCGTTCATCTTCCCAAAGCAGGATGCTCCTTGGCGGCCCAGCTGTAGCTCCACATGCTACCATGAGGGTATCACCCTGGAAATAAAAATACTCCAGGATCCCACACATTACACAGCAGGGATCCCATACTTGTTAGTTGATGGCACAATTTACAGGCTGTTTTGCTTAAAAATTGGAAGCATCTCTTCTGTCATCAAGGCAGATTCCTGCTCAGCAGCCTCAGGGAATTTCCCCAATAGTTATCAATACGCCACTTTCACGATAAAAACTACTGACTTGAAAGCAAAGGGACACAAAGTGGTTAGAAAACTTAAAAGACTTAAACAAAGAACAGTTGACAGAACAATGCTAGCGGGAATTTTCTCCCTACGGCTACAAATGCACAGGAACAAACCGGCTGAAGGCTCTGAGACAGGCTTCATGCACATGGAATACTCCTAGGAGCAGGCTGTCCATGTACACATCACCTAGGAGTAACACTCACTGTGGCTGCAGGTACCCAAGGAACACCAACAGATGTGAAACGGGAGCTATGCCCAACACCAACCACTTCTTTAAGCACAGCAGCTCCTGAAAACTGGTTTCCCACATGTCTTCTGGGCCACACCAATGCTGACCAAAGCTTGTCCAGAACCGGGACATTTTAAAGCTCCCTTTGCCCATTGGATGTTTGTGTTGTAGGTTGTTCTTCCGTGCAAATTGGGGTTGTTCTCCCTGTTTTCAAAGATCATCCCTTCCAATGCCTTAGGTCTGCTAAAAGTTACTCTGAGGGTTTACCAGTTGTGGATGAAGGCAGCACTGGTTAAACCTGTCTGGTCTCTAAATTCCCACAGATTTCCTTTCAACATCTGCATTTTATACCTAAAAGCTGCGAAACTTAAAAAGCAACTTTTAAATAACTAAAGCAAGAAGTCCATATAGTTACTGTATTTTCCTCCTCAAGGACCTCAGGAATGCTCTCAGAACCCTTCCCATGGTTCATCACTGGAGAATGTGAACCTCTGAGGAATCAAAATGCAACCACAGATGGCAGGAAGGATGATTTCAAGCCTTTCTGCCCTTGTAAAAATGTCGAAGCATCTTTACAGATGATGAGAAGAGCCTAGGGAGAAGCTGTGTCCATGGGCAAGGATGCAGTGCACCAGTGACAGAGCAGAGCAGCAGAAGTGATGGAACAGCAGCAACCCTCTCTGAATCACCTGCAGCAATTCCTCTGTTGTGGGGTTTTTTTTCTCCTCCTTTTCAAATCCTTCTTCTGGGAACTGAGTGGGAACACTGGAAGCGTGAGCCAAATTCACTGCCCGAGGCAGCAGAGACCTGCCTTCAGCTGCCCTCAGATTTGCATTTTTCGAATGGATTAATTTTGAAAAGCTTTTACAAACCTGGCCCACAGATTACAAATTGGAAACAGGAAAAAAATCTTGGACAGAGATGAAGAGTCCACCTAAACCCTAATTTAAAGGCTGTCTACATGCAAACTTTCCCTCACTAGATACCTCAGTATAAAAATGTTTATCCACTCTTCCTCTGGAATCATTTCACATCACCAATGTGCCACTCCAGCCAACTACAGAGTTTCATGTGGGGACACTGTGCCCAAAACTCCAGGAGGAAAAAGAAAACAAGGATTTTCATTTTGGGCCAGCTCAGTCCAAAGTGGAATTTTGTTTGCTTTGAGCTGTCCAAGCCATTGATGTGTTGGAGTCCAGCGAAGCATCAACCCGTTTCACTAAGCAAGCAACGCATCCACCCTCTGGGCACAAAAGCTTTGGGTTTGGCACCAAAATGAGGGCTGGAGCTCCAAAGCCTGGCTCTCCACACAGACCAGGAGCTATGGAGTGGGTCCCCACACTTCCACAGGCTCGCCAGCCCGCTCCCAAGGAGAACCAGTGCTTCCAAAGGAGCAGAAAGCAAGGCAGGCTGGCATCTGCAGAGGTGCCAGGGTTTTGTTTGCCTCCGAGCAAACCTGGCAGCGCAGGCCGAGCCTCACTTCTGCGCACCGTGTTGGGGTGGATGATCCTCGGCAAGGAGGTGTGCCTGGAGCGTAAGCCATGAAAAATATAGCGGGAATTCTGCAGCGATCCAGGGTTAATATTAATTCCCTGTGCCCAAGGAGTAGCTGTGCGAGCGGCAGTGTTTTGTTCCCGTGCTCTCACAGGGGATTAGCTCTTGGCAGAGCGCTGCTGCCGGCAGGAGACTCCACCATCCGAGCTGTTTGCTGGCACTGAGCTGGCTTGGCTGGAGCTGCTCCTGACTCTTAGCAGAAGCAGGGTTTCTAAAATCATTTCTGAATCCTTGTAATGGTCTCAGAAATGGCCAGCAGCGCTCGTGTCCCAGCAGCCATGCACCACCTTCCCTGCCAGGCACAAAGCTCAGAGCAGTGTCGTGCTCCGTGGTGAGGGCTCGTTAACACACAATTAGTGCCCAGCAGGATGGGGACCCTCCTTTGTCTCTTCTGGCCAGATGTGCACTCACTAGCCCAGACCACAGTGAAGAGCTGTGGCCATGAGATGTGACCCACCTGGGACAACACTCGCCCTGGTTCCATCACCAGTGTCCCAAACAAAGCCCAGCAGAGAGCTCTGCTTCCACAGATTTTTAACAGATTAGATGATTAATCCTTTACGGTTGATTCCCCATCCTTGGACAAGTTTAAAGCCAGGTTGGATGGGGCCCTGAGTAACCTGGTCTTGTGGAAGGCGTCTCTGCCAGCAGGGGGTTGAAACTGGATGGTCTCTAAGGTTCCTTCCAACTCATTCTGTGATTCTGACATGGAGCCACTGAAGCTGTCCCTGCAGAGAAAGCCACCTTCGAGGGACACATCCCAGGGACACGGCTGCTTGCTGCCATCTGCATGCTCACATTTGGGGCAGCCCTGCCAGGGCTTTAACTGAGCAGGCATTTCTCTCCATCTTCACTTTAAACAATATTGTGCTGTTCCAGTATTGTACCAGTGAACTCACAGTGACCCTGTCAAATACATATTTTTCCCGAGTAACACTGTTTTAAATATATTCATTTCATATCCTTATTTGAAAACACTGGACAAATTAAATGACTGTAAAATTTGACTTTCCAGTATTTTGTGTTCAGATAAACTCCTACAGCACCCTCTTCCATGGCAGCCAGCCCATATTTCCAAGTAACCACAGTTTTAAAAAGCCAAGTATGTTTTTCAGTATCTATGCATTAATCATTCCTGCCAGTTCACAAATTATTCTTGAGTTCAAAGGAAAAAGTCTAAGGAAGAGGAATGTGTGTGGAGCTGCTCTTGAAATAAGCAGCAGCCTAACCATCCTGTACCCCAGCTCTTCCCACATACCCCATCCCCAACCAGGGACCCCCCACAGGATCTGTGAGGTTTCCCTATTGCTTCCATCAAGACTGGAGTGTAAGAAGCATTTCTGTCTGACAAAGGCAACGCTGAGGCCGCTGAAAACACCGCTGAGAGAAGTCCTGTGCTCCCAAAGAAGTCACGTTAATTGAATGTGGCTTCAGAATATTTCAGATTCTCAGCAAGGATTTGGTAGCAGAGGGGAACACGCTGTGACCGACTGTATTTCTGACGCAGTATGAAAAGCAGTTTCAGTACACGCTGCCAAAAAGTGTCGAACAGGCTAAAATACGCCTGTCCATAGAGAAGGGGACGGCACTTCCAAAGGCAGGAGCAGGGAATGGGTCAGGCTGAGGGGCAGTGTGGGGCTGCCCAACATTCCTGGTGTTCCAGCGAGCACCGAGGGGGAAACACCAATTGCAGAGTGCCCAGTGCATGCCCCTGGTTTTATTGGATTTTCCTTTGCTCTCGTATTTTGAGAAAGGTTAAATATGTCAAACATTAGTCTACAAAACCTCTCACACAAATCCTCTTACTCACATGATCTTTCTAAACAGCCCCAATCTCTTCAACTACGCAGACATGGCTACAAGCTGTGACTATTGATAGGACAAGAGTGAATGGCTTTGAGCTCAAAGAGAGGAGGTTTAGATGGGATATTGGGAAAAAATTCTTCCCCGTGAAGGTGATGAGGCCCTGCCACAGATTGCCCAGAAAAGCTGTGGCTGCCCCATCGCTGGAAGTGACCAAGGCTAGGTTGGACAGGGCTTGGAGCAACCTGGGATAGTGGAAGGAGTGGTGGAAATGGTCTTTAAGGTCTCTTCCAACCCAAACCATTCTATGATTGTGTGATTCTGTTTCAGCCACCACCTCTCAAGAACCTCCCGAGCTGCAGAGTGAGGGGTAACCTCCCCAGGACACACTCACTGGGATACTGTGAGCACCCTCATAACAGCATTATCGTATTTTCCATATTTTCTCACCCACTCTTCCCATGGTCTCACGCCTTGCTTGATCTTTTGTGACTGGCTGCACGCTGAGCAGATGTCTTCATGGAGCTGTCTGCAGGGACCCTCGGGTCTTTTTCCCCAGTGGTTCCAGTTCATTGAAGGTGCAGCAATGTGTGCAAGGAGCTGGGAATGCTCCTTCTCGGGCACCCAGCCTTGTGTTTGGCAGTGGTGGTTTTCATCTGACTGTGGGATCCTCCTTCATTTCAGCTCTGCCTCATTCTGCACAGGGCTGCCTCCCACCAGAGATGCCACAGAATCCCTCACTGCCTCGGTGCCACCAACTCCCTGCCCACCCCTTTTTTCCAGACTATTGATTAATATATTCAGACACACAGTCATGACGCAGATACTTAGAGCAGTCCAGTATCAACCTATTCCCCGACAAAAAGCTGATGCTTTACTTGTTTTCTGTTCTCATCCGAGCAAGATGCTTAAACAGAGGCTCTTTGAAAATCACAAAGGCTGATTCTCAGAGATCTACCACTTTGCCGATTTGTGGGTTTTGTTTTGCTTTTATCTGGTCTTTGTCATGTAGGTATTTTTAACTGCTTTTTTGGCGCAGTACTCAGATGAGGCACACAACTGTTCTCCATTCCTTTTTCCTTAAGAACTCCAGGCAGGTGAATCTTGTGTACAGAGCCAGGTAGGCATGGTTAACTGCATGTGCTGAAGACAGAAAATTCAAGAAAAGGAGATGTCACAGAGTCACTGAATTGTCTGAATTAGAAAGGGAGCTTGAAGATCATCAAGCTCCAACCTCCATATCAGCATGATGCTGAAACTTAGCCGAGCAAAGTGGCTTCTCCAAAGGAGCTCCTGCACATCCAAATGTGTGTGTGTCCAGAGCAGGACCCACATGGGTGGGAAAGGACAGAGAGAGCTACACCAGCAGCACCCCCAGAGGAACTGTCAGGGCCACAAAATGCAAAAACTAAAGATGTTACTTCTTTTAAACTGCAGTCCATTATTGTAAAGATTCAGCACATTTCTGCATGTGTTCCTAGAGCAGGTTTATGAACGTGCCGTGGTCTCTAGAGGCTTCTGTCCCCCAGGAGCAGGACACCAGCACCTCAGCAGGGCAGATGCTGAGCCATGGAGCTGCTCCCCCGTACCTGTCACTGCTCATCGGCGCGCGCTGCCCACGTCCTGCACACTCCTCTCCTGCACGGCTGCCGGGAAGCAGCTGAGCTGGGAGAGGCATTAGCTGGGTCTGGGCTGGGGAAAACGCTGACACAGACCCTGCACATCCTGTCTCCTCTGTCTCCAGCCTCACCCACGGCTCTGTTAACCCCGGAGTCCATCCGAGCGCACAGACTCTCCCTGCAGCGTTGTCACTCACAAGTTTTCTTTCGTTTTCCCCACATCTTCCTACAAACCCTCTTCCACCACATCCTCATCCTTCCCATTTCGCTGCAGGTTTTACCAGCCCACCTCCTGCTTTCACAGTTCCCATTTTCTGGAGATTAATACCTTTGGTTTCACCAATTTTCAGCTGTTTTACCTGCCCATGAGCAGTGCCAGCCTTCTCTCCCTGGCACCTCCCAACCCATCCCGTCATGGCCAGCAAAGCAACACCAAAGATGAGAAAGAGCTGGGAACGCCCTGGTGCTAAGATCTACTTAATAAGTTGTCAGCCAGGTCCCGTGTATCTATTCTTGCGGGCATAAAGATCTCTGTCAGCAGTCAAAACACGGATTTACACCCCCAGCACAATTCTGAGCAGCATTTAAAGATTTTTAACGACCATCCCTTTGTCCCAGGGAGTTAAGCGCTGATCGAATGTCACAACGTGACACATGAATGCACAACAAGACGGAGGTTTGACAGGCAGCAACATTGTAATATGATAATTCCTCTTTGTCCCTTAATCACCTCTGTTTTTTGCAGACTTGATTCACTTACCAACATGTGATCAATCACTGCCTTTTTCAGTGAGATAATTTTTTGCCCTCTATCTAAATGGCTCCTGTCAAAGGGAATCCAGTACTAAATTAAAGCTGATATGCCTGTCTCTGCCCTTTTGTTTGTAGACTTCTTCTCGCACACAATTGATTTTAAATAGATTTTTTTAATGGGTTCCAACACTGTTTAAGTGTATGTATTTTTAAAAATCTGTCTCCTTGAAATTAACACTGGCTATGTACACATTTAAAAATGGTCTGGAGAATATAATTTAACGGAGAGGAATAAATACCAGGGTACGTGATGGCACGTGTATCTACTTCCCACTAGAGTAAGTTGCCTGTTTAGATCTTCCCACACGCTCTATTTAAAATGGGAAGAACAACAATCTTAAGATTTGTGACAATAACAGAAAGAGGATGGTGTCATTTAACATGAAAGGAAGCAGTGCCGAGATCACCACTTGTTCCAAATCTCAAAGAACTGTCTTCTTAGCTGAAAGCCACTACAGAACTCCTCAGACATCTCTCACTGATGTTTGCAAACCTCGATGAGCATCTCCCCAACAGAACATAAGAGGTCTTCAGTGGAACAAGCACCAAGGAGAAGAGAATCTCACACCCTTGGGTATAAAGCACAGGGGTGTTTTTGCAGCTCTCAGGTGACCATCACACATGCCCCAAACAACTCTGCACCACCCAGGTCAGAGGCAAAGTGGCTGCATCTGCCCAAGCCCCTCCAAGCAGAGCCACAGACATTCCAATCACCCAAACCCTCTGCCCTGCTGTCTGCTCTTCCATCAACTTCCTCAAGCACATCCACACTGCATTTGAAACCTCAAAATTTCACATTCTGTCCCTTCCCTGCAGCTCCTCTTTCCCACACACTGGCTGAGTTGGGTCCTCCACACTTTGCCCTGATGCACCACCTCAGCCTGGCCCTCAAGAAGCCAAGAGCACAACACCTGCAGATCCAACAAAAGCAGGAATCTGCTCTCTGGTTGTCGTGGCTTCTCCGCCCCATCTGAGTGGCCATGGCTGGGAAAACTGCAGGAACCCCCAGGTGCATCCTCATCCTCCCAGCCCAGCCTGTGCAGCACCTCCCAGCTGCCGTCCTTCCTCACCACTGTACATGTAATCTGCAGTGATGAAATGGGTGATTTCAAAGCTTGGTAAGATGATGCTTATTTAATTCACTGATTGAATGACAGTAAATTTTTGGCTGTGACGTGCATTATAAAATATTCTACACAGTTTCAGCACTTGTCCTGGTTATGCACATAAGGCACTTAAGATTTTGCCAAGATATCTAATAGACACATCATAATTAGCCTTATAATATATATAAAAAAAATCACCTCTTTTGATGCATATTTTTTCTTCTATTTTTGAGATAAGCACTTCAACAAAATGCTGGATTCACAGCTCTTTCAAAGATGGGACAGTTTCCCTGAAGGAAAAAACCACAAATCAATGTTTTTCATCTTATGGTTCTATCAGGTTTTTTCCTTCCTTTTCCTGTGCACAGGAAAAAGGGAAAGAAAACAGCTCTGCAAGGGAGGCATCACCCCTGGGCGAGCGGCATTCCAGCAAGGACGCGTCCATCCACAAAGGGCAGTGGGAGCCAAGGCATCACAAACACATCCATAAATGAGGCTGGGGGAGGACTGTCTCCAGCAAAAAAAAAAAAAAAACCCAAACCAACCAAAACAACCCAACAACAACAAAAGCTCATTTTTCAAAACACATTATTATGGCACAAAACGTATTTTAATGTATTTTCAGCGAGGCATCGGATCCCCCCAGTATCCGCTTTGTGTCTCTTGGCAGTTCAAGAACGCCAGCGCGCCCCGTCCTCGGGGTGCCAGAACCAATCTGTTGCCAAGAGACACAAAACTGATATCACGGGTGTATAAAGCCGTCTTTGGAAACGTACGAAACAGCCGACGACCTCATGTTCGGGGTTTGACTTAGTCAGCAAGACGTCAAGGAAGAAAAATTAACCTTTTGTTACGAGGTTTAAAGCTGACCATTTGTATCCACCTCCGAGGGAGGATCAGCCTTGCCGAGGGAGAAACACGCTGGGGTCTGCGCTGCATTCGAACAACGTGGTTTGGGGGGTTTAATGTTTGGCTTTGTGAGGAAAAACACAAAAATCCTGAGAGCTGGGAGGCTCTGGCTTGGGGCATCTGGGCAGGCGAAGCATCTTCTGAGGAAACCCAAATGCCGGAGCTGGACCTTCCCATGAGCACTCTGAGAATCCCAGGATGGTTTGGTTGGAAGGGAACTGGAAGCTCATCATAATTCCACCCCCTGCCATGGGTAGGGACACCTCCCACTAGACCAACCTTCTTCAAGCCCCATCCAGCCTCATCTTAGACACCTGCAGGGGCTGAATGTACCCACTCACGTGAGCACACACTGATGTGACCCAGCTGAGAGGAATTCTGAGCCTCCAACTGTAAACACCCAAAAGGTTTTCGCATTTAAAAATCCAGTCACCAGCAAGTTCTTCAAATACTTATTACTCCAACTGATGAGTAACCTGAATATTTCCCTGCATTTGGTTCTGGCACCTCTCTCTCCCTCCACCAACCTGAAATACGGATGCAAACCCTTTCAAAAGGAGTAATTTTCCCCCCAGAATTTTCCTGCCACAATTATAAGCACAGATCGCTGCCCTTCCCAGTTACGGAAATAAAATTCAATGCCTTCAGGATTCCTTCAAAATACAAAAATACAAAAACAACACGACTGCTTCTTTCAGATCTTTAGACTGCTTCTTTCAGGCTCTCTGTGGACTGCTGCTTTTCCATTTGTTTCACTGAAGTTAAATAGTTGGAAATTAAGAATCTAATTAAGAAATACGGTAATTAACTGTAATTAAGAGTTACAGCAAGATTTGGGCTTTTTTCCCCTAATCTGGAGCATAAATTTTTGCATGTTAAATTAAAAACTCCATTTAGGAATCAAAATGTTAAAAGGAGGTGAAGCAACTAGATATCAGTTTGATATTATCCAGGAAAGGTCAAATTTAAATTACAGGACATGTTTAAAACATTAAGTTGTTGGTGTAGCTTGCAGCTTCTGCATTTCAACGACTATAGAGATATAAGAGCATATAGATATATAGAGGTATCCATATCACAGGTGTTCAGTACCAAATTACCTTCAGAGATGGAAAATTCAGCATTTCACACTAATAATTAAGATTTCCAGGTGTTTTTTGTCCCAAGGACTCAGAAGCACAACAAGCCTTCACCAGGACTGAAGGGCAGGGAATCCTGACAGATGGGAGCTTTAGTGCAAACAACCAAAAGTCGGTTGATAGAAACAGGTTGTGGGTTTTTGGGGGGGATTTGTTTAGACTAGAAATAAAATATCTTGATATTATGACAAGAAAAAAAAATCCCTTTGTCTTATGAGCTCCCAGTAGTGGCAATGGAGCTGAGCCATGCCAGACCAGCATGTGGGCAGAGAGACACAGGGGGGTTGGGATGGGGGTGAGGAGAGTTAAAATTCCTACCAGAAAACAGAAAATGAGATTAAAGGAGACATTTTGGCCACAAGGCCTTCTTTCGGCTGGAGAAGGCCTCAAAGCCAAAGTGTCTCTTCTAATCCTATTTTCTATTTCGAGAGTGCATTTTAATAACCCCTTTGTATATGGTACAATGACTTTAGCAAGTGCTATTTTAAGCAGATTTTCCACACTTGAAGGCGAAATGGGTTAAAAATAATTGCACCGTACACCTCGCACGCGTGACACTTGGTTTAATCCGGTGTCGGAGCCCGGGGATGCACAATGCAGAACAAGGTCCATGGATAAATGCTCCTTTCAGGATGAACAGCCCAAGGCATGGAATGGGGAACCAGGCTGAGGAACACGGCTCCCTCCCACCCACGTCCGGGCTCTCACCTTCCCACCTGGATGGGGGCTTGGCTGATGTCACCACACCCCAAAATTCCTCCTTTTTGGGTAGCAGGAGGCACTGGCATGTCTCACCAGGTGGGAGTTGGTGTGAGCACTCTGAGCCCCAAAGCAGAGTCCACCTGCAGCTCCACTGTGGTGTCCCCACAGCCACCAACTCATCGGCCAAGCTCACATCTGCCTTGCTAAATTTGCCAAAAACTGCACCTGGATGACGTTTCCTTCTTCACCACATACACAAAACCCCACAAAACTGTGCATCTAGAGTGTGAGGTTAGAAGTTTCTCTCGTTTGCAACAAACATCAGCCTTCTTTGAACATACCAGGTGAAATCCTGTTCCTTAGAAGAACAACAACCCAAGGGAGTGTCACCTGTGCTGGGCAGCCCATGCCTTCGCCTCCCTGCCATGGGTCATGTTGTGGGAGCTGAAGCTCCCCCATCAGTGACTCTTGGCTCTCCACATCCCTGCCCTTTTACAGTCCAAGTGATGGAGTCATCATCCCTGGAAACGTAAAAAAAATGTCTGGGTGAGGCACTTGAGGACATGGTTTGGAGGTCAATGGGCAAGAGGTACCTCCAGCAGGAGAATGAGTTCTGCAATCCCATGGAAAGGGGAATTTCTACGCCTAGAAGAACCCTAGTAGGACCCATGGTTTCTACTAAGGTTGGCTGTAAGATGTAGTTCTCATGTAAAGATCATGGAATCATAGAAATGTATAAATTGGAAAAGCCCTTTAAGATCATGAAGTCCAACAGCTAATCCAACACTACCAACTTCACCATCAAACCATATCCCTAAGTGCCCCATCTTGACATTTTTTGAACACTTCCAAGGATGGTGACTCCAGCACTGCCCCGGGCAGATGTTGCAAAATTCCAGAAATACCAAACCACATACATGAAAATGTAAATATCAAAGTGACAGAAGGGGAAGGGACGAGTACACGCAACAGTGAGTGGGATGGCACCAAACAAGGGAAAGGCAAGGCTGATGAGAGAACTACTCATCTCTGATGATCCAAATTGGACTGGAACGACAGAAACAAATCCAAGTTAGCAGAGAAACTCCTGAAACAAAGAATATGCAAAACAAAAAAACAACTTTGTCCTCTCTACGCAGCATCAACCAGCAATGGCCAACCTCTAGGCAGCACAGAGAAGACCAGCAGTCAAATTGAATTAAGCAGGACGTTCAAGCTCCTGGTTGAACCTCCACCCAGCAGCTCCCTGTGCCCCTCCTCGGATGAAGGCCACCAGCTATGGTGGCACAGGCAGCAGAGAACTTCAACTCCTCACCAGGTAGATCAATTGGGAAACACAAGAGAAAGCACCAACAGGCCTAAACATTGCAGGGTGTGATGCAGAAAAAGAAATTAATTATCATAATGGCAGGCTAAGTACAACTGGAATTTTTTTGCATCCCAGCAGTGCTTTGCACTAGCCAACGCTCAGGGCCAGCGGAATAAAACAAAGCAGGTGAGAAATACAAAAATCTATGTAGCATGAAATATCTCTAAGAGACTTGTTTAGTGAAATTAACTAGTAGTTTAATAGAAAAAAGCTTGATGTATGAGAGTGCTCCAATTTCTTCATAGAAATTAACATTTCAATCCTGTTTTTATCTAGAAGTCATTAAACTGTGCAACATGAATTATTGGAACTGTAGCAGAGAATTAACTCTATTCATCAAGTAAGTCCAAACAGTTTAGAGTGCATCTGTAATGAAAAAATAGCTCCACATTTCTATCTCTTCTCATTAAAGTAAACCAGTTTTCCCTCTCTCAGTATATAAAACTGTCTTCTCCTCATGTAATTTATATTACCATAAGCCAGCTCACATTCTAAACTATTACATGCCTCCAATTAATTTTTGCAGCTTTTGCCTGAAAATTTAATGAGATAGTAGTGTATGAACCTGCTGACTCCAGATTACATGTGTGCTTCCAATATTAATGTTGGCATAAAATAATCTGATACATACTTGATGAGAGCTTTCCACTATTGTGAGAGTAGTTAAGGCAATATGTAAACCAATTCCACTGATTTTCTTTCTCCTCCCACCACATTTGCCATTAAAAATACCCCCCAAACCAGCTAAAATTACCAGTCAGAAATTGCAGAGCCTTGAGTTAAGCACTCACAGGACAGGTAACATCACTAGTGCTCCCTGGGACATTTAAAATTTATTTCTCACCTATTAATAATTATTTTAAGACTATACTTATTTCTAAATGCTTTTACTTTTGAATGCTGAAGGAGGAGAGGGACATCAAGGCCAGGTTAAATGGGGTTTGGTGCAACCTGGTCTAGTGGAAGGCGTCCCTGCCCATGGCAGGGGTTGAGTGGAACAAAATGAGCTTCAAGGTCTCTTTCAGCCCAAACAATTCTGTGAATCTGTGCTGGGATTTACTTCTCCCCAAAAAAGCGCATATTTTAAATCCCCCTCAATACCACCCTAACACTCACAATGCTTGAGAAATCAAGAGTGTGTATTGGTGCTGGAAAACCAAGGGGGATTTGCTTCCCAAGAGTTTCCTTGGTTGCTTTCTCTTTGCAGCTCATTTTATGGGGATAACTCAGTTAATTTTGTGAACTGTTCTCCAGCATATTAGACAAATAACCTTTTCTTCAGAAGGACACATTCTTTGAGACTAACATTAAAGGGGAAAAATTGTAATATTCCTTTCCACTGCGGCTTCAATTTACAACCACATATTGGGCATAATATGATTTTAATATCTACGTGCCCAAGAGAAAAACTGGCAAATGCGATGCCCTGTGAGATCAAATAATTTTATATATAGACTTAAAAACACACATTTGGCACTCTTTGGTACAGCCCTGAATTTATATTTACAGGAAACTATAAACTGCTAGTGGTGAGTCATGGAGCCCCTGAAAACAGGGATTTTGCACCAAACTGGCAGGAGCAGGGAAGCCGTGCCCAGGGAGCTGGCACAGCCTGGAAATGGGAGCCCAGTGGGTTTTAAGCTCAGCCCCACTGCAGCCCAGCACCCTCCCAAGACCACAGGAATAACCTTCATTGCCTATCCCAATTAAACCATCCCCTCACACCATTAACACCTGCATCATCTCTGTCTTCAATCACAGGAGAGAAGCTGCTGGATGCAGGGAAGAATTCTGGCTCTGGGAGATGATGTTTTGGGACACAGCCACAGCAAAGCCTGAACGTTCCAGCACTTGCCAGGAGAAGAAGCCTCACACCCTCTACGGGCACAGAGCCCAAAAACTCGGCTCTCTTTGAGACAGGACGAACAAACCAGTCAGAAAAAGGACTGGGAGAAGGGATGGGCAGAAGTGGACGGCAGGAGGAAAAATATACAGAAAGTGTGGAGGCCAACGACTGCATACTTTTAACGGCTCCCAGTGGCTTCAAATCAATTTACATTTAAAATAAATGAATTAAATCTGATAATCTCTGATACCACTCAACCTATTTGCTCCAGGGCACTGAAATTCAAATATTCTCCAGTTCTCCAGAAAATAGGCTTTCACCCATGTGACAGACAAATGAAGACAAAGAGTACTCAGCCCAAACGCCACCTCCCTGGTTTTTTTCACACAATCAAGTGGCAAAATCACCTCCATGGTGTTCAAGACGTTTTTTTACTATGACTTTTGCCCCTTGCAGTCCATTTCCTTCATTTCTAAGGTGGCCCCAAAAAGAAATACTTTAGTTTTAATTCCAGAAAATCACAGGCAGCTGGAGATGACACCAAGCAAACAAAAAAGAGACATCCACCCCTGGCTCATGAGAACCCCTCAACTTGCACCCTGCTGTCACACTGGATGGGACCACACCAAAAAAACTGTGTTATTGCACTGATTTTGGCTAAAAATAATCTTTCTGGTTTAGCAGGCAGCTATTTTCAACTGGGATCTGATTTTCAGCAGCACTGTCCTGACACAGTCACGACGCTGGGAACCAGTGGTCTGGCCTGTAACACACACGTGATGATGCACATTTACATCTTGACATCCACAAGAACTCACTGGACTCTCTGTTGAGGCTGATATTATCTTTTCTTTTACAGATTTTAAAAAAAATCAACCATGCCCTTTTTTTTTTTTTTGTTTCTAACACAGGCACGTCCTCACACTTAACAACTGCTCACACCTTTGTGCGTCAAAAGAAACATGTAATTAAATTAAGAGATGCACACACTCTTCCTTTTCTCCTGTCTCTTCTCCTTGAATGCCACGCCAGATAGCAAATCAAAATCTGCATTTAAATAGAATATTTTTAATGTATGAAAGTGGGCGGCCTGAGGGTAGAGAGGTATTGCATTCACTCACCATATGCACAAAATTGCATTTAAAATGTGATACTAGGCTTTAAAAATTTATTGAATTTTTTTCTCATTCTAGAACCTTTGTTTTATAATAACAAAATCTTCTGCTCTACAGAGAATTTTGTATCAAAGCACGCTAATAAAAATAATGTGATATTACATCATTTTATCAATTTAATCTCGAGAAAAAGGATGATATTCAATCACATCTCATAAGTCACTATCTCTGGTAATTCCGGCCATTATTCAGTGCGAAATCCAAGCAGTCGGAATTCATTAACACAGGGCTGTTACAAATCTGCATTTTTTAGACTTTGTCAGAAATCGCAGCAGCCCGAACTCAGTGACCTGGATCTAACAGCCTTTGAGCCGAAAGGGCCCCGCTGCCCGAGCCCGGGACAAAGCCGCCGGCCAGGTCACGGAGCCGCCGGGGGCTTGGCACAGCCAAGGGCAGCGTCCCAGCTTTGGGGGATCACCGAGCTCTCCCCAGCTTGGAGTTGGCTCCCCGAAAAGCGAGGGATGCTCCCTCTCCTCTCCTCTCCTCTCCTCTCCTCTCCTCTCCTCTCCTCTCCTCTCCTCTCCTCTCCTCTCCTCTCTCTCCTCTCCTCTCCTCTCCTCTCCTCTCCTCTCCTCTCCTCTCCTCTCCTCTCCTCTCCTCTCCTCTCCTCTCCTCTCCTCTCCTCTCCTCTCCTCTCCTCCTCCTCTCCTCTCCTCTCCTCTCCTCTCCTCTCCTCTCCTCTCCTCTCCTCTCCTCTCCTCTCCTCTCCTCTCCTCCTCCTCTCCTCTCCTCCTCTCCTCTCCTCTCCTCTCCTCTCCTCTCCTCTCCTCTCCTCTCCTCTCCTCCTCTCCTCTCCTCTCCTCTCCTCTCCTCTCCTCTCCTCTCCTCTCCTCCCCCTCCCCTCCCCTCCCTCCCCTCTCCTCTCCTCTCCTCTCCTCTCCTCTCCTCTCCTCTCCTCTCCTCTCCTCTCCTCTCCTCTCCTCTCCTCTCCTCTCCTCTCCTCTCCTCTCCTCTCCTCTCCTCTCCTCTCCTCTCCTCTCCTCTCCTCTCCTCTCCTCTCCTCTCCTCTCCTCTCCTCTCCTCTCCTCTCCTCTCCTCTCCTCTCCTCTCCTCTCCTCTCCTCTCCTCTCCTCTCCTCTCCTCTCCTCTCCTCTCCTCTCCTCTCCTCTCCTCTCCTCTCCTCTCCCCAGTGCCAGCACCCAGTGACATTTGAGGGCTGAAGTGTCACATCCCATCGGACAGGCCACGGGGTGATGGCCCCCAAGCGGTTTTGACGCTGTGTTATGGGGTGAAACATTAGGAAACATTAGGTGAAACATTCAGGGGGAAACATTAAAGGAGTGGATTTTTGAGGCACCTGCAGTGAGATGCTGGTAAAATCAAGGGGAGGTTTGTGGGTGTGGTGGAACCCCCAACCTTATGCCTCAAGGGAAAACAGCAGAACCCTGCCAAACTCATTGGTGCAAAATCCAGCCGCAGTTTAGCAAAGCCCTTGGTGTGAGGATGCTCAGTGTGCCAGCAGGTTTCCGTATCCCACCCACCCCCCAGAGCCCCTTTTTGTGGCTGAGAGGTGCTTTTCATCCTTTGTTGCCCACACAGCCCTTCTGCTGGCCACCCAGCAGCTTTCCTGCCCAGCCATGAGCAGCCTTCCACCAAAACACTCCCAAACCCAGCACTGTGAAAAGTCCCAAGCAGGAACATGCTGTCTTCAAGAATTTTCCATTGACTTCATCCATGAAACCATAATAAAAATAACAATTGAATTCTAATTAGACCATATTTTGCTGACCAGTAACCTCTCTTCTTCATGATACGAGCAAGCTGAGGAAAGTTCCTAACAGTGCTTGTGTTTATTGCTGTACAAAGGGTAGAGCTGCTCTACAGGAACAGAATCCCAGCCACCCTCAGTGCCATCAGTCCTGGTTACCAGAGAGGACCTGTTTATGCTACCACATTTCTCAATACCTGCAAAAATTGCAGTGATTTTCACTCCACAGCTCAGGTGGGGTTTGAAGCTACCACAGTGCTGTGTTCCAGAGGCACCTCCAACACATCACAGACTGACAGAATGGTCTGGCTTGGAAATTACTTTTAAAGATCATCTGAGCCAAAGCTCAAGGCTGCAGGGTGCTGCCATCACCCACAAGTCCTACTCTACTCTCATCAAAGCCTGTAGCATTGAAAAACCACTTTGGTTGGGTAAATTTATATTAATTTCCCCATAGAAATACGGCATTTCGGCATGGACTCCTACAATGGTTTGGGAGGGAAGGGACCTTAAAGCTCATCCAGTGCCATGGGCAGGGACACCTCCCACTGTCCCAGGGTGCTCCAAACCCTGTCCAGCCGGGCCTTGGACACTTCCAGGGATCCAGATGCAGCCCCAGCTTCTCTGGGCACCCTGTGCCAGCCCTGCCCACCCTCACAGCCAAGATTTTCCTCCTAATATCTCATCTAAATCTACCCTGCTTCAGCTTGAAGCCGCCCCTCTCATCCAGTCACTGCTTGCCCTTGTCACAAGCCCTTCCGTGGCTGTACCTGCTGCAAACAGGCTGAAGGGAAATTACTGCACCCCAGTGAACGCTTCTTTACCAGCATCATTTTCTAGAGATCTGGCTTATTCTGCACAATTCACCCTTCAGAGATCCTTTTCCATTTTCTTCTTCCTTTGGTAGATACCAGTGAAACATTCCCCACTGACAGCAGCCACACTGGATTACCCTAATGCAAGTCAGAGCCATATTGCCCAAGACCTTGCCTAGGAGAAAAACATCTCCTAAGTGAGCAGCTTAAGCCCACAGAGCAGTAAAACCCCACCCACAAGCACCACCAACCCACTCCTGCTCTCGTTTGAAAAATATTACAGCGCACTGCCAGTCACACAGACACAAATCTGCAGCAAAACTCCGAGCCCAGAAAGGTGAAAATCATTATTCGTGAGAGCACATGAGGCTGTTGCAATTCCAGAATAAAATGGTAATGTGCTGTTGGTAGCGAGTGGTACATTGTTTTAACGTGTTGTGATATTTATAAATATATGAAGTTTAAATAATCAGATGACAGAGAGTTCCTTTTCATCTCCTGAATGTTTATTATTCTTCACACATTAGCACTTTTTCCCCCAAATGTTATATCTTCTGCCATTTATAATTAATTTTAACAGCTTCTGCAACTTATCCCACAGGTTGTTGCTGTTTCTTTTAAACAGCGTGCTGCTGAGAAATTGATTTGTTTGCTCTGTGTGCCTACAGAAATCACATTATGAAATATGCATAAATGTCATTTCTTGGGCTGCTTCGGAGGATTAGCAGAGAAGAAAAGCTTGCTGAGGAAAAGGAAGAGACAAACAACAACAAAGCCCAACTTAACACTTAAATTCAGCCACATTCCCGGCCCCAGAATATGGGAAACTCCACAGACTACACCTCATTTACCATTCTGATGGAGTTCGGATACATACGCATTATTTACG
Organism: Sylvia atricapilla; assembly: GCF_009819655.1. Taxonomy (NCBI): domain Eukaryota; kingdom Metazoa; phylum Chordata; class Aves; order Passeriformes; family Sylviidae; genus Sylvia; species Sylvia atricapilla. Next base: position 3,365,626 of record NC_089147.1, on the reverse strand, counting down.
GATTTTTCCAACACTCATCCTTTCGTACACACGTAATCAGAGCAGACTCTTATCACCAGCACCTTCCCCTGCACGGGCTCAAACAGCTCCTTCCTTTCCAGCCCAAAAAACCACAGCTGGAAGCCCCCACTGCCCACAGGGTCAGCACAGAGCTTTGCAGATGGCACCTGAGACGGTCACGCTCTCGCAAGGTTTTATAACAAAACAAAGGCATCACAACTGTGCAGTCCAACATCACAGAATCTGAGCTGGGAGACACCCACAAGGACTGTCCAGGCCAACTCCTGGCCCTGCACAGGACAGCCCCAAGGACCAAACAGCGTATGCAGAGATTCCACACCAGCAAAACACAGCAGCGCTCAGGGATTCAGATGAAAACAAAACTTTTCCTCGAGGTCTGGAGCAGGACCTGCCCTGCCCAGTGGAGGCAGAGGCAGCTCCCACACGTACCCGAGGATGCAAGGCAGCTCTCCCATACTATCTCCCACTGCAGAACATGCTGAATGACACGTTCTGAAATGCAAACCAGATATTTTTTCTCAGAGACTTCGTTAGACACATCACTCTCCTGTATTATTACAGAGAGCTGTCAAAACAGCCTGGTGGGAAAGCTCTTCCCCAGACATGTACAAGTATAAATTGTCACAGTATAAAGTAAATTCCATTAACAGCAACATAGTCATTATTTTGCATAATAAAAGTAAAGGCTCTTTGCTTGTGATCTATGTATTTACGACCATCGAACCAACTAGCACTTTCTCTTTTCTGATGCCTTTGTTAAAATTACAAGATAATTGGTTGCTGTTGCAGATATTAATGTCTGATAACAAAGTGCCTAAGGCAGGAAAGCTGAAGTGGTAGTGAAACATCACCAGTGACAAACCTCAAATCCCTGTTCTCCAAGGAGTAACCAAACCGACTGAAAGAAAATAGTAATTTTTAATTTGCATCATCACAGGCATTACTTGAATGATGCATATTGCAAATTCAGAGCAAAACTTTTTAAAAATACCCTTTTAAAATACACATCTCTTGATCCTGGCGTGGAAATCCCCCAAAAAACCCAACTGAGGTATTTTAAGGATTCTTCAGTGTTCAGGATATCCCCAGTATTCTGAGAGATTTCAAAGAATCAGTGTCAGTCCTAAAATAAGCTGGGTAACCTCTCTGCTCTGCTCCAGAAACAAATGTATTTCCAACCATAAGGGAAAAAAAAAAATTTGAAATAACTGAGTTCCCAGTGCTTAGTGCCAATGTATTCCCAAAAACCTGCGCTTCCAGAGCGTGTCCATTCTGCTTGGAAGCAGGAGCGATGATACACAGGAATACTCAGCTCTCCCTGAGTTTACACACAGTTGTGTTTATGAATAAAATTGCAGCTTCAAGTCTCAGCCATGATGAGCAATTGGGAGCCTGGCTGTTATAAATACCATGCCAATTGCAGCAAGCTGGGTTGGGGATAGTGTATATTATTTATTACAATTCAGTCTGTCATGGAATTAAGCACATTGAGCCAATTTCAATATGAGCACTGGGGGAAGAAGAGATTACATTCAAATGAATAAAGTTGCTTTGAAAGCAAAACAATGTCATCTGCTAGCTTTTTTTTTTTTTTTTTTTCACATGAACTGGCTCACTGATAGGAAAAAATAACCTGCAGTTACTCACTCTGCACCTTCTCAGTCCCCTCTCCCTTCCTGTTGCAAAACCAGCGACATTTCTGGCATCTCCTCTGGGAAACTTGATGGCAATTGTTCAAAAGCTCTAGGGTGGCCAGACCCCAAGGTGTAAATAAGAAAAACAAACATCTGCATCTGCCGTTACAAAGGATTCCTCACTACAGTCGTTCACTTTTAGTTTTTTAATTGTTCTTCTGTGATGGACACGATACCATTAATTTAATTTCAACTTGCATTTCCTATTAGTATAATCTACTGAGTTATCTCCACAGCAGTAGCAAAATCACTTTACGGTGAGCTATATCACTTCAGAGTTAATTACATGTATTTTGGGGTTGATAAATGAAAATAGGGGCTGTGATTAATTGAAGGACAATCAATATGATCCAGCTATTAGACAGCTTGATGAGGTATCCAGAGTATGAATATAATCTATAGTAATCAGCTAATTGAAGACCGTGGACTAAAAAGATTTTAGGAAATCCAAACTTCAAACTGAAAAATATCCCAATAAAATGGATGAAGGAAGAATGCTCACAAAACCAAGGAAGGTTTGAGACCTCTTCCTATTTTGGTTGGTTTTAAACAAAAAGAAATTGCTTCACTGACTTTCAAAAACTGCTTACTGTGATAAAACACAGAAAACAAGATGGATTTTGTAAGCCTATTTCTTATTTACATCCGCCCAAACTCCTTGAATCATATTTACTAACGCCTTACGATTCCTGGAGCTGACAGAGATGGTTAAATAGTTTCATTAAACCCACTCTGTCTTGCTGTAGCCACATCCTCGATCAAATTAAACAGTCAAAGAGTTGAACAAATGAACCTTTTCCATCTCTTTTGACGTGAAACCAAGTGTACAAAACAGGCATATACTGATGTGGGTTAGGTTTGTGATTCCAAAGGAGAGCTCAGGAAGGGAGAAAATAATCAATAGGAGCAAAGCCAGAGTGTTCCACGTTCAGAAAAATATGGAATTGGCGAGTGCAATCTGTCCAGCATCAGCATAAATGCTGACAACTGTTAATCTACTGTAACCCTGATTAATGGTTGCAGTTGTCCATTAATACCAGGCGTTTTAACTTACTACTAAAATTGATTAGTCAGTTAAGAATTCAATCCTAATGCTCAATAAAACTGCATTTTCTCTGCAAACACAGTGTGGGACGAGGTGATGCATCCAGCAGCTCTCCCCTGCGTGAGGAGGGGCAGAGGAGAGGAGGAGCATAGTGCCATTCCTGGCTGGCTCATCCACCTCCAGGCTCCCCTCTCCTGAGAGGTGGAAATACACCAGTTCAGTACTTTGGGGAAACCCACCTGGGCAGTCCTGGGGGCAACACCTCGGGCTGGGTGTGACCCTGGGAAGGACAATCCCCCCAGGCTGGGTATTGCAGACAGGACCTCCTTTGACAGAGGGCTCTGATGTGATCTCCCCAACTCCTCCTCTTCCCCCTCAACACCACCCTGTGTTTTTTCTACCTTTCCCAATCCATAATTTCCATCATTGTAATTATTTCCCTACCCTGTTTGCCTTCACAGCACCAGCCACGCTTCAGTGTGCACAGAAGGGACTCAGCAAACACCAAGGGGGAGATGTCAGCTCGCTGCATCACTTGTTTTTCCCCAAATGTAATGTGGGGGTACAGGATTTCACACCACATTACAGCAGTGCTCCACAGCCTACAGCGCCATGGCTACGGATCTCTCCCAGCTCCTGCTGCAAACCTTTCCTTCCAGGGGGCCCTTTGCCATGGATACTTCAAACACCTGATGCAAGGATTTTAGCATCCAAAAAATCGGGTTTTGGGCTGCACCTGGAGCCTGGCAGCTAGCAGGCATGCTGGAGAAGGAAACTGAGGAGGCAGCATCAGTGCGGAAGAGAAGAATACTCAGTGCCAAAAAAAATCATTTGTCATGAGAGAAATGCCTTTTAAAAGCTGTCTTCAGATTGAGCTTAGATGAAGGAGATGTTTTCTGAACAGGTAAAGGCAGGTAAGTAATTCTGAGATTCTCTTTGCCAAGGGAGATATGCTTTAGAACCAAAATTACAGACCCTTTCCTTTAGGTCACCCTAAACATCCTAGAAACGCAGAATCACAGATTGGGTTGGGTTGGAAGGGACCTTACAGATCATTTACTTACAGCTCCCTGCCACGGGCAGGGACACCTTCCACCGTGCTAGGTGGCTCCAAGCCTTGGTTTTCCAGGCTCCAACCTGGCCTTGGACAGTCCTGGTGTTCACAATCCTTCCAGAGATGGAGCAGCCACAGCTTCTCTGGGCACCCTGTGCCAGGGCCTCCCCACGCTCACAGGGAACAATTTCTTCCTTATATCTAATCTAAATCTACCCTCACCCAGCTTGAAGCCATTCCCCCTTGTCCTATCACTACATGCCCTTGTGAAAAGTCCCTGATGACAGCAACAAACGACAGCTAAAAAATAACCCTGGAAGCAACAGAAAGAATCTGCTTTCGGCACTGGCAGCACCAACTCACAGCTGTGGATCCAGAGATCCCAGTTTGACCTCTTCACATGATGATGGAGTTGAATTACTGTCAAGGTTCTCCAAGCACAGCCTCCTCCAGCATCCCTGTACAAGCAGGAGCCCCTGGAGATAGGAGCAGTAATTTGGAGCACTCAGGGAGTGCAGAAGTGGAGCCTGGGGTAAGATGCACAGATGCCGTTTTCAATTAACATTTTCTGAGTGCTGTTGAAAGCAGACTGAAGAGGTGACGAAGTGACCAAGCCATGGTCCCATGCCAGCCAGATGCAGCCAAAGTCTTGTGAAGCTGACTTCAGAAAGGTGGGAATAGCATCAAGATTGCATTTAGGTCAATTTAGGATTCCTGTCCATTGAGACTCCCGAGGAAGTTCAAGTCTGATACATCAGTGCCACAAGAGCTGCCACCAAGAGAAGGAATTAGATCCCCACCATCCCAGCCACAGCCAAACCCACGGTGGGATCAGCACTGTGCAGGCTGCAGCCCAGCCCTCCCATGGATTCCTTGCCAGTGGTTTGCCAGGACACTCAGGATTCCTTACTTTCACATCTCACCCCTACCCATGGGCCCAGAACTGCTAAAGGCACTCCGAGTATTTCAGACACTGCAGCCACACATCACAGATGAAGGGAATGCCAGCAGCCTCCAGAGAGGGTCTGGGGACCAGGCACTCTGCACACTGCCCCTGGTACATTAAACATTTCAGAGGGACAGTAAAACTTGTTAACATACTGTCAGAAAAAAAAAAAAATACCAGGAGAAGAAGGAAACTCCACAGAACAAAATACCTGGAAGCCACCAAGGACTTTGGAATAGATCCACAGCTGATTCATAAGGACAACCCAGGACTCAGCCTGGATTTTTTCATTATTTACCTGCCCAGCAGCCTGGAAAACAGCGCTTCTGCACTGGCAGCACCCGAGGACATGAGCTGATTTTTCGTGATCTGCCAGGCTGCAAGACCAGATGCTGCGGTTGCTTCTTCCTGGAAACATTCAAGGTCAGGCTGGACAGAGCTCTGAGCAACCTGATCTAGTGGAAGGTGTCTGTGGCCACAGCAGGGGCTTGTAAGTAAATCATCTTTAAGGTCCCTTCCGACTGAAACCACTCTGTGATTCTATGAGAGCTCCTGGTGTTCCCAACCTGCACATCCCACACTTGTCACAATTACAGCAGCACCAGCAGTGATGCAATGGCCTCCTCTGCAAAGCCCTTTAATAACATTAATGTCTGTCAGGCCAGACTTTAAGTATTAACATATGGGGGGAAAGCCAAATAACTTAATATTATTGTGTGTGCGTCTGAAATAACACTCCACAAGGCCTCTTATACCGAACATTAAACCTGCTTAAGAGAAGACATTTGAGCAGAATCAATTATTTTGCAGTAATTCTTCACATTGAATGAGGCATTTTAAGTATATGTTGTCACGGCAGAACTCTTCACATATTTAAAAGCACATTTTCCATGAAATTTAGTTACAAAAACAATAATATGAATGTGAAATTATCCTTTATGCAGCAAAAGGCTTGAGAGCAAATCTTTCCCACGTCCGTAGACAGACGTACTCACAACATTATACCAAAGGTCCTACCAACAAACACTTCATTATAAATTTCTCCCCTTATATTCAGGGAATTAGAAAAATCTCTGCCTAGAGGGGATTGTTTTCATAAACTCGGTGCACAGGGGTCTCAGTACAGGCAGGAATGTTTATGGAAAATCTGAGATTAGAACATTTCAAACTGACTGGTTTCAAGTTGCACACATGTAAATCTATAAATAGCACGGGAGACGTGTGTATGAAAAGTGAAGAAATAACACATTGTGCAAAAAACCCAAGTTTGTCATTACAGTGGAAAATGAACCTTTTTTTTTTTTTCCCCTGTTTGACTAAAAATCTAATTTAGTACCAAGCTATTCCATTTTGCTGCTAGATTGCCACAAGTGTTATGTCCAGGAGCTTTTAATACCAGCTCGTGAGATTGTCCCTGCAGGGCTCTGCAGCAGGAGGGGTTTCACCCTCCCAGTGACTTCCCCAGGAGCACAGCTGGGTCACCCACTGCTTGGGGACCACACCTTGACAAGCAAACAGGAACTCCAGTGCCACCAGCGATTTCAAAGCACGTAGAAACCAGGTGTTCAAATGCTGTGCAGCACCTCGATGATCAGGCAGGAACCCCACGATGCTGGGCTTGATCCACCTCCTCCTGCCATGCCAGAAATGACACTCTGGGGACGTGCTCACAGGAGGACACACAGTCCAAGTTGCCAAAATAATGATGCTGGCACAGCTCAGGGTGGTGTCCTGCCACCACCAGGATGGGATGGACAAAGGATCAGAGAAAGTAGGGATTTCTACTGGGGCAATGCACCATGACCTACCAGTTACTCCCTGAGAACTTGCTCTTCAGTGGTGTTTTGACAGAGAATCACCTTGGAAATAGTGTTGGTGATCTCCAGACCCACAGCTCTCATAGCAGAGGTGCCACAAGGGTTTGGCAGGACCTTCCTGACCTGCCTGCCTGCAAGGTTGGCCAGGTACTGCCCTGCTGCCCCTTCACAGAATCACAGATGATATGAAGTAATCTATCCCCTGCCATGGCAGGGACACCTGCCACCATCCCAGGCTGCTCCAAACCCTGTCCAACCTGGCCTTGGGCACTTCCAGGGATGGGACAGCCACAATTTCTCTGTGTAACCTCTGCCATGGGTGATTTGCACTGAGTACAGCAACTGCAGGACATGTCCTCACAAGAGACAAAGACCATTGACGGGTCATCAAAAGCTTTAAAGACAGCAATTAGGTCTGATGGATAAAATATATAATGCAACGTCAAAATTAAATTAAAAATTAAATTAAAATTATTTTAATTTAGCTGACTCAGTTGGGATAATCCTACACTCTACAGCATTAGGGCTTTGGCCAGTGAGGCACTGCAATCTCCTGAAATCTTATTAGCTCAGCTAACTGCACTTTGCCTCCACTTTCTTCTAATTTTAGATTTAAACTCTCTGCAGCAGAGCCCATGCAGGGTAAAAAACAAATTTTAAACATTACACTTCGCTGAAACGCACTGCAAGTATACTTCCTTTTGAAAGAGGCAGGGTGGATTATTTCACTGAAGTTCTCAGGATGTTAATATTTGAGGGCAGCCCCTGCTTTTGCAGTTCCGAGAGAAGGGGACGGAGAGCGAAGGCAGCGCTGCCGCTGCTACAGAGTTCCTCAGAAATTCCTGCTGACACAGCTTCCTCTTCATCTTTGTCTCATATCAAGTTAGTAGTCAATGTGTTATTTTAACAGCATGACAACAACTATACAGAATGTCAAATAGTTACCTTTTATCTGGAATTTTATTCCTGCCATATATTTCAATGGAAATATACAACTTAATGTTGCAACATATTTCACGGTGAAATGGGTAATAAAAAAACTATAGACTGTGCACTTCCCCTACAACATAAAGGAGGAATACAGTGAAAATCTCTACCGTTTGCTTCTCTTCGTTGTCCAAAATATCCCCAAGCCAATCTACTGTGTCTGAACTGTAAATATTGCTACTTTCAAGGCTTTAATTTTTATCTTTTTAATGAAACAAAACACAAACATAAAATACGCTCTGAATGCATCTGCCCAGGCTCAGTTTCAGTTCCAGACTGATGTAAGGACAGGGACAGAGGACAAACCCTTCAGAGCACACTTTGACTCCACCACGCAGGAGCCTGGTGTCCCTCACCCTGAAGTAAGGTGCCTCCAAAACCCCAGGGAAGGAGAAAAACCTGGATCAGGAATTTTTACATCAGCAGGTGCAAAGCAAAACCCCTCTGTCGTTCCCTGTGCCATTCTGGTATCAGGCCAATGCTGGGGGTGCACTCAGGAGCTCCTTCTGGAATCTCAAAAAATGCAGACAGGATCATGGAAGAGTTTGGGTTGGAAGGGATCTTTAAATGCTATTTCGTCCACCCCATCCTGCAGTGAGCAGGGACATCTTCAACTAGACCAAGTCACTCCCTGCTCCATCCACCCTGACCTTGGGCACTTTGAGGGATGAGGTGTCAAATGACTCCCCTTGTCTGACACATTCAATGCTTTTAGCAAACTCCAAGTTCCTGTGTATCTTCAGAGAGATACATTTTCCCTTCCAAGTAAACTATAGACCAGGAAAGAAATACTCCCTGTCATTTTCCATACAGATGACAGCTGGCTAATTAGTGAAATTACAGCTTTGTCAATATCACTTCATTCGCTCAACCCCTCTTGCTATTTAAAAAAAAAAAAAAAAAAAGCAAAAAAAAAAAAGCTGAAAGATCCAAACTCTTTCACATATTTGTGTTTATCCAAGAAAAGTCTCCCTTTTTAAGAGAGGCCTGATGGGCAGAGCTGTGACAGCCACAATGTCTACATGGAGCAGTCTCCAGGACTCGTTTAAGACTCTCATTTAAGGTCCCCTGGCTTGGCCACATCCTACATGAATAATTATATACAAATACACCTGCTGGAAGATGAGGAGGACAGAGAAGTTTTAGATGTTGAGAACATCAGGCACCTTAGATGAACCTGCCAAGTTTCCTGCTGGAGGATGGATTTACCCGAGGACCATCAGGCTTCTGAGCTTTTCCCCCCAGCATCCGTGCTGAGTGTGCCCTCTGCTCTCGCTGTGCACCTTCCAGAGTACACAGGAACCTTCCAAATAAACCATCAGAGCCTGCCCTTCTGATGTATCCCAAGCTTTTATGTTAGTCTGGGTCTGCCCTCAAGCAGGACCTGCACAGCCTGAGAGCTGCTGTTAACTCCCAGGGCCGTGACTTTTCCCCGATCAGCGAACAGTTAAACCAGAATTACTAACTGCAGCTCCTGATGAGGTCAAAGAATTGGAGCAGGATGGTATCACTGGAGCTGTATAAACCAACACAGTGCTCCAAGGCCACTGTCCCAGTGAGCTGCTCCACTGCCAGCTGAGGGCTTGGCAGAGCAGCCTGCAGGACCTGCTCTGACCCCCTTCAGAGGAGGTGTTCCAGTGACATGACTACACCCTGAGCTCCCTCTTGGCTTTTAGAATCTGTACAACAGCCTCCAGCTCACCCACAGGTGCCTGGTCACCCAGAGACACAGCAGCCACACAACAGGGCATCCTCAAGGGTTTGCCAAGCCCTGCTCTAGTCACACCAGGGCAGATACAACCTCACAGTCCCAACCCTTTCTGGACCAGGCATGAGGTCAGTATCTGTACCTGCCCAGCAAATCCATGCAGCTTGCAGACACCAAAACAGGAACAAAGCAAAATCGCTGAATCCCCTGGGTTTGTTCCTTGACATTGATTCCTCCTCAACTGCTTCCTCTCTCAGCAGGAAAGCCCGAGCCACTGGATGCCCTTCCATCTTGAGCCAGGTGACACCAGCCGATGACACACAGCTGGTGACAGCAGGCTTTTGCTCTGGGGACCTGCCCAGGATCACTGCTCAATGTCCTGCCTTGAAAAGCAGCCCTGGAAGGTGGCTGGGATGCACTGCTGGCTCCAGCCCAGGAGGCTCTGCTGGCAGAGGCAGAGATGAGCAGGTAGCAGCTCCAGGGAGCTCCTGCACAGCAGCACAGCACGGGCAGCACCCCTCATCTCCCAGAGACCAGTTGGGCTGCTTCACAGATCTGCCCTTGATGCAAATGCCGTGAAAGCTGGAGTGCAGAGCACCTCATCCCACAGCTTTTCCTTTCCCCTCGCAGAAGTCTGACAGTTTTGGCCCAGCAGCTTCATCATTTTGGTTCACCACGTGCAGGAGGACACAAGTCCATCAGCAGCATCACTCCAGCCACACTGTGGGAGCTGCTCCCTTCACCCTGGAAAGATCCAGCCAAGCCCTCAGCTCTGCTAATGAAGGCAGAATGGCAGCTGGAACACAAACAGCTGGAAGTGGAAGAGCCAACAACAAGCCAAAGGCTATTTTGGAAGGATCTGAAAAACTGCTGAGCAGTGATTTATTCAAGGGATTCATCAGTTCACCAACTTTCCGAAGCTTCGGAGATGTATAAATGTAACAAGTGAGCCTCTTGCATGAATAAAAAATTACGTTTTACATAAATTAAATATATAATTTGATTAAACATGTTTATGTCTCTGCAGTGACATTTAGAATAGGAAGTATTCATTTTCTGTTTTGAAAGGAAAAAACTCTTTCAAATGTAATTTGAAGCTGTCAAACCAATCTTCTTTACAGATCTTTTAAATGTCACATACCTTCGAAAGGGGATGGCAGATTCCTTTTAAATATGCAATTGCAAACAGTCCAAGCAAAATCAAGAATTTATTAAAATATGCTACTGACATTTATACTGATTAGGTATAGCCCTTTCCTCACTCCCTTTCGATAGACTCCCCTACAAAAGACGTGTCACAACAGCTCCCATTAACTCTGTGCTTGCTCTAATTCCCCAGCACACAACCAGCCCTTCCCAACAGGCAAAATCCAGCTGCAGGAGAAGAACCTCCTCTTCTCTAGGGGCAATAATATGGATTTGTGGTCCCTCTACATGAAGAATTGTACTTTTTGATGATTTCTTACCAGCATGCCTGAAATTTATAACCTAAAATATTAACTGCACTTACTTTAAATCAAGTGCAGCACTACCCCTAATGGCTTTAAATGGGAGAGTGTGTTAATCATACACATAAAGAAAACCCACTGCAACTCATTTCCAACAATTTCACAGGAGCAACATGTATGTTTTGTTTTATAATCACAGTATCTATCCTTAGATTGTTCATTATTTTCCCCATTTAGAATCCATTTCTGGATTGTTTTCCCTTTCCCTTTTCTAGCAGTGAATGATCAAGTGCAGCAACGATGGCAGCTCCCATTCCCAGTTGCTCCCCACTGACATATTGGACATTTTAGGGTCGTTTTATTTTTTTTAAAAGACAAAGAATTTAATGATTATTTCTTCCCCTCTGTCACCGGGTCAGTGAAGTGCACGGGCAGAACTCTCATTAGCATTAATGGAAATCCCCACTGTAAAATCTCCCCTGTAAAGCAACATTAAAAGCAAGGCCATCCCGAGCAAGCACACTCAAACTGGAAAATAAAATACACCTCCCATTTCTCACTACCTCCAAAGAGAAAATGTAATGAAGAGCAGGAGATAAAGCTACAATTCCTGTATCAAATCTTCCTTGTACTCTCTAATTACTCAGCACAACATATACAATAGTTACTCCTTAATGATGCAAATTTGTTGCACATTATTGAGAGACTTCATTCTAATGCTCTCTCAACTTTCTGGTGCATAACAGAGCCAATTACAGCACGGCCATTGTGACATAAATTACAATCACCACCAAATCTGGCTTTGTTCAAGCTTATACTCAGTGCTTAAAAATCCTTCAATACTTACCCATCCACCATGGAAAAAACCACACTGCTGGGTTCAGCTGGCGAGGGGGAACAAAGACATCTTCCTCCCTTCCTTCCCTCCACCAGCCATTGCAAAGGGTGACCAAGATTTCTGGGGATTCCCAAAGATGCACTTTGGAACTCGTGACATAAATATCAATGCACAATCCCTCGGTGAACAGCTGCTCTCGGGTTCATGGGTCTGTCAATACCTTCTGCTGACACAACACTGATGATCAGTGTCAGAAATAATCTTTAAACACAGCCAGGGAAAGCTGAACACGGCAGGAAAGCACATCCCCTTTCATGGGTTTCTCAAATAGGCACCTCAATAAGTCACTGCCCCTCAGAGCTCCTCCCATCACTCCCCTAAATCACATCTCCTGTAGAACTTAGGAGAGCTGGGCCATCAGAGGAGATCCTGCCTGACACCCACCACACCTGGATAAACTCAAGGATAAACTCAGGATAAACACCGGGATAACCACATGGGGAAGCTCATTTCTTCCTAGAGCCCCTTGAAGGACACAGCATCATCTTCCCAGGTGAGGGCACTCAGCACCTTCTCCATCCCATCCAAACCATTTTTCCTGCTCTCACAAAAACCAAGGAATCTTCGGGCTAGCTGAGGCAGTGTTATTCCCATTCCTTGCCCTTGGAAAGTGCTCCTTGACCAACACTCAGCTGCAGGGTAGGGATAACAAGGAATTTGTATTCTGTGTCTGCTTCTCAGCATACTCAGCTGCTTTTATTCGTGGTAACACAAACACAAGAGCAACCAAACACCTGAGATGTGAATGAGACCAGCTCAGCATTGGTTGTGTCCAACCCCCTCGGTTTGTGGAGTCCAGTCCCACCAATCCCTTTGGATTGCTGGGGAGCACAACAGTTAAGCTTTCTTTATGTTTAAATCAACCTCGGCCAGTCCACACTACTTTCCCTAAGTTCTTCTGACAGGTTTTGTCTATAAAAACAGTGGTCTGGACTTCAGGCAGGATTCCCTTACCTTTCCAAGGAATGAGTGGAGGAACCAATCACCAAACACAGTACATGCAGCATTTGCAGGCAAGCCATTTCCCTGAGGGGAACACCTTCAGTCCCTGAAGGTTTTATACTCCTGACTTGCGGCTTTGGGAGATGGCAGCAGCCTGCTTTCTGTCTGGCAATTTTTCCCAAGCACTGCCAGAGCAGGACACGCCACCTGGAAAAGGCAGGAAATCTGCCTGGTGGGCTTCCCAAAAGCACAGCGAGTCTGATCCACATCCGAGCTACTCTGAAACGCAAATTTGGAGCACGTCACCAGCTGGTGTAAATCAGCATCACTAGAGCAGCGTGGCAGCGAGCGGAGCCTGGCCCCCATCACCGCTCCAAGGCGCAGGAACATCCCTGATCTCCTCTGACAGAATCAGCGCACTCGTCACCAGCGTTTTTCTGAGCCAGAGCAGGAGGTTTGCCTTTATTTCCACTTTACTGCACCCTGCTGACCCAGGACACGACTTAAAAACACCAAGTATGGAGTGACAAGATTTAACAGTCACACTTGGTGCTAAAAGCCTCCTCGAGAAAGCTCTGCTTTGTCACATGAGCAACCCGGGCACACGGACCCAGGGATGGGCCACATCAACCTCATGTCTTCTGTGACAGCAGCAGGAGACACTCTGACTCCTCTCAGAGTGCCTTCTGTGCAGTTCCCAACGTGAGCTTTCCAAAGTCCCCCTCTGCAGGAGCCGGTCCTGTCCAAACCTATCCCCAATTCCAAGCAGCTCCTTCACTCCTTGAGTGTTTCCTAAGCCAGCAGACCCCCGCCCTGCTCCATCTCCACCACACTGAACAGCCCCAGCAGCTCTCAGTGTTAGGAGCCCAGCACAGACATCGTTCTTCCTTCCTGCATCACGCTGTTTGCTTCATTTGTGGAAGCAGGAATGGGGGAAGTGGCCACAGAAGGAATAATACCTGAAGACAGTTATGGAAAAATTACAGAACCGTAACACAAACTCCACACAGAGTGTGTGAGTACACAAACACTTCTCCTGCTATAACACAATTAATGCAAAACACGCTGGGATCTTGTTCTCGCTCTGATGCAATGTGGGTATTATTTTTTGTTGATCTGTCCAGCTGGGTTTTTGAAAGCCATCGCTTCCTGCATTCCACAACAGAAACTTTACACCCACAAAACCTGCTACCATTTCATTTTATTCTTCCTGTCTTTATTCTATTTATTTATTCAGCTAGACAATGTGAGAGGCCGTAAATCGCACTGCTACTTAAGTCACAGGGGGAATTCCTTTAAACATAAGTAAAAACTCATAAATAACTTCCCGCAGTCAACAATGGATTCATTTTCTTCTCTGCTTTCTGACTAATCTTCTAGCTAACAAATCAAATCAAGTACCCAAATGTAATTATTCTGTTGTGATAATCATCTCCTTATACTCAGAACGTACCTTGGCTTATTTCTGCTCAAAATAAAATTATCAGAGAGGCTTGGCATGGTGGGAGAGAGAGGAGGAAAGGTTATGAGCCAGTGATAAACCCAAGGTACAACAAGGAAACTCTTCAACTTGACCAAAGTCCTGCATCTTGACCAGAAGGCTTGCCTTTTTGTGTTAGGTTGGTAAAAAAAACAGTGATGCCAAACCAAATTTAGACTCACTTTTTATTAGTATGACTCATAGTACGATTTTCAAGGCAATGAAGTGCATGATATTAAAAAAAAACCAACCAAACAAATAGATGATTTTAGAACCGGGACAATTCCCCTAAATTTGCTGGAAGCAATGCAGCTACAAATAAATCCAGGAATTATTCTGTGACAAAGTCAGTAGAAAGGCAAGAAACCTTCACAAAACATAAACACAGAGGACAACGGGGGGTGAACATTTATTTAACTTTTCACAAAATCTGCACTTCGTCCTGTAACTGGCTCTCAGCACTTCCAAACCTCAGCACCTCCCCAGCCCTCCTGCCTGCTGTGGGCAGTGACAGAGCCCTGTGGTCATTCCCACAGGATGGAGGTCAGGGATGAGTGAGGTGAACACTCCAGAGGAACAATCCCACCCACAGCCCTGAACCCGCTGCATCACCGTCGGCTCGTGGAGTGATGGCCAGCGCCAACAGCGGGGCCAGGAGCATCAGCCTAAAAATAAACCCACAGAAATAAACCTGCCTCAGCTGCCAGCCTCCTGAGCACACAAAGGCACAGGCCTGGAGGGCAGCAACAACACCCCGAAGCCAGCAGTGTGCATCCAGCACAGCCAAGGGACAGTGCCACAGGGGAAGAGGTAAGAGACCCACCACGGGTGTGGAAATGCAGTGAGGTGGGAATGGAGTCCCAGCAGGTGAGTGAAAGCCTGCCCAAGCACATCCTCATCCTCCCCAGAGCGCAGCTGGGGAAGGCAGAACCTGCCACAGCCCACATGGGAATGTGATGCCGCAAGCCAGGGTCCAGGAGAACAGAGCTGGAGGGCAGCTGGCAACCCCACTCTACAGCATTTTCTTTTATTTCACTGCTTTGTCACCTTTAAACAAAACCCCCACGACAAGTTTTTCCATGCAAACACCTTTGGCAAGCCTTAGAAAATGTGCAGATTTGAAAAGAGGAACCATAAGCCACGCCAGGCAGGCTCAGCCATTCCCAGTTAGGACATGGGCACTTCAGAGGACACCCAGCTCATTGCAAAGGCTGCAGCTGTGGGAGCCCGGGGTGTTGAACAGAGCCCTGCTCATACAGCTCCCTTGCCAGCCTTGTGCCTCACCAATGCAGCCACACCTCAAAAACAAACACCTGGATTCTCTCCTCTGGCCTGGTGTGTCAGAGATCTCAGGAAGGGACAGCAGAGCCACTTGGAAAGTGTTTTCTTTTCAAATTAGCTAGCTTGGGGAAAGATGCACATCACAGGAGACAAGGCTCTGGCTGGTTAAACCCCTCAGATAAAAGGGGATTTTACTGCAGACACTGATGTACCCTTCAACGAGGACCACCACTAAACTGCTGACCAATTCTTCCCCTCCACAGCACACATTACAAGGTGAGGAAACACTTCCAAGCCCAGGCTGCAGCTGTGTGTTGGTGCAGGGAGGCAGGAGCAGCCTGGCACAGCAGCCAGAGCCTGACACATCCCACGGCTCTCAGCGAGGGAGGGATGGTCACCAGGCCACCAGCCACAACATGGGAGTCGCCTGCAGCACTTCCCTCCCAGCAGACCTACCCCTCGGTTTTCTGAGGGTTGGTTTTTTTTTTCCACTTTGATATGTTTGTTTGACTCATTTCAAGCGAGGTATTCCTAATTCTGTACGATGGAAAGTGATTTTTAAGGAAATGGTGTGACTTCCAGATGAAAACGTTCATTTAGCGATTCAGAGGAAAAAATCACCGAGAGATCTTAACAAGAGCAGAGGCTCCCAGAGCTGATGGGGAGCAAGAGCCACAGGGCTCTCATCCCTTTGAGACACACAGCACAGAGCCACAGAATGCTTTGGGTTGGCAGGGGCCTTAAAGATCATCTTGTTCCACCCCCCTTCCAGGGTCAGGGACACCTTCCACTAGAGCAGGTTCCTCCAAACCCCATCCCAGCTGACCACAGTCTTGGCCAGCTCATCGAACCTGATGCTCTGCAAAATGTTTTGAAAGCGTCAAATAAAGACTTCACAGTATAATAAAGAAATCTTGTATCATTTCTGTCAGCAGCTTAAACTTCCTAACACTCCCCTTGCACAAAGTTTACATTAAGAAAAATAATTAAACAGCTATTGGACTGATTCTGTGCCTGTTCAGCAAGTATCAGTGCCTTTGTAACTTCCTTATGACCTTACAGTTTCCTGTAATTCCCAGGGAATTCCCAGTGTTTCTGAGTACACTTTCATGCAGGTTATTTCAGGGTTTTGGGACTTGAACATGGCATCACTCACACAAACCAACACCTGCACAACTCCCTAGAGCAGGTATTAACTGCTGAGGGGACCTGAGATTCCAAAGGACGGTCACTCAATTGACAGACAAACATCAATTTGTGAGGGAAACGCTTTTCCGAGTGCCCTTTCCTTCTGCACCAGCCAACAGGGAAAGCCATGGTGTACCAGGGAAACTCACAGCAGGGTTATGTGGGACTTTGGGCAGGAATTGTTCCCTGTGAGGGTGGGCAGGGCTGGCACGGGGTGCCCAGAGCAGCTGTGGCTGCCCCTGGATCCCTGGCAGTGCCCAAGGCCAGGCTGGACACTGGGCTTGGAGCAGCCTGGGACAGTGGGAGGTGTCCCTGCCCATGGATGGGGCGGAATGAGATGATCTTGAAGCTCCCTTCCCTCCCAAACCACTCTGGATTCCCTGAGTCTGTGCTGCAGGAGTGACTCTGCAGTGGCCATGGGCTGTGGGGGGGCTGCCCCAGACTTTGGGGTGCACAGACCTGTCCTAGGGGTGCCTGCCCAGCTGGCCCCACACCTCCTCCTCTGTGGGGCAGACAAAGGTGCCTGACAGAGGTGCTCAACAGGAGAGAGGATGGAGATCAGGACAGGCTGAACATCTCAGCTTTACGTGGTATGCATCCAGCCCAGCAAGCAATGTATTTTTCATGCCTTTTTTTTTTTTTCCTTCTATCTGCTATTTTCAAGTCCCCAAAAAAGCTACAGGACAGGGAGCATCATTATGCACACCACAACCTGAACACAGCAGGAAATTTTAACATTTCAGCTGCATGCACAAAACCCTCTAACACATGTATATTTTATTTGATTTACTGCAATACTTTTCTTCCATCTCTTGAAAGTAATTTTTCTCTAAAGCGTAACTGCTTAATTGGCAAGTGTACAAAATATAATTACACTGCATAGAAGTTACAATATTGCTTATGGGAATTTCACTGTTGATGCATTCTGCTTTATTTTGTGTTTAATCTCTATTAAGAGATCTGTGTGAAAATAGCAAGGTACTCTTGATCTTATAAACATGACATGTGGTTCAGTCATTTCCCTGCCTAACCAAAGCCCAAACAAATGCAATTGAAAGACAACAGAAAATTCCTGGGCTAGCTTGGCACGTCCAAGTTAATAAAATTCTTACAATCTCCTCTAAAGAAAGCCCAGTCTGCAGGACACTTACAAAGAAAATCCTCCACCTCTCCAGGCTGAGGTTTGTCACATCCATTACACTCTGAGAGCGATGGAAGGACGTGGCACACAGGAATACATGGCTCTGTGTGACAGCATTAGGGGGGCTTATTACATTCCCCACAAGGACCTTTGCAATCCCCTCTTCTAAAACGACAGGATAAAAAAGTAACACAGCGACGTGGCTGACTCGTGCCAGCACGGGGAGCAGTGCCTGGCAGCAAAACCTCCCACCCTCTGTGCCCCTGGCTCTGCCAGCCAGGCCAATGCAATTCCCAAACTGCAGGAGGATGTGATGAGGGAGCTGTAGGTTGGATATCAGGGGAATGTTCTTCTCTCAGAGGGTGCTGGGCACTGACCAGACTCCCCAGGGAACAGGCACGGCCCTGAGGCTGCCTTTGGACAACGCTCTGGGGGCCAAGGTGGGATTGTTGGGGTGTCTGTGCAGGGCCAGGAGCCGGACTGATGATCCCTGGGGGATCCTTCCACCAGCCCCAGGGCAGCTGCCCATGCTGGGAGCACTTACACCCATGAGTAAGTTACTGGCTGGAGGAGATGCCCTGTGCAGAAATGGGTCTCACTGCTCTGACAGACACCTACCATCGGCACGGTTTAAGTGCCTTAAAGGTTTATTTCATTTGCTTGAGTAATGAGATTAATGTTTGTTTGTTTAAGCTAAATCATACAAAGCCAAACATCTAAATGTCCTTAATTCAGGGCATTAGCCCAGGCTGTGTTACCGTGTGAGCCCATCTCACTGCCCTGCTTTTAATTGCACCAACAAATTCCTGCTTTGCTCCAGTTCCTCTCCCAGAGATCAGACAGCACAGGGACACCTCAAGCAGCCAAATCAACCAATCAACATTGTCAGTTGGACATTTTACCTCTCCTTGTTTTCTTTGCCACACGTTTTTAACAGATTTGACTTCCAAACCTAAAGACCCAGTGTAAACCCAGCAGATACAGACTGCTGTAAATATATTTTTAAATACAGATGTGTACCTCTGGGCCTAGATACAGGGGTAGATATACAGGTGGATATAGATATATATACAGATATACACACATACAGAAGGGGTATGGAACAATGTTCCTGCCATAACAGCTCCTCCATACTCAAGCACCACATGGACCAGAACCCAGTGATCCCACACACACCTCATCCATGAATGGTGGATGTGATGGGCAGACCCATCTGCAAACTCACCTAAAAGCAGAGTAAACCTGCAAACATCCAGCTGGACATGCCCACTTCCAGATAAAAACAAACATGCACACAAACACATTGCTTTCATTCCTATCACTATCCCAGCAACGTACAATTAATGTGTAAATCTGAATTTGATCTGTTTTGATCAGTTTTCACTCTTCTTCTCACAGGTTTCCCACCAGGGACAGAGTTATTTCTGATGTACCATGGTCACCAAGAGCTGGCTGGGAGCTTGGCTGAATTCTGCACAATTAGATACAGCACATGACTGTCAGAAAAAGGAATCCTCCCTCATTTCCTTCCTGCACCTAAATTAACTCTCACCTGACCCAGGCACTGGCCAAAAAACAGACCAACACTGCCCCTGTGAGCTTCTCACCCTGTGCCAAGGACCTGGTGTTGACACAGAGGTAACTCATCCCTGGGACAGAAACAAGGCGTTTTTTTAAGGAGATGGTGGGAAATGAATAACCTGTGATCTTTCCTGAGTGCTCAAGGTCCCATCCTGCAATCTCCCCCTTCAGACACAGGTCTCCTCTCTGCCAGTCACCCTCTGGAAGACAACCTGTCATGCTTGATGCCTGGGACCTGCAAATCCCTAGCTGCTCTCATTTAAATGATGGGCTTTCATGGATTCTGAGGTCAGGAGAGACCCCTGTGATTTTCCAGCCTGACATGCTGCACACTAACTTACCAAAATCAACCTCTGCTTGAGCCTCACCCACTCCAATTAACAAACATGTCTAAATTTGGCATTTCCAAAGTTGGAGAAACCACCAGCACCTTCAGCAGTCTTTTCCACCACCCTCAGTGCTGAAACCATGGGCCTTAGTTCTATTCTTACCTTGGCATCACATTCCCACTTTCGGGTCTTATTAAAACTCCGCTTGCCAGACCCAAGAACTCTTTATTACTCCATTTATTTTCCCTGTGACAACACTAATTCCCTTAATTAATTTACCTTCCAGCATTCTCCTGGATAAGTCAGGCAGACGGAGGTCTCAGCCCCTTCCCCTGCATCCCTTCCTGGCTCCTTTGGCATTCCCAGAGCCTTCCCCAGCCCCTCCTGGACAGGCAGCAGGGACAGGGTGGCTGCCACATCCCTCCTGCAGCCTGGCAGCCACCTGCCAGCGCAGACAAGGAGCACACAAGACCTTTGGCCATGATATCATATTCGTGGTGCTGGCTGGTGACTCCTTGCTGCCCCACAAAGACATGATTTCTACAGACAGCATCCTGGAGCTACGGCCCCAGTTGTTTGCCCTGAGATAGAGGAATTTACAGTTGGCCATCTGAGAAATATTACCTGCTTGTAGCCAAGCAATACAAATTGCTGTCACCAGTGGTCACTCCTGTTTGTTATTTACCACTCTCCCAATCTTGGTGACATTTCAAGCTCCAGCTGCTCTGACTCTCTGCCTTATCACGGCTTGCTCAAACATTAGGCAGCGTGAGGACAGAAATGAGTGTTCAGGGAGGTTTCTGGAAAGGGTTGTTTGGAAATTATTCCTGGTTTTAGCACTGGATTTTGAGAGCTGACACTCTGCTGGGGCTCGGCCAGTTGTTCTGCACATCCCCAGTCCAAAGAGAGCTGCTGTACCAAGCTGCATTTCCTGCTGTGTTTTAAGGAAATAACCCCCCCTCAGTTACTTTTATCAATCCAATCCACGGGCTCTTTAAGTGAAAAAAGAAAAGTTGGTTCTCAAGGATGTGCTGCCCCTAAACCCATGGCAGTGGAACTGAGAGCATCACCATCCTGCCCCCAGCACCAAATAAATCCTGGGAGTGCTTGCCCAGGAGTCACGAGCTGACAGGTCTGAGGTGTTCAGCCTGCCCCACTTGCTGCTTTTCTGGAGTAACACGAGGTAAGCATTGCCACAGCTCACAGGAACTCTTCAGTGGTCCAAAGCTTAGTAAAAAATACACATTACTGCCTCAGTTAACGCTGGAAAACTCTTTATGAGAGACACCAGGGCTGAAGCACAAAGGTCTGACTAGAGCAGCGACTGCCCAACACTCACTTCTACCACAGTATTCACAGGGACTGAACATACCATTACTTTTCCCCATCAAAAAGTGTACTATTTATGAATTTTCTATTAACCTCATGTGGTTACCTGGTTTTATTTCCAGTATCTTCAGAACTGTTTGTCATTCTCATCACTACCAGCCACAGTTTCTCTCTACATCCCTTTCCCTCAAGCTCTGATTTCTGTTCCCTGCCATTGATTCCCTTGTCAGGTACTTGGATGTGCAGACATGGACTGAACTGGAGCACCCCAGTTTGGCAGCCAGCACCTTAAAAAACCCAGAGCCGCAGCTGGGACAGGGATGGTGAAGGTGGAACAGACCAGCAGAGACACCTGGCCAGATTCTCTCTCCGGACACATCGTTCAAGATTTTTTTCAGAAATAACCACAACAAAAATCAGTGGCCAAAGTCCCACTGCCTGTGGCCAGCCCAGAGCAAGATCTCATCCCAGCCAGGGGTAAAGCTGAAGTTAGCACAGGTATATTCCAGTATTAAGCTTTGGGACACCCTAATTCCAGGTTTGATCTTGCACTGTACTATTTTTGTATGAAAAAAGGGAAGAGCTCAAACAAGTGGCAAATACAAAATCTACACGAGCTTATGCTGCAGGATCATGAAGCTTTTGAGAACTATGAGAACATGAAAACTAATGAAAAGGGTTTTTTTTCCACATATTGAACTGAAATTAATTTCATCCACAACTAATCACAGCAAAGCTTAAGGCTTTTAACTTTTAAATGTAACATCTACTGTTTAGCCTAATTACTTTGCTTAATTTACTGATTCCTTCCAACATCGCCTCTCATGGAAAAACTGGTTTTCAACATAAAAATGACAAAAAACTTGACACTGTATGACAACTCTACAGGTACCACCAGCATCTCTTATATTTGGCCTCACTTATTTTTTAGAAGGGAATTTTTTTTCAGGGTTTTCCCTCCAGCTAACACCAGCAAAGGACATTCCCCACACTCCTGCAGAGCTCTTCACAGCCCAGGGTGTGACATCCACAGGAACCCTGGGATTCATTGCTGCTTTGGCTTGTTTTCTACCCCACCAATGATGTCACCAGCTCCAACACTGTGCCAGCTGCATAAAAACTACTGGATTTACAGATTTCCATCTTTTCCCTCTGCCCCTTTTGGGGCTGATCCTGCACTCCTTGTACACCTGTTACTATCCCAAACCACCAGCATTTCAAAGGGGCTCATCCATGCCCCCAGCCAGAGTCACTCATGCCTTGCAGAGCCACATGTTACAGTCATTACAGTAATAACCAAAAGCCAGGCTAATTTTGGAATATCCCACAATTTTGTGCCAACCTCCTCAGCACAGAAGCTCCTCTTTTTTTTTTTTTTTAAATGTGAATGGATCACTTAAAAAAAAAAAAAAAAAAAAAGGAAGATAGACAGTATCCATTACACTTCTGTTATATTTAGCAACAGAGAATCCATCTGCATTATTCCTGGTCTCATTAAAGACTTGGCTCCTTGTAAATATTGTGTCTGTAATCCCCACGTTCTCCCTCCGAGCTGTGCTTCAGGGGTCTATTTCTGTAATAATTGGTGTGTGTTTTTGCACAGAAACAGTGGCTGTCTGTCAACACTGCACAAGTGAATGTACACAGGAGCAACCACAGCACAACTCCTGTGGAAATCAGCTCCACGAGGTTCCCGCAGCAAAAATCTCCCAGCCAAGGAACCCTGCAATCTACACCTGGGCCCAAAAAATTATGGGATTTGGTCAACCTCGATTTGGCCACTGTGGTGACAAAGATCCTTCCTAATCCCACACTGCTCCAGCTCCTGGTGGGGATTGGGGAGAGGACCTGGCTGAAGCAGAGCCCAAAATTCAACAACCAAGCACGTATATTTAAATTATAGAAAACTTCTTCCATCAGGAGGGATGGAAAGGAGCCCAGGAAGAAGCAGGGCAGTTACTTTCAGCAGGACCACTGTTTTTTATTGGCTTCAAGGATACGTGAAGTCACTGCCAGATAATGCTGGAGGAGCAAATCAGTAATAATTAAAATCTACAACTATTGCATTCAAGTAATTCGGGTTTTATTTGAATCTTACATAAAGTCTCAGAACAGATGGGACTTTATGGATGCTTATCAAGATGTCTACCTTGATCCACCCTGGAAGTCCATGTATTTGAAAAACAAAGCTGAATTATCCAAAAGAACCCTGTCAGGCATGGACACACAGCTCCTGCCAGCTGTGGAGCACAGGGACTCTAAAAGGGATTTCAGGGACTGTCCTCCCCTGGCAAAACCACAGAGCAGAGATGAGCATCCAGGATCCCCCAGAGCATGCTCTGCTCCTGGCTGGGATTTCAGGATGGGCAAAAAAAATCCCATAAAACCCCCCAAAACTGGCAACCCCCCAGGCAGCAGCACCGATGAGCTCAGGGAAGGGCTGGTGGATCCAACAAAGCCGGTTTCAACCTCTCTCCGTGGCTGCTGCAGGGGTCTGACAGCAGCTCCCTACCCACACCCTGGGAGCTACACACCTCTCCCTGCTGGATAAAACACGTGAAACACCCAGAGTCACGCCATCAGTGGGGACACACACAGCAGTGACACACACAGCACTTTGGGGCATCCTCTGCAGCACCACAGCTTTGATGTTTTCCCCCAAAACGCTGCCCAGGCTCTTCACCATGCTTCTCCTGACACAGGGCACAATTACAGACCTCAGAGCAGGCAAAGCAAACTCCATCCCACCCACACTGACATTCAGATCATGCAGGTGCACTTAAAAAACTCTGGTTCCACCATGCGTTTTTCCCCTCCAACCGTTCCAGCTGTATTTCTTTCTAATAACCCCATGGAAATTCCAGATAATAGAACCAGGCTCTAATAAATCACAGCACATCCCAGGAAGAGTTTAAGGCGAAGCTGGCTGGAGCTTTGAGCTACCTGGTGTAATGGAAAGTGGCAGGGAGTTGGAACTGGATGAGCTTTAAAGTCCCTTCCAACCCAAACCATCCTGTGATTGATTCTATGAAAACATTACAGATTTTAAAAAAACCCACAAGTTTTGGCAGGAGGGTCCCCATGACCTTCCCACACAGCACCACCACGCTCACCCCTCACCAGGTCAAGTCCAACAAAAAGCAAACTCCAGTGTTCCACCTGCATTATCACGTCAGAGAGGAGAAACAAAAACTTAAAAGCTCCAGATGTTTATTCCTGATTCTTAAAAAAATCCCTGAGGCTGATGGTGCAAGAAATGGGAGTGCACACTCGTAAAGCACCACTGTAGAACTAAACAAGTGACACTGATTCTTCTGTGCTCTGTCACCAAAACTCCTGCTGACTTCACACAGAATGTTACACAGAATGTTATGTGGTGACTCCCTGGTAAAATGGCAAAATTCCAGTCTCCTCACCACCACGGGGCAGAGCAGAAGGAGAAAACACGTGGGTGGTACAACGAGAAGATTTGGTTGCCAAGACCTCACTGCTGCAGAGGACGGTCATGACATTTTTCATCCTTTCACCTAAATCTTATCTCGTTTCCTTTGGCAAAGGAGTAGGAGGAAAAAGCCCAAATTCTGGGAACATGGCATAAGGAGTGCTAGGTGGCCCAGGCATATCTGACCATGACAAACTGCATTCTAGAATTACATCCTCATACCTGGGTGTGACGAATCGCATTTGAAGTTACATCTTCCAGCACCACAAACAGCAATGGAGAAAACACCAATTCCTGCCTAAACCAATTGTGTTATCCCAGTAACCAGAGCCAAACCAGCAGTGACTTGCCAAAACCTCCCCTCCAAACTTTCAGTGCTTCCTGCAAGAGGGGACCCCAAAAATCACCTTGCAGCCCCCCACATGGTCTTTAATTCACCTGTGAGCCCTGACCATTCCTCCTTTCAGAGGCTATAATATAAATATCCTTCACAGCTGGACAGAGGGATCTGAAAAAAAAAAATACAATTTCTAGGGCAGGTGTAAATCACCAGCCCAGACTGAAGAGCTGCTCATCACAAGCTCCACTCTTTACTTCTTTAACTTACTACAACCGAAATACAAAGCAAAGACAGAAATGCTCACCGGCTCTGATGTGAGGAGTAAATGTGACACCCATCAGGTTTTATGAGACAGCATCATCCACCAGATCTTAACAAAACACTTGCAAATTGCCAGTGCTGTGTTCCGAGCAGCTTTTCCATTTCTTCTGCTTTAAACATGAAGCCCCTTTCAATTCTCACAGCTAGTAAACAGCCCAAAACACCCAGGGAAAATTAACCCACCTTTTCCAAATTGGTGGGCAAACCCAGATTCAGGGTTTTTTTTTTTCATTAGTGTATTTCATTCTTGCCAGAGTCAGCTGAACTGAAGAAGTTTTATTTGAACTGCAGCCAGCCTGATGGATAAATCAACTTTCCTGGCCAAAGGCTTCAGTGTGTTACTTCCAGCTCATGCCTGGGACCTCATACTTTGAGGCTGATGTTTTTCCTGATGCAAGGAATATCATCACCAGAGCCCAGTGACAAATCTGTGTAGTGAAATGCCAGCGTTAAAGATGACAGTTTGTGCCACAGCTCTTGCCGTGAGGAAATTCCTTTGAGTGTTTTCCATCTAGGAAAACCAGGAGTGGAAAAAGGGCACAACTTTGCCCTCGGAGGAGTGGGAGGGATGAGAGGGAGCTGTCAGCAAAGGGAGCTGTGGGGTGGCAGCTCCACGGGGCATCGAGCTCTGGAGCCACCCTGCCAGCCAATCCCTCAGATCTACATGGGCTGGAAAACTACCTTAAAAAGAGGGAAAGCTGACAGCAAGAAAACATCATCTGTGATGTGTACTCTATAAAACTGACAATAAAACCCTGGACCGGGGAAACATCTCAGTCTGAAATTCTAGGAGAGAAAGGAAAAGTCAAATGCTCCTGCAATCCGTGTTCCTAAACACAGGACAGTGCCACCTCTCTGAACTACCTTATTTTCTGCTCAGCTCAGAAACACTTGCTTATAACTTTTAAAGGGAAAGATACTTTGATTGCCCAGGGCTGGGAAGAGCTTGGATGAAGTGAGGAGCAGCCCGCAGCCCCCACATGTGCCCGGCTTTGCTGACGATGAAAGCCAACCTCTATCCCCCCTAATGGCTAACAGGTGGGTTTCACAAACGCCTCCAAAAATAAAAAAAAAGCTCCTTTCTAAAAATACCACCCTGCACGCACAACGCCAGATTTTCCAGAAAAATACTGACGATAGCTGACGTTTCCCAAACAATCGCTTTTATGGGAACTCTGGGCTGCCCCTGCAGCAGAAAGTTTTGCGAGGCAAAGAACACAAATCCTTGTTTAAGATTCGAGCCCCGTGGACGGACCCATTCCCTGAGCCAGCTCCGGAGCTCGAGCACAAACCAGCTTTATGGAAGTAACAGATTACAGAACACATCGCTACAAATATATATTTTTTTTTTTTTAATACTAGAGGATGTGTAATTGAAATGTCTCCGATCCAACAAGCACCTCTGAATTCATAAATACCTCATAGTATTCCGAACACACTCTCCTATAATGAGACCGTCTTCAATTTTCCTTGGTAAAGAGAGACCTTTAAAGAATGCTAAAGCAGGTCGGCGCCCTTATGCACTGATGGAAACAGGAACAAAAGCATTTTGTCACCAGGCATCTCGTCTATCATTATTTTCCTCACTCCGCTTAAACAAACCTAAAAGTACGTGCCTTTTCCTCCTCCCTCCTCCCCAAATATCCACAATCAGGGCGATTTCATCCCGAAGGAAAGCCACCACCATCTGTATGGAAACAAGGGACCGTTACACCGAACCGTCACCACCGACTGGTTTGGGGGTTTTTTTTGTTTTGTTTTTGTTTTTTTTTTTTTTTTTTTCCTGCTCCACTGATGTTTTTTAAAACACAGGATTAAAATGTCATCCCATCCCTCCCCGTTCTAGGGAGCCGTGTGTATTCCTCTCCTCCTGGTCACGGTATACTTAATCAAGTGTGAATGATTAAAGTACTTCAATTAGAGCTACGTACATTCATTGCAGGCAATTCAAAGGCGGCGGAGAAGTGCAGCTGAAAGAAGAAAATTACTTCTACTACTTTGAGATCTCCATCTCCTACTTTCCTCCTCCCCAGCACAGGCAGAGCCCTGGGACCCGGCAAAGTACCAGGCACTAAGCTCCAGCCAGGATTTACCTTGGGGGCACGTCCCTCGGCAGGACAAAAGGCTATTCTTTCCCCTTCGGCAAGTCCTGCAAGTTTAGGGGGGGGGTAATATTATTTTTTTTTTTTTTATCATGGGGCGGAGGGGTGTGAAAAGAACAATCTCAGCGCCTAAATCCACGCAGCCCCTCTGATTTTCCATTCTAACGATGCCAGGGGAGGGTTGAAAATGTTCAAACCGAAGGGGGAAATATACGTAATAAATAAATAGTGGGGGAATTATTGTGAGCTCGGACGGAGGGGTCCAAGGTGGGAGGGAAGGAGCGAGGGCGGCCCCGCGGACACCGCGCACCTCCGCGGGTTAGAAGCGTAGAGAGTTGCTAAGTGACTGAGGGGCGAGCGCGGTTATCGAGCAGTAATAAAATCCTTATTTTAAAAAATATTAAAATTAAAAAAAAAAAAAAAAACCAAAAACGAAACCAACATTTTTTTCCCCGGTAATCTATCTAAAATTTAGAGGGGAAAAAAAAAAAAAAAAAGGCAATAACTAAATACACTATTTCCCCCCCCATCAAAAAAAAAAAAAAAAATACAAACGCAGCGCAAGGCGGCGGCTGCTCCGCGTCCCCCGGAGCATCGGCCGCGCCGCACCGCGGGGTTCCCCCCTTGCCCAAACTTTCCTGCCGCCGCCGCCCCGTTAATCCCCCGGCAGATGTTGTCGGCGGCTCTCGGCACTAAGTAAACAATGCGGGGCCCGGCACAACAAAAGATTTCCCACTTCACCCCGCCGCTCCGCGCCCACCCGCGCAACTTGCGCGGCCGCCTCCCACCACCATCACATTTCCACCTACCCTCCCCTCCTCGGGTGGGTTTGTTGTTGGGGTGGGTTTTTTTTTTTGCCTCCTCTATCCCCCCCTCGCCGCTGAGGTTGACTAAAGCAAAGATGTCCTCGCTTTTTCCCTTGTCCTTCTCGCCGGGAAGCGCAGCCGCCGCCGCTCCCTTACCTGCTCCCGGCCCCGCGCCGCTCTTCACCGCCGCATCCCTTCCCGCATCCACCGCCGGGCTCTGCTTGCCGGAGATCCACCTTAAAAACGCCACCCGCTCGCACACCGCACAAAAAAAAAAAAAAAAAAAAAAAAAAAAAAACCCAACTTAATCCTTCCCCCCCACCCCCCCTTTCCCCGCTCTCCTGCTCCGCCCGCCGCCGCGCCGGGAGCGGACGGGGGCACCGGAGCCCCGCAGCAGCAGCGGAGAGGATGCTAATTGCAACTTGAGGGGGAGGGCCGCTCTTTCCTCCCCCCCTCCCCTCCTTTCCAACTGCCTTTTTTTTTTTTCCTGCTTTTTTTTTTCCCTGCCTTTTTTTTTCTTTTTTTTTCCTTTTTTTTTTTTTTGTTTTTTTTTTTTTTTTCCTTGGATTTTTTTTTTAAAAGCCAGAAAGTGCCCGGGCGGCGTTGGGCGGAGCGGCCGCTCCCCCTCGCCACGCTGGGTGAGCGGAGAGCGAGGAGAGGTAGAGGCTCTCACTGCCTAGCTTTTTTTTTTTTTTTTTCCTTCTTCTTTTTCTCTCTCTCTCTCTTTTTTTTTTTTTTTTTTTTTTTTTTTTTTGGCAATAGGCGGGGTCTCTCCTTGCAAACCAATGACACAAACCCACATGGACCAGCCTCGCCCCCTATAGATACTCTTCACTACAAATAGGCTCTCTCGGGGGATTAGTGGATCAGCTAAAGTACAAACAGACGCAGCGAGGAAGGGGCGGGGGAGGCGCCGGGGGTGGGGAGCGGCCCCGGGACCGTGCGGGGCAGGCCGGGGGCTCGCCGGGGGCTCTGCGGGGCTCCGGGCCGCGGAAGGGGCTCCGCGGGGCGCGGCGCCTGTTGCGCTCGGCGGAGGGGCGGGGGGCACGGGCAGGGGCCGCCGCCGCCTTTGTTCGGCCACCCGCGCTCAGCCCGGCTCCGCCGCAGCCCCGGCCCCGCGGGGACCCAGCCTCGGCCCCTCCGTCCCACCCCCGGCCCCGCAGCGCGGCCCGACAGGATGCGGGCAGGGCGGCGGATAAAGGCCACCGGGGAATAGAGGCCGCCGGGGCCGGTGACATCCATCCCCGAGGCCGAGGGGCTGCCGCGTCCGGCCCCTCGCAGCGCCCGGTTTGCCGGTGAAATCGCGGCGGGGCGCTCGGCCGGGTGCGAGATAACGAGAGCGCGCTCGGCGCGCATCTAGTTGTATTTGTATTCCGTCTTACCCCCGTAGATTTGGGAATTAATGTTTTGACAGACGTTCTTCATCTGCTTATCACAAGAATGTGGGCAGGTGGTGATCCCATCTTTTTGTTCTATAATCATCGAGCCTCCTGCATTATATATATCCCGTGCTTCTCAATCAGCCCGGGAAACAGTACATTCCTTTTCTGCTCAAATAAAACCCTTGAACCAGCTCAATTGTCCATCACAACAAATAAGCGAGCTTCAGTTTTTGTGGGTGAAATTACATGGTTAAGGACCTAGAGATCTTAATTCTTAGGAGCACGTTGTGTGTCCTCAGTGGATGTTTACGCCACGTCCATCATTTGTGCTCCCAGCACCTGCTGCCGGGGGCTGCCGCCGCTGTCCCGCAGAAGCTGGAGCCTCACGTGGCCTCAGCTCAGCAGAATTCCCCGTGGTGTCACTGCAGAGATGGCCACAGCTGTGGCCACCCTGTGACGCCCAGGCTCTGCGCGATGTGGGTACTGCCAGGCACCTCCGTGTGGACTTGAGCAAAATTCAGCAGCTTTCAGCTGGAAGAAGCATCTAATTCTGCACTTTTCCCTTTGGCAAAAGTCCCTCCAAAGGGAAAACTCTGCCTGCCTGGAGGAAACCGCAACATGCAAATCACAATTTCCGTATTACTGGGACTTCTTGGATTTCCTTCTTCAGCAGCACTGATAACTGTCAAAATACTGTGGGCAGCTCCTTTGCACGTGGGCTGCAGCGGATGGAGGGAACTGCACTGACCAAGGCCTTGCTCCTGGCATTGCAGTGGGGATTTTTTTACACCACGACCCCGCTCTCTCTTTGCTTCACCCAATTTGCTTTGTTAAACATTCCGTACACAATGTATGGCGGTGCCAGGCAGGAATTCAGCAATTGCTTCTAATAAATAACCTTGAGTTTGTGATGTCAACAAAGGCAGTGACATAAGTTGAGGCCAAAGACACAAATAATTATTTCATTACCAGAGCAATTAGGTTACAGGTTGTAAAGGAGAAAGCTCTTAAGCCACACATCTTCGAGTTTAGCAGGGGGCAATCCTCAGGCATGTGGATTTTTCTTCAAACTATTTGGATTGCGATCGAACATTCATCAAGTGTGAAATAGCCTTTGTAATGAGATGCTCAGAAAGAAGATACACAGTGGGTTCAGTGGGAGGCCTGGAACAACGGGGGTTTAACTTCAAACTGCAGCTTTTAAAACTTCCATTCAGCTGCTGTCCAACCTTGAAGGAGCTTCAGCTCCTCCAGCGCCTCACTGGTTTGTGTAAAATTTAGTGTGTGCTCAGAGTGGGGTGTTTTGGCTTCTCAGAGCTTGGGAGCAGCAGTGTAGGGACAAGTGGAAGAATTAACAGCCCAAGAGGAGGGTTGTTCTGCTCTGTGCAGGCACAGATCCGACCTCTCTTTTGGCCTCTTTCTTTCAGGTTGTTTCTAGATTTTACCCAGCTTCTGGGCAGATATTCAGGCAGTAAGCTGTTACTGAAAAGAAAGGTCCCACACATCTCTGAGGCACCCAAGCTCATGGACTAATTGGGGGTGGCTGTGCTGATAATCCCTGCTAAGAGAGGAATAGTCCTGAAAAGGCAGCTGCTGAGGGATGCCTGCAGAGCAAATCCAAGCTATTCCTCTATTCTATTTATTTTAATGTATCGGTAGCTGTACCAAAAAGTTCCTGGTAACAATTAGGGACCAAGCTCTTCCAGCATCATTTTTTTTTGTGAAATCAAATGAACTTTTAAAGATGTACTTCCTATGATTCCCTCCAGTATGAGAACTGGGTGTTTGAGGTGCAGGATCTATGCTATGCCCCTTTTCCCTGCCAGCCAGAGCTTACCTGCCTCGCTGGAATAATGCTGCCCGCCCAGCGTTGCAGCTTTACTCACTGTAACATAGCAGAAAGTCTGCAGCCCGTGTGCCTCTACTGGTTCTATTTGATGAATTTGTAATTATTTTTAGGAAGGGATGACATGCTTCTCTTGTGAATAACTTGTTTTCCCTGAGCAGGGGATTCAGGGGAACGGTGGTGCTGGGATATTGTTCCCTGACCCACATGCTGCCTCCGAGCAGCTGAGCGCCCATCGCACGAGGCTCCGCCAACCGGGAGCACAATCACACTTTGCCTCTACACTTCCCCGACACGTCAGCCTGGGAGCAGCACCTCCTGCTGCACTGCTACGGCTCGAGGAACTAAAAAAAAATAATAATCAATAAAATTTACGGCCTGCTTTTCATAAAAGGGCTGATTTGCAGATGCAAACGCGGGCCTTGATCCTGCAAAGACGACGCTGCCGCCTCGCTTTTATGTAGCGCGAGGAGTCACGGTGACTTCAGCTGGATGACTCTCAGTGCATAAATTTCACTGCCAGCATCTCTCTCCCTGCAGATTTAGAGCGAGTATCTGTTGACTAGAATAAACCAGTTATGTTACTGCTCCAAGTGTTTGTGCAACTTAGTTACTCGGTGCTATGCAGGAACAGGCAGACACAAATCCTGCCTCGATCCTTCTGAGCCGCGTTTGATCGGTAGAAATGAGATTTGGATGTGAGGAACGCTGAGCATCCAGCACCAACGTCAATACCCCATTTATTTTTTACCAGTTTTTCAAATGTGACTGGTTTGGAGCAGATATGCTGGCTAGGTTATAGTGGATAATCATTACAATAATTGAGAAGGTGCTCATGGTTTTTTTTTACAAATGGGTGGCAGGAAACACTTGTTTTTTTGGAAATGTAAGTCAAGAGTTTGGTTCATCTGCCTGTAATGCAACTCCAGTGAGCAGGAATATGAATACAGTAAGGCATTTTCCTTAAAGGCTTTTGTGAGCGTAAATTTGGAGAAATGGAGAAATAAACTGGTTTATTTTCCTACATACTCCACTTTTAATATTAGCACCCTATTTTAACTTGAAATTGCATTAAAGGAAGCACATCCTTCATTTCACTCCTGTGACTGATGCTAACCAGGGATGGATTTGTTCCAAAATATATTTGGTAAACTGTTCTGGACCTGAGAATTTAGAAGATGGGTTGTTTTTCTCATAGATTTGATCTCACACCAGACTGACACGAGTGTATAAGCACCATTGAGAACAATTACTTCTAGTGGGGAGCCAAAATTCTGACATTTGGTATCAGTCTTGTGAAAGCAAGTTCATTAGGAGGATGGTTCACATCACTTTTTCTATTATTTACTGTAAGGACGTCATCCAGGGTGAGGGATTGCACTGGTAGAAAAAAATTGCTCTTAAAGGCAATGTATGATCTTAGATCAGCAGCTTCCCCCTCCATTTTAGGATCAGTTTTTAGAATTTAATTACTGTAACACTATTTTTTTCACATTTAAAAGCTTTTTAACCCAGACTTGGAAGTTCATACCATAAAAGTAACTTAATACAAGTGAAAAGGACTCATTCATGCCACTCATTCAAGCTCTTGGTGAGAGCCCAGGGAAAGAAGGGTAGGTGCATTTATCTTTTTTTTTTTTCTTTCTGGTTTAAAAGCACAGTGAATCTTGCTTGTCATCACGGGAAAGAAACCACCAAGGCAGATTTCCGAGTGGAAGTTACCAGGAATAACAGCTCTCAGTATTCCATGGGAGTATCTCAAGTGGATTCCTTATGGGGGATGACCCTCATTTGTACTCTTGCTGCCTTGGTGCTTGAGGTGCTGGGTCCCCCAGCTCTGATCCCACACTGCTGGGGGAGGTCAGTGTGCTCTGTAAGGGTCCTGAGACCCCAAATGTTCCTCAGGGCTGCCCTTCCTGCCCTCTGCCTCCAGGAGCAGGACTTCCACATCCCTGGTGATGTCCTGCTGTAGGGTCCCGCTGGACTTTGAGCTCCTGCTTGGGAAAGAGTGACTTATTTGCAGTCTGGGCAGAAACTCTCTCAGCTCTCCCTAATTCTAAAAGAAAACCAAGCCCACTAAAAAAAAAATAAATACCTTTTGTGCTCAGCTGCTGCTGCAAGTGCCTCCAGGAGCAGTTGGCTCCTCTGGGCCCCGGCCACGCGCTCCCAGAGCCCTCCCTGCCTCCTCCTGCTGCCAGCACCAGCATTTGTGCAGCTGCAAGGTGAAGTGGATCAGGGAACGGATCCAGCTGAACACTAATCCTGGGAAACAGGGGGGGAGTGAAAAAAAGGGCTTATTTTCAGCTGGATCTGTTGCCCAGGCTGGTTGTGCCTTCAGCCTGGTGGGACACGTGCTTAGCCCAGGAGAGGCTGCGGCGGGAGGAAGGAGCAGCGGGGGCAGCAGCAGGGCTGGGTTTATGGCAGCGCTGCTTACACTGCCCGAGGAGCATTCGTCAGGCTACGACCTCGTGTTAATGTATTACTGTGCCTGTGCCCCGTGCAGAGGAGGTGACAGAACCATGAGGCTGCATTCTGCAGGATCTGGGGGAGAGAAGGCTCCGGTGGAGTTCATGTTTCTCTTTGAAATACAAGGATGTGGTTGTGGTTGTGGGGACACAAGCATGGGTTGGCAGGGAATGGGGTACCCACACATAATATCAGAATTTATTAATCCTTTCCTAGCTTTGACTGCAGCAACAAGTGGGCTGTAAGACCAGCAAAACACCTGGGATCCCCTAATACAATATATAAAACAATTTAGTTCAACAGTACATTGATCGTAATAGCAGCAGTTGTGTTGTAATCTGGGCTCGGCATCGTACTTTCCTCACATCAAATTAAATATAGATTTTGACTGATTTCCACCAAGTCACACAAATTTGAGGGCTGGGTGATGTTTTATATAATATGTTGGTGTTATCCCTTCTTGGAAAATTTATTCCCGTTGAGAAAGAAAAAGAGTTCCATGCTGAGAACTCTTGAATTGAATCAATGATTAGAACTAGGCAATACATATTACTTCTGCCCTACTACAGCCACTGAATTCAAATCGGTGGGAAATTCTCAAGTCCATTTCCCTTTGCAAACATGAGCAAAAGGATACCAACATACAATAAAATTCTCTTTTCATAATCCTGTTGTGAGGTTTTTTTACCCCTGCATGTGTGTGAAATCATTATGCAGAACTGTTGGGGTATTTTTATTCCCATTTTCTTCGGTTTATATTCTTAAGCGAGGAATTACAAGTCTGGAGAAAAGCCTCACAGAGTGCATGCACATTTGTACACCCCTTCCATAAAACATCTTAATGTCATCGCTGCATGAGCAGAATTGTTCTGCTGATAGAACACAGGGCTGATGTTTAATCTTTCCAGGAAAGTTTAATGAAAGGTGCTTGAATCAATCTGTCTGGTTTAAAGTTTGAAGGGCATTTGGATGCCCTAATTTGATGTATGTGCCAGGTGTTTTTAAACAAATAGTCATCAGATAAGGACACTTCCTGCTCCCTCTCTCTTATCATGGCCTTCCTCAACCTTTACCTTCCATAAACTCCAACTTGTTTCAATAGCCTCTGCTTCCAGAATCCTGTAATATCTTAACGGACAACTCTAGAGCACCCAGCCTTTAACTCCACAGTTGTTATTGTTTTTAAACTGTTGGGAGATTTAACATCTTAATGTTGACAGAAAAGAGCTTGATTACCGAATGAAAAGGTGGACTGGGCATTCCAGACCCTGGGAATGCCCGTGCACAGGCACTGCTGGTGTTTGGAGTGAAACGTGGGCTTGTGTCCCTCAGCCCCGACTCACAGCCCCTTATTCTATCTGTCACTCACTGTTTGAATTACAGTCACGCCTGGGGCATCATCTGAGATCTGTCTGCAAAAGAGCTGGCCAAAGGGGGTATGACAGATGTCTGTAAAACCCTCAAGGGTGTGGGACAGGGAACAGGGGATGAGGATGTGCGAATTCTTATAACACAATAATATATCAAATCACCATTACATCTCAGATTTTATATCTGAGCATCTTTTCTCGTAAAATCAAATAAATAGTGCACCTAAAATGTTGCGGTGCCAAATCAGATTATGGGGCTGAAAGAATCTTGTGGGATAGAGGGGTCACTGCACAGGGCTGTCCAGGCACCATCTCTGGGTTCATGCTGCTGGCTGTTAGAAGCTGGAAGGGATATTTCTGTTTCTCAGAGTTCACCCTGGGGCATCAAGTGCAACCGCGTTAGAGACAAGGGCTGGGGCGAGGCTGAGCGAGGCTGGCTCAGCCAGAAGCCCTGACCTTGTCCTCCTTGTGCTGGCTGTCCTCGGGAAGATCATCCCGGTCCCAAAGCACCTGCAGGCTGGTGAGTCAGAGAGGTGCCCAGGGAGCAGAGATGAAGTGGATGGTGCAGACTCCCTGGGCAGGGCAGGAGAAGCTGCTTCTCAGCCAGCCTCCTCCTCAGCAGAGCCTGCAGTCTCCTATGCTAATTAGGAACTTACTGGCATAAAACTGAAGCAGTGCAGCCCCGCACGAGGCCCTCCAAGGATTTCAGTGCCTGGAAGGCATAAGTTGCATTTCATTGATAGTACAATTGTGTCTTAAATCTCTCTGGTCACCAGAGATGTAGCAAGCGTGGTGTCAGCTCGGGAGCGAGCGAGGGAAATGCAGATAAGGCAGCGCCCGTGGCCTGCCCGGTGTGAAGCAGAGTTGGGACACAAGTACAAAGGGGACTGAGCTGGGTGAGCCTTGGACCCTCCACTGCCACCCAAACAACCCAGGGCCACCCAGCACAAGCTCCTGCAGTGGGCACCATCACCAGGTGGGACTGGCACCCGCTCTGGCTGGGAATTTGAAGAAGGAACATCATCCCAGAGGTCAGTTGGGTGTTTGGGAGTGATTCCACCCGAAGCTGCCTGCACTCGCCCTTCCAGTTCTGCATTTTGACTGAAGGGCTTCTTGTGGGAAAACAGTAAAATCTCAGTAAGCCCTGCCAAAAGCTGCTCATCACCAGGTTAATTCAGAACCACAGAATCACAGAGTACTCTGAGTTGTTGTGGATGTTGAAGCAAAGGACGACCCGCCTGAAAACAACCACTGTCACAGCAGTGACTGCTACAGAGAGGATTTTTGGGTTTTTAAACTGAAGCAGTTATACATTGGAAGTCCTATTTTGATATATTACACTGGTGTAAACATGTCCTGTACCATCTTGCTTATTTTCCTTTCCAAACTGGAAGAAGTTTTACCGGTGTCTGCATTTCTTTAAGTGACTGAATCGTGTCCCCAGGAGGATTTTTGCTGCTTTAACAGCAACGTTATCAAAGCAACAGACCTTTGTGGTGAAGACCATCCCTTAGTTTCTAAGTAAGCATTTTCAATTTTTACTTGGCAGTAAACAAGCTGCAGGAATTCGATTCTTTAAAGAGAAAGATAAAAGGCACAGAAGATCTGGTCTCTTACGTTCCTATTTCCTGAATAAATTTCAGAACATGGCAGCCAGAGAAATCAGACAATGATTAAAGTTTGAAAAGACCTCTAAGATGCCTTCAATCTTTGCCATTAAATCCCCAGGAAACCTCAATTCACAGGATCTGTGGTCAGAAAAAAATCCCCAAAACACAGAAAGAGGATGGATGTTCCTGTTTGTTCCAGCATCTTTTTGAAATGCCCATGATACAACAGACTTTCTGCTGCCTTTTAGTACATAACATCTTCTCCCATGGTTTGGGGAAGATTCCAGGATGAGAAGTTATTGATCCTGTTCCGTGTCACATTTTGAGGAGCACTATGTACTCCATGGTGACAGGGAATACAATTAATACAATTATATTAATTAATATAATTATATTATATACAATTAATACAATTATATCATATAATAGATTATATTATATATATTGCAGGTACCAACTGTGTGTATAGACTGTTCTGGTTTGGGATCCTTCCTTGTCTGGAACATGTCTTTCTTTTCCTCCTGCTTCCCTGTCTGACCTCTGCTCAATCCCTTGGTCTCTCCCAGGTTTTGGGGAGTGCATTCAGTGCCACGATGAAGAGCCCTGGGAGGTGCAGCAGTACTTGGGTGGATCTCAGAGCTACAGGAGATCTTCCAAACCAGAATTCCACGCAATCCTCTCTCCAAAGCACACATTTGGATGTGACCATATCCACAAACAGGCAGCAATAGGGGACAGCTGCTCTCCTTAGGAAAGCAAGCAGAAGTCCTCACTAGCCAGGCTCAAAAAATCTGAAACACTTTGACGAGTGAAGAGGATTTTTCAATTGCCAATAATGCTGTTTTCTAAGGAAATTTTAGTTCACGTAATGAACCCCCTCATTTAAAAGTCAGAATAGGGGCTGAGTCTTGTCGGGAAGCTGGGGAGCAGCAGCAATGCCCCTGAGCAGCTGTGGCTCTCAGCAGTGTGAGCAAACAGGACTTTTAGAAAACACAAATGCAATGTGATTTCCAGATAAACTTTTCTCTGTGCCTCTCAGAAGTCTATTGGGTATGGATCCTGAGCTAAGCAGTTGCTCATTACTGGAATTAACTCATCCTGCCTTTATTTCTGTGCAGTAGCAAGTATGGGAATAACTCCTGTGAATAACAGCCTAAAACTAAAATGCTGGGAAATTGTTTCGGGTAGGGCCTAGGTTTTGTTTAAACAAATAAACAGAAAGTACAAAAAGGAAAGAACTACTCGGAGCCTACCCCAAAGGGATTGTGTCGTGCAAACCAACATTGGCATTCATCCTCTGCAGGTTTTTATCTAATTTAGATAAATATCTAAATCAAATTTCATTTGCAAAACAAAAAGAGGCACTTAATCTAGAAAATATCAAACTGGGGAACCGGGAAACTTTTTCATTTGGGGCTTTTATTCTACAGGAGACTATTTCCTGAAATCGTGATGAATTTGCAAATAGTTTCAGCTGTCCCAAAATTACACTTTTCAGCAAACAGCTACTTGTCTGATGAAAATCACTCAGCTGTTACCAAGGTCTTGGCTAGCTCTGGCTTTTACATTTCCAATGGGATTTTGCTACAACAGTTAAGCAGGAGCAGCTTGGGAGTTTAAATATGGATAATTCCCCCCCATCCTGTTACAACTTCTGCAGCTTCAGCTTTTCCTGGCTCCTGCGTGCTGGGGGCTGGGGATGTGCACAGGGATGGCAGCAACTGCTGCTGGGTCATCCTTCAGGAGGAAACAAGGAGAAGGTGCAGCATTTGGGATACAGTCTAAAGGAGTTCCAAAGTGTAATTGAAGGGGGAGGGCTGGATGGAGGATGTCTATGGGAAGAGCAGCATCCTGGCACATCCTGGCTACCAGCTATCAAATATAAATGTTATCTAGTGAGGGAGGCTGGGGGAAAAAAAGAAGGCTTTTAAAATCCAGTTTTACACACATTGTGTTTTGAGTAAATATTATTTTAGCTATCTAAAGTATTCAAACTAATCACGGCAGTTTCCTTTAATGCCTGCCATTCCAGGGACAAGGTTTATTTACTGTAATGTAATACATCTTGAGGGAATGTTGTATGCAGATATTAGCAATTAACTCATTAATCTAAAAATCACAATTCTTGCAATTAATAGAGCACTGCACAGTCACTCTAATTACAAATTCTGCACAAAAGGCCAGTCTCACAGGGAACATGTAGCCTCCTAATTAGCCAAGATTTCAAAGGCAGACAGAAAATTGA
Organism: Sylvia atricapilla; assembly: GCF_009819655.1. Taxonomy (NCBI): domain Eukaryota; kingdom Metazoa; phylum Chordata; class Aves; order Passeriformes; family Sylviidae; genus Sylvia; species Sylvia atricapilla. The sequence continues at coordinate 3,326,807 of NC_089147.1, read as the reverse complement.
GATGTTGAGGGTCAGGGAGGGAAAAATATGACTACAGTACACTGTGAGCATATGTGACAGTGGGGCTGACAAGCAGTGCATGGAGAGTTTCTGTGTGAGGTGGCACTCACCTGCCCAGGACATGTGGCTGCCTGCCCATGCCCTGCCGTGGATTTTGGGGGAAGCACCACGGGGTCCTATGGCTCCTCCAGCCAGACACTTCCCAGACTTTTGCAGGGCACTCAGACAGGGACACTTGAGAAAGGCACTGCTTTATCTGCTGGGCCAGCCACGGCCATGCTGGGGGCTCAGGGTGGGGAGCAGCCCCTCGATGTTGGAATGTGGCTCAGCATTTCCTCCCCAGGTCCCACAGGATGGAGTCTCCTGGCTCCAGGCCAGCAAAGCACTTCTGTGTGCTTGAACTGTAAGGACAGGAGTAATCCTGCTGATTTCCTTGGGGCTGCTCACACGCTTAAGGACTGGTGGATCTGGAAATAGTGCTCAGCGTGAAGCAGGAGCAAGTCCTCCGTGGCTGGCCATGACCTCGCCCTCTTTCAGCATCTCTGTTTTTCCTGCTATAAATGGCAGCAAGAAGACACAGTTCTCTCAGTGCTTCTGTGCCAGCCAGTGTGGTGGCAGAGCCCTGCAGCCAACACCTGCCCCTGGAGTCACCCCCCTGCCCCTGG